>NC_050097.1:198509714-198812745 GCF_902167145.1 Zea mays | reverse complement strand
CCCTTGCAAATTTTAGTTTATCAAAATCAATTTTGCAAGTCTTAAGTTGAGCATTAAGACTTGCCACCTCATCATTTAATTTAGTAACAGAAATAAGGTGATCATCACAAGCATTAACATCAAAATCCTTACATCTATTATAAATAACAACATGCTCTACACATGAACTAGTTTTGTTGACTTCCTCTAGCTTGGCATTTAGTTCATCATTTAAACTCTTTAAACTAGAGACCGATTCATGGCAAACAGACAATTCAGAGGATAACATTTCATTTCTCTTAATTTCTAAGGCAAGGGATTTTTGCACACTAACAAATTTGTCATGTTCCTCATATAAAATATCCTCTTGTTTTTCTAACAATCTATCTTTTTCATTTAGAGCATCAATTAATTCATTAATTTTTTCTACTTTAGCTCTATCTAAACCTTTAAATAAACTAGAGTAATCTACTTCATCATCGAAGGATTCATCATCGCTAGAAGTAGTGTACTTAGGGGTATCTCGAACATGTACCTTCTTTTCCTTGGCCATAAGACATGTATGGAGTTCGTTGGGGAAGAGAGAAGACTTGTTGAAGGCCGAGGCAGCGAGTCCTTCGTCATCAGAGTCGAAAGAGGAGCAGTCTGAGTCCCATTCCTTTCCAAGGTGCGCCTCGCCCTTTGCCTTCCTGTAGCTCTTCTTTTTCTCCTTCTTCCCACTCTTTTCTTGTCCCTGGTCACTATCATTATCGGGACAATTTGCAATAAAGTGACCAGTCTTACCGCATTTGAAGCAGGATCGCTTTCCCTTTGTTTTGTTCTTGTTGGGGTACTCCTTGCGTCCTTTAAGTGCGGTCTTGAAGCGCTTGATAATAAGCGTCATCTCATCTTCGTTGAGGCCGGCAGCCTCCACTTGAGCTACCTTGCTTGGTAGTGCCTCCTTGCTGCTAGTTGCCTTGAGCGTAACGGGCTACGGCTCGTAGACGGGCAGAGGGCCGTTTAAGGCGTCATCTACATACCTTGCCTCCTTAACCATCATGCGCCCGCTTACAAATTTTCCGAGTATCTCCTCGGGCGTCATCTTTGTGTACCTGGGATTTTCACGGATAAGATTCACAAGATGGGGGTCAATAACAGTAAAGGACCTGAGCATGAGTCGGACGACGTCATGGTCCGTCCATCTTGTGCTTCCATAGCTTCTAATCTTGTTGACCAGGGTCTTGAGCCTGTTGTAGGTTTGTGTTGGCTCTTCTCCCCTGATCATGGCGAATCTCCCTAGCTCGCCTTCCACCAGTTCCATTTTGGTAATCATTGTAGCATCATTTACCTCATGTGAGATCTTGAGGGTGTCCCAGATTTGCTTGGCGTTGTCCAAGCCACTTACTTTATTATACTCGTTCCTGCAAAGAGATGCTAACAGCACAATAGTAGCTTGTGCATTCTTATGAATTTGCTCATTAATAATCATAGGGTTATCTGTACTATTGAAATGCATTCTATTTTCCACTATTTCCCAAATGCTAGGATGGAGAGAAAATAGATGACTATGCATTTTATGACTCCAAAATGAGTAGTCCTCTCCATCAAAGTGTGGAGGTTTTCCTAGAGGAATAGAAAGTAAATGTGCCACTACTAGAGATATGCTTATTTAAGACACACGTTTTAAGACGGATATCAGTACATTTTATAAAAGTGTCTTTTATCATATAGTGATGAGTAAGGTAAGACGGTTTGTTGGAGATCCGCCTTTAATAAATAAGTGTTTTGAGACTGTTATATTGTAAGAAATGTCTTATATTGATTTAAGACAGATTGTTATTAAAAACCATCTCAAATAAATATACCTTTTGAGTCATTAAGATTGCAAGAATTGTCTTAGATTTTGGTTAGTATATTAGACACTTTTGTATAAGAAATCATCTTAGATAAAGATATTATTAGAGTCATCTAGACTATAAGGACCGTCTTAGATGTTAGTGAGTATACTAGACACTTCTAAATATAAACCGTCTTCGTATGACATTTCTAGTAAGATGTACTGTAAAAAACATAGTAAATAGTGAATCTGGTTTAGTTTGATGATATATATGATATAAAATATAAAATTTATCTCTGCAACTTAATATAGATGGTAAAATGAACCACATGCGACCCGATCATTAATGTGTCACACAACAGACCTAAGTTATCATTTTGCTTTAATTGCTATCATTTATGTACCAATAGGTTTAGGAAGTTATACCCATCCTATGTTGAATATAAAACATGATTACTTTAGAGATCAATCTAAAAAAAGAAAACCCAACATCTAAAACCTAAACTGTTTGCTCGCATCTCGGTGATCAGACGCATGTGGTGGACTGGTTTGCAGAAAAACCCTCCAATTTTATCAAAATCAACATGTGCTCCAGTTCAGAAAACTGCCTGCTCCCAGCCTGCAATCCTAGGGTCCCTAGCCCACCGCCATCTCCTTCTCGGTGTTTCCTTTATGTCCTCTCTCAGCCGCCGCCATCTCCTCGCACATCCTCAACTCTCCCTCGACGCCATGTCGCAGGTCTCCCACGTAAGCGAGGACAGGGGCCGTCTACGCCCCCAGCTCGGTCGGTCCTCCAACCACCCACCGTGAGCGAGGACAGGGGGCATCTATGCCCCCCACAACAGGATGCCGCGACAACAGCTAGCAGCAGCCTCCTTGTCTAGGTAACCGTCAGCTCGGCCTTCCTCCGATCCTCCTCCTGAGATGATAGCTTGTGATGTTGGTTTGCCGTTCATGGCAGTCACCGAAGGGAGATGACAGGAAGAATGCATGCACGAGAAGAGCCGGACGGCGCGCGCGTTGTCGGTGCCACCACCCATACCATTGCCACAATAGTCGTGTCACATATGAGAGAGAGGTAATAGAGTACGCCACTCATATTTTAGAGTTTCAGCATTGACGCATTAGCCACAAGTAGCTTAGGGTATATTAGCTAGATACGTTTCAGCGTTTTATGTAAGCTATTTCAAATATTGCACATTTTAAGCAACAAAGTGCCTAGAGATTTTGTGCTGCTATTTCATAATGGATTAATACATTTCGAAATCATGCTAACTGTGTCCCTAACATTCTTACTGTTTTCATTCAAATGCAAAATAAGAAAAAGGAAAGAAAGAAAAGATAACTTGACGAGTCTTCCTAGCTATAGTGTTTGCTTCCACACCATTAGTTTTCTGTTGACTAATAATAGTGAACTTTTTTGTCGGCAGTTGAGCTGAAGGCTTTCAGTAAGTCTGATAACACATCTGATGCTCTATCTTTGACAACCCTTATTATTGATAGCAAACCTACGACGGCTCACGCTAGGTTCTATCTCTTCATCCATACAGTTTTATATCATCGTATTTAATGCCTATAGTACTCTATAAAACCTCTATTGAGATTGTCCTTGAAGCTAGGCAAACATCGAATTAGGTCGTGTTAGTCTCGAGTCCAAACAAACGCCTCAATTTATCCATATATAAGGAGAGTCTTGAACTGCGATTTAATTGGCGTTAGTTGGAGCAAGTCAAACTGAGGCATCGAACTAGCTCCATCAGGTTGTTAGTGGCCAAATTTTGGCTCGGCTTCCATCAATGTCCAACCAAACATATCCATAGTTTTCTACATCCAAAGAAAGTAAATAAATTATAATGTTGGACAAAGTAACCTTTACCACAAAGCAATTAATTTAATTAACCATCCTGTCGGCGTTTCGGACCCGGGGGACCCTCAACCGAGCCGACCAGTGAATTTATCGCTGCGTGCCCCTGCCCAGATGGGTTGGTGCAAGATGGAACACAAGGGGGGAATGCGGCTTGTATTATCTCGCACCGGGGGGTGCTCGTAGTAGGGGTTACAAGCGTCGCGAGACAGAGGGAGAGAGAGCATGTTCGTCTGCTCGTCCCCCGTGCGACCCCTCTCGCAGGAAGGCCCTAGACCTCCCTTTTATAGATGCAAGGAGAGGGTCCAGATGTACAATGGGGGGTGTAGCTATGCGCTAACGTGTCTGGCAGAGAAGTGCCTGAGCCGTGTGTACATGCCAACGTGGCTGTCGGAGAAGTGCTTGAGCCCTGTGTACGCGATAACGTGGTCGTCGGAGAAGTGCATGAGCCCTGTAGAAGCACAGCCGGCGGTGCGGCTGGGATCCTGCTGACGTCTCCTTGCTTCCGTAAGGGGCTGAGAACCACCGACGTCATGGACGCACACGAGGAACCATCATTACCTGTTACCGGGGCGAGCCAGATGGGACGCCGGTCTTGTTCCCTCGTAGCCTGAGCTAGCTAGGGGTAGGGTAATGATGTATCCCCTGTGGCGCGGTCGGTCCGAGCCCAAGGTCGGGCGAGGTAGAGACTTTTCCTGAGGCCAAGGCCGGGGTCGGGCGAGGATGCGATTCCTCCCGAGGCTGAGGCTGAGGCCGAGTCCTGGGGTCGGGCGAGGCGGAGACCTCCTCCTGAGGCCGAGGCCTAAGGTCGGGCGAGGCGGAGCTTCCTGTTGCGCCCGATCGACTGTTGTCAGTCTTACCCCGGTGGGTGGCACAGCAGTCGGAGCGGGGGCGAGCGACGTTGTTTTCCTGTTAGGTCGGTCAGTGAAAGGGCGAAGTGACTGCGGTCACTTCGGCCTTGCCGACTGAGGCGCGCTTGTCAGGATAAGGTGTCAGGCGATCCCTGCATTAAATGTGCATGCAATACGGTCGGTTGGTGAGGCAATTTGGCCAAGGTTGCTTCACAACGAAGCCTGCCCGAGCTGGGCTTCGAGCGAGTCGAGGGTGTGCCCTCCGCCTGAGGAGGCCCTCGGGCGAGGCGTGAATTTGTCCGGGACTACTGTTCCCGCCCGAGGCCGGGCTCGGGCGAGGCGAGATTGGGTCCCTTGGTAGACGAGGCCTTGACCTGAACCGTGCCCATCAGTCTTTGCGGTTCGTGCTGAGGGTGGTTACCAACCGTGTTTAGGAGTGTTGGGGGTGAAAGGGAATTAGGCTTACACCTAGTCCCTAATTAATTTTGGTGGTTGAATTGCCCAACACAAATAATTGGACTAACTAGTTTGCTCCAGTGTATAAGTTATACAGGTGTTAAAGGTTCACACTTAGCCAATAAAAAGACCAAGAGTTGGATTCAACAAAAGAGCAAAGGGGTCAACCGAAGGCACCTCTGGTCTGGCGCACCGGACTGTCCGGTGTGCCACCGGACATGTCCGGTGCACCAGAGGACTCCAACGCAAACTCGCCACCTTCGGGAATTTCTAGAGGCGACTCCGCTATAATTCACCGGACTGTCCGGTGTACACTGGACAGTGTCCGGTGCGCCAAGGAAGAGCGGCCTCAGGAACTCGCCGGCTTCGGGAATCTCCAACGGCTAGTCCGCTATAATTCACCGGACATGTCCGGTGTGCACCGGACTGTCCGGTGCAACTCCGGAGCAACGGCTATTCGGCGCCAACGGCTACCTGCGACGCATTTAATGCGCGCTCTGCGCGCGCAGAAGGCAGGCGCGCCCATACTGGCGCACCGGACAAGGAACAGTGCATGTCCGGTGTGCACCGGACATCCAGGAGGGCCCACAAGTCAGAAGCTCCAACGGTCAGAATCCAACGGCAGTGATGACGTGGCGGGGGCACCGGACATGTCCGGTGTGCACCGGACTGTCCGGTGCGCCATCAAACAGACAGCCTCCCAACGGCCACTTTTGGTAGTTGGGGCTATAAATACCCCAACCACCCCACCATTCATTGCATCCAAGTTTTCCACTTCTCAACCACTTACAAGAGCTAGGCATTCAATTCTAGACACACCAAAGAGATCAAATCCTCTCCAATTCCACAAAAGGCTTTAGTGATTAGCGAGAGAGATTTGCCGTGTTCTTTTGAGCTCTTGCGCTTGGATTGCTTCTTTTCTTTCTCATTTGCTCTTGTGATCAACACTCAATTGTAATCAAGGCAAGAGGCACCAATTGTGTGGTGGCCCTTGCGGGGAAGTTTTATTCCCGGCTTTGATTTGAGAAGAGAAGCTCACTCGGTCCGAGGGACCGTTTGAGAGAGGGAAGGGTTGAAAGAGACCCGGCCTTTGTGGCCTCCTCAACGGGGAGTAGGTTTGCAAGAACCGAACCTCGGTAAAACAAATCCGCGTGTCTCACTCTTTATTTGCTTGCGATTTGTTTTGCGCCCTCTCTCACGGACTCGTTTATATTTCTAACGCTAACCCGGCTTGTAGTTGTGATTATTGTTGAAAATTTCAGTTTCGCCCTATTCACCCCCCCTCTAGGCGACTATCAATTGGTATCAAAGCCCGGTGCTTCATTAGAGCCTAACCGCTCGAAGTGATGTCGGGAGATCACGCCAAGAAGGAGATGGAGACTGGCGAAAAGCCCACTACAAGCCACGGGAGCACTTCACCGGAAGAGTCCCGCACCAAGAGGAAGGAGAAGAAGAAGAGCTCCTCCAACAAAGGGAAGGAGAAGAAATCTTCTTCTCACCACAAAGAGAAGAAGGAGAAATCTTCTTCTCACAAGCCGCATCGGAGTGGGGACAAGCACAAGAGGATGAGGAAAGTCGTCTACTACGAGACCGACACTTCATCAACATCCACCTCCGGCTCCGACGCGGCATCCGTCACTTCTAAGCGCCAAGAGCGCAAGAAGTATAGTAAGATCCCCCTACACTACCCTCGCATTTCTAAACATACACCTTTACTTTCCGTCCCATTAGGCAAACCACCAACTTTTGATGGTGAAGATTACGCTAGGTGGAGTGATTTAATGCGATTTCATCTAACCTCTCTCCACAAAAGTATATGGGATGTTGTTGAGTTTGGTGCACAGGTACCGTCCGTAGGGGATGAAGACTATGATGAGGATGAGGTGGCCCAAATCGAGCACTTCAACTCTCAAGCAACAACAATACTCCTCGCCTCTTTAAGTAGAGAGGAGTATAACAAAGTTCAAGGGTTGAAGAGCGCCAAGGAGGTTTGGGATGTGCTCAAAACCGCGCACGAGGGAGATGAGCTCACAAAGATCACCAAGCGGGAAACGATCGAGGGGGAGCTCGGTCGGTTCCGTCTTCGCAAAGGGGAAGAGCCACAACACATGTACAACCGGCTCAAGACCTTGGTGAACCAAGTGCGCAACCTCGGGAGCAAGAAGTGGGACGACCACGAAATGGTTAAGGTTATTCTAAGATCTCTCATTTTCCTTAACCCCACTCAAGTTCAATTAATTCGTGGTAATCCTAGATATACTAAAATGACCCCCGAGGAAGTTATCGGGAATTTTGTAAGTTTTGAGTGCATGATCAAAGGCTCGAGGAAGATCAACGAGCTTGATGATCCCTCCACATCCGAAGCTCAACCCGTCGCATTCAAGGCGACGGAGGAAAAGAAGGAGGAATCCACACCAAGTAGACAACCAATCGACGCCTCCAAGCTCGACAATGAGGAAATGGCGCTCGTCATCAAGAGCTTCCGCCAAATCCTCAAGCAAAGGAGAGGGAAAGACTACAAGTCTCGCTCCAAGAAGGTTTGCTACAAGTGTGGTAAGCCCGGTCACTTTATAGCTAAATGTCCATTATCAAGTGACAGTGACAGGGGCGACGAAAAGAAGGGGAGAAGAAAGGAGAAGAAGAGGTACTACAAGAAGAAGGGCGGCGATGCCCATGTTTGTCGGGAATGGGACTCCGACGAAAGCTCTAGCGACTCCTCCGATGACGAGGACGCCGCCAACATCGCCGTCACCAAGGGACTCCTCTTCCCCAACGTCGGCCACAAGTGCCTCATGGCAAAGGACGACAAAAAGAAGGTTAAATCTAAATCCTCCACTAGATATGAATCCTCTAGTGATGATAATGCTAGTGATGAGGAAGATAACTTGCGCGTTCTTTTTGCCAACCTTAACATGGAACAAAAGGAAAAACTAAATGAGCTAATTAGTGCCATCCATGAAAAGGATGACCTCTTGGATTCCCAAGAGGACTTCCTAATCAAGGAAAACAAGAAGCATGTTAAGGTCAAAAATGCTTACGCTCTAGAAGTAGAAAAATGTGAAAAACTTTCTAGTGAGCTAAGCTCTTGCCATGAAACTATTGACAACCTTAGGAATGAAAATGCAAATTTATTAGCTAAGGTTGATTCAAATGCTTGTAATGTTTCAATTCCCAATCTTAGAAATGATAATGATGATTTGCTTGCTAGGATTGAAGAGTTGAACATTTCTCTTGCTAGCCTTAGAAGTAAAAATGAAAACTTGCTTGCTAAGGCTAAAGATTTTGATGCTTGCAATGCTACTATTTCCGACCTTAGAAGTAAAAATGAAATATTGCATGCTAAGGTTGTAGAACTAAAATCTTGCAAACCCTCTACATCTACCGTTGAGCACACTTCTATTTGTATTAGATGTAGAGATGTTGATATCAATGCTATTCATGATCACATGGCTTTAATTAAACAACAAAATGATCATATAGCAAAATTAGATGCCAAAATTGCCGAGCATAACTTAGAGAATGAAAAATTTAAATTTTCTCGTAGTATGCTCTATAATGGGAGACGCCCTGGCATCAAGGACGGCATTGGCTTCCAAAGGGGAGACAATGTCAAACTTAATGCCCCTCCTAAGAATTTGTCTAACTTTGTTAAGGGCAAAGCTCCCATGCCTCAGGATAACGAGGGTTACATTTTGTACCCTGCCGGCTATCCTGAGAACAAAATTAGGAGAGTTCACTCTAGGAAGTCTCACTCTGGCCCTAACCATGCTTTTATGTATAAGGGTGAGACATCTAGCTCTAGGCAACCAACCCGTGCTAAGTTGCCTAAGAAGAAAATTCCAAATGCATCAAATGAGCATGACATTTCTTTTAACACTTTTGATGCATCATATGTTTTAACTAACAAATCCGGCAAGGTAGTTGCCAAGTTTGTTGGGGGTAAACACAAGGGCTCCAAGACTTGTGTTTGGGTACCCAAAGTTCTTGTTTCTAATGCCAAAGGACCCAAAACCATTTGGGTACCTAAAGTCAAGAACTAAACTTGTTTTGTAGGTTTATGCATCCGGGGGCTCAAGTTGGATACTCGACAGCGGGTGCACAAACCATATGACAGGGGAGAAAAAGATGTTCTCCTCATATGAGAAAAACCAAGATCCCCAACGAGCTATCACATTCGGGGATGGAAATCAAGGTTTGGTCAAAGGTCTTGGTAAAATAGCTATATCTCCTGACCATTCTATTTCCAATGTTTTTCTTGTAGATTCATTAGATTACAATTTGCTTTATGTATCTCAATTATGCAAAATGGGCTACAACTGTCTATTCACTGATATAGGTGTCACTGTCTTTAGAAGAAGTGATGATTCAATAACATTTAAGGGTGTGTTAGAGGGTCAGCTATACTTAGTAGATTTTGATAGAGCTGAACTCGACACATGCTTAATTGCTAAGACTAACATGGGTTGGCTCTGGCATCGCCGACTCGCCCATGTTGGGATGAAGAATCTTCACAAGCTTCTAAAGGGAGAACACATTTTAGGACTTACAAATGTTCATTTTGAGAAAGACAGGGTTTGTAGCGCATGTCAAGCAGGAAAGCAAGTTGGTGCCCATCATCCACACAAGAACATCATGACGACCGACAGGCCACTGGAGCTCCTACACATGGATCTATTCGGCCCGATTGCTTACATAAGCATCGGTGGGAGTAAGTACTGTCTAGTTATTGTGGATGATTATTCTCGCTTCACTTGGGTATTCTTTTTACAGGAAAAATCTCAAACCCAAGAGACCTTAAAGGGATTCTTGAGACGGGCTCAAAACGAGTTCGGCTTAAGGATCAAGAAAATTAGAAGCGACAACGGGACGGAGTTCAAGAACTCACAAATTGAAGGCTTTCTTGAGGAGGAGGGCATCAAGCATGAGTTCTCTTCTCCCTACACGCCACAACAAAATGGTGTTGTAGAGAGGAAGAATCGAACTCTATTGGACATGGCTAGGACCATGCTTGATGAGTACAAGACTTCGGATCGGTTTTGGGCCGAGGCGGTCAACACCGCTTGCTATGCCATCAACCGGTTATATCTTCACCGAATCCTCAAGAAGACATCCTATGAACTCCTAACCGGTAAAAAGCCAAATATTTCATATTTTAGAGTTTTTGGTAGCAAATGTTTTATTCTTGTTAAAAGAGGTAGAAAATCTAAATTTGCTCCTAAAACTGTAGAAGGCTTTTTACTAGGATATGACTCAAACACAAGGGCATATAGAGTCTTTAACAAGTCCTCAGGACTTGTTGAAGTTTCTTGTGACGTTGTGTTTGATGAGACTAACGACTCTCAAGTAGAGCAAGTTGATCTTGATGAGATAGGTGAAGAACAGGCTCCATGCATAGCGCTAAGGAACATGTCCATTGGGGATGTGTGTCCTAAGGAATCCGAAGAGCCTCCACATGCACAAGATCAACCATCCTCCTCCACGCAAGCATCTCCGCCGACCCAAAATGAGGACGAGGCTCAAGTTGATGAAGGAGACGATCAAAGAGATGAGCCCCCTCAAGATGACGGCAACGATCAAGGGGGAGATGCAAATGATCAAGACAAGGAGGATGAACAACCAAGACCGCCACACCCAAGAGTCCACCAAGCAATCCAACGAGATCACCCCGTCGACACCATCCTCGGCGACATTCATAAGGGGGTAACCACTAGATCTCGTGTTGCACATTTTTGTGAACATTACTCTTTTGTTTCCTCTATTGAGCCACACAGGGTAGAGGAAGCACTTCAAGATTCGGATTGGGTGGTGGCGATGCAAGAGGAGCTCAACAACTTCACTAGAAATGAGGTATGGCATTTAGTTCCACGTCCTAACCTAAATGTTGTAGGAACCAAATGGGTCTTCCGCAACAAGCAAGATGAGCATGGTGTGGTGACAAGGAACAAAGCTCGACTTGTGGCCAAGGGATACTCTCAAGTCGAAGGTTTGGATTTCGGTGAAACCTATGCACCCGTAGCTAGGCTTGAGTCAATTCGCATATTATTGGCCTATGCTACTTACCATGGCTTTAAGCTTTATCAAATGGACGTGAAAAGTGCATTCCTCAATGGACCAATCAAGGAAGAGGTCTACGTTGAGCAACCTCCCGGCTTTGAAGACAGTGAGTATCCTAACCATGTCTATAAGCTCTCTAAGGCGCTTTATGGGCTCAAGCAAGCCCCAAGAGCATGGTATGAATGCCTTAGAGATTTCCTTATTGCTAATGGTTTCAAAGTCGGAAAGGCCGATCCTACACTCTTTACTAAAACTCTTGAAAATGACCTGTTTGTATGCCAAATTTATGTTGATGATATTATATTTGGGTCTACTAACAAGTCTACATGTGAAGAGTTTAGTAGGATTATGACACAGAAATTTGAGATGTCTATGATGGGGGAGTTGAAGTATTTCTTAGGATTCCAAGTGAAACAACTCCAAGAGGGCACCTTCATTAGCCAAACGAAGTACACTCAAGACATTCTAAACAAGTTTGGGATGAAAGATGCCAAGCCCATCAAGACACCCATGGGAACAAATGGGCATCTCGACCTCGACACGGGAGGTAAGTCCGTGGATCAAAAGGTATACCGGTCGATGATAGGTTCTTTACTCTATTTATGTGCATCTCGACCGGATATTATGCTTTCTGTATGCATGTGTGCAAGATTCCAAGCCGACCCTAAGGAAGCTCACCTTACGGCCGTAAAACGAATCTTGAGATATTTGGCTTATACTCCTAAGTTTGGGCTTTGGTACCCTCGGGGATCCACATTTGATTTGATTGGTTATTCGGATGCCGATTGGGCGGGGTGCAAAATCAATAGGAAGAGCACATCGGGGACTTGCCAGTTCTTGGGAAGATCCTTGGTGTCTTGGGCTTCAAAGAAGCAAAATTCGGTCGCTCTTTCCACCGCCGAAGCCGAGTATATTGCCGCAGGCCATTGTTGCGCGCAATTGCTTTGGATGAGGCAAACCCTGCGGGACTACGGTTACAAATTAACCAAAGTCCCTTTGCTATGTGATAATGAGAGTGCAATCAAGATGGCGGATAATCCCGTCGAGCATAGTCGCACTAAACACATAGCCATTCGGTATCATTTTCTTAGGGATCACCAACAAAAGGGAGATATCGAGATTTCATACATTAATACTAAAGATCAATTAGTCGATATCTTTACCAAGCCTCTTGATGAACAATCTTTTAACAAACTTAGGCATGAGCTCAATATTCTTGATTCTAGGAACTTCTTTTGTTAAATTGCACACATTGCTCTTCTCTATACCTTTGATCATGTCTCTTTCATATGCTATGACTAATGTGTCTTTCAAGTCTATTTCAAACCAAGTCATAGGTGTATTGAAAGGGAATTGGAGTCTTCGGCGAAGACAAAGGCTTCCACTCCATAACTCATCCTTCGCCGTCGCTCCAAGAGACTCTCCATCTTTGGAGGAGAGAGCAAAAGGACTTCGTCTTTGGTATAATCTTAACTCCTTTATTTATGACCAAAGGGGAAGATAGCACTTCGAGGGCTCTAATGATTCCGTTTTTGGCGATTCATGCCAAAGGGGGAGAAAGTAAGGGCCCAAAGCAAAAGGACCGCACCACCACCAATTTCAAAAACTTCGTGTTTTCCAAAAATATTATCAATTGGTTTCCTATTGTGTTCAAAAGGAGGAGAAAGTAGTATTTCAAAAATGATATATCAAAACCCTCTTGAACACTAAGAGGAGGATCTCATTTAGGGGGAGTTTTGTTTAGTCAAAGGAAAAGCATTTGAAACAGGGGGAGAAAATTTCAAATCTTGAAAATGCTTCTCAAAATCTTATTCATTTGCCTTTGACTATTTGCAAAAGAACTTTGAAAAGGATTTACAAAAGAGTTTGCAAAAACAAAACATGTGGTGCAAGCGTGGTCCAAAATGTTAAATAAGAAAGAAACGATCCATGCATATCTTGTAAGTACTTATATTGGCTCAATTCCAAGCAACCTTTACACTTACATTATGCAAACTAGTTCAATTATGCACTTCCATATTTGCTTTGGTTTGTGTTGGCATCAATCACCAAAAAGGGGGAGATTGAAAGGGAATTAGGCTTACACCTAGTCCCTAATTAATTTTGGTGGTTGAATTGCCCAACACAAATAATTGGACTAACTAGTTTGCTCCAGTGTATAAGTTATACAGGTGTTAAAGGTTCACACTTAGCCAATAAAAAGACCAAGAGTTGGATTCAACAAAAGAGCAAAGGGGTCAACCGAAGGCACCTCTGGTCTGGCGCACCGGACTGTCCGGTGTGCCACCGGACATGTCCGGTGCACCAGAGGACTCCAACGCAAACTCGCCACCTTCGGGAATTTCTAGAGGCGACTCCGCTATAATTCACCGGACTGTCCGGTGTACACCGGACAGTGTCCGATGCGCCAAGGAAGAGCGGCCTCAGGAACTCGCCGGCTTCGGGAATCTCCAACGGCTAGTCCGCTATAATTCACCGGACATGTCCGGTGTGCACCGGACTGTCCGGTGCAACTCCGGAGCAACGGCTATTCGGCGCCAACGGCTACCTGCGACGCATTTAATGCGCGCTCTGCGCGCGCAGAAGGCAGGCGCGCCCATACTGGCGCACCGGACAAGGAACAGTGCATGTCCGGTGTGCACCGGACATCCAGGAGGGCCCACAAGTCAGAAGCTCCAACGGTCAGAATCCAACGGCAGTGATGACGTGGCGGGGGCACCGGACATGTCCGGTGTGCACCGGACTGTCCGGTGCGCCATCAAACAGACAGCCTCCCAACGGCCACTTTTGGTAGTTGGGGCTATAAATACCCCAACCACCCCACCATTCATTGCATCCAAGTTTTCCACTTCTCAACCACTTACAAGAGCTAGGCATTCAATTCTAGACACACCAAAGAGATCAAATCCTCTCCAATTCCACAAAAGGCTTTAGTGATTAGTGAGAGAGATTTGCCGTGTTCTTTTGAGCTCTTGCGCTTGGATTGCTTCTTTTCTTTCTCATTTGCTCTTGTGATCAACACTCAATTGTAATCAAGGCAAGAGGCACCAATTGTGTGGTGGCCCTTGCGGGGAAGTTTTATTCCTGGCTTTGATTTGAGAAGAGAAGCTCACTCGGTCCGAGGGACCGTTTGAGAGAGGGAAGGGTTGAAAGAGACCCGACCTTTGTGGCCTCCTCAACGGGGAGTAGGTTTGCAAGAACCGAACCTCGGTAAAACAAATCTGCGTGTCTCACTCTTTATTTGCTTGCGATTTGTTTTGCGCCCTCTCTCGCGGACTCGTTTATATTTCTAACGCTAACCCGGCTTGTAGTTGTGATTATTGTTGAAAATTTCAGTTTCGCCCTATTCACCCCCCCTCTAGGCGACTATCAGGGGGTACCCCTAATTACGGTACCCGACAGTAGCCCCCGAGCCTCAAAGGGAGTGTTGGTACTCGCTTGGAGGCTTTGTTGCATTTTTTGTGAGGGGACCGGCCTTTCTCGGTTATATTTTGCTCAGGTGGGTGCGCGCGAGCGCACCCGCCGGGTGTAGCCCCCGAGGCCTCGGAGGAGTGGTTTGACTCCTCTGAGGTCTTAATGCTTTTCGTGATGCCTCGGCCGGCCTGGTTGTTCCCTCATGCGGCCTGGCCGTAGCCCGGGTGCATGGTCAGGTTCCGAGTTTTTAGGCTGGTTTGTTGACGCTGTCAACAGTTTGGCCGTAGCCCGGGTGCATGGTCAGGTTCCGAGTTTTTAGGCTGGTTTGTTGACGCTGTCAACAGTTTGGCCGTAGCCGGGTTGCGAGAGCAGCCCCCGAGCCTCTGCACAGAGCAAGAGGACGATCAAGGACTGTCTCGACTTCTATTATACGCCCCTTTGTTGCCTTTCCACAAGGAGGAAGGGGGGAAAGCGCCATGTTGCCCTCGGGGGGCACCGAACATGGTGTTTCCAGTGAGTTGCTAACGGGTGATCCGAATGGACGCCCGTGCCCCGTTCGATAAGGGTCAGCTAGTGGCCCAGAGGCGTGCTCCAAAAGTACCTGCAGGTGATTTGCCGGACCCGGACCCATTCGATAGGGTCCGAGGGCTCGATGCCTCCCTCCGGTGGGATTCCGTTACAAAAATCGTTCCTGCTAGTCTCGGAAATGTCCTAGGGTACCTCGGGAGCGTAGCCCGAGCCTCGGCCATGTAACGGACGTACACAGGGTCATCCCTCACTCTGCGCGCTCTGGGGCGACTGTCGAACCCTTCCGAGGGGCCAGCCTTCGAACCCCTGATCAGTAATGGGCGCGGAGCCCGAGTGCTCTGGGGTGGCTATCAAACCCTTCTGAGGGGCCAGCCTTCGAACCTCTGATCAGTAATGGGCTCGAAGCCCAAGTGCTCTGGGCGGCTGTCGAACCCTTCCGAGGGGCCAGCCTTCGAACCCCTGATCAGTAGGAGGGCTCAGGGCCCGCTTCCTTCGCTGAGAAGGATCCTTTTCGAAATATCCTCTTTGCTGGTCCCTGTAGCAAGAGAGAGAAAGAGGAAGACGAAAAAGGATATGAATTTAAATAGTGTGGTGCACCTTTTTTGACGTGGTCATCACGGCGGAGGTGAAACGACACCCGCTTCGCCTGCCAAAGGTGTCGCTTGCCCTGCCGAGGAGTTAATGCGACGGGACGGGCGATTCGTGGGGCGGCCGCGTGCGTGAGTCGTTCGAGGAACGGAACACGGGCGCATTGTCTTCATGCCGTGGGAGAGGGCTCTCCTGCCGCTTCAGGAGGGGACGCGAGCCTGCAGGCGATTTGACCGCTGCTTCCGCTCGTCTGTTGCCGCAATTACTGCCGGTCCACTTTTGGCCATATCGACCGTCGCGCTTCCTCCCGCGGCTGACTAACCCGTGATCGTTGCACTCAATTGGCACTGTTGGGTCACGCGCAGGGCTGCCTCGAGTCGTGGCACTGGTTCCGCAGTCGAGAAGACGCAGCATTGGTGCAAGTGGCGGTGCGATTTCTTGCACGTAGTAACCGGCGTGCCGGTCACATGACGTGTGGGCCTGGGCCTTCATGCTGGACCGCCAGATGTGACGAAGCCGAAAGGGTGCACAATCGCAGTGCGGTTGCACGCCACTTGCATGGCGGTCCGCCCTTTCGACCACTGGTTTCGGTGAGGATGGAGGAGTGCTTATAACCGCGGGGTGGTCACATGCTCCGCGTGCGACGGTTTGGCTTCTTCCGTTTCGAGTCAGCTTGCATGACGTGTGGGACCCAGCCCCCATGTCGTAGGGGGAGGATCCTGGAGCACGTCGGTGGAGACTTTGCCCGTGACGCTTGAGGGTGCGAGTGGGGAGAGCCGCCTTTAAAAAGGGATCGATCCCCTGGGCAGTAGCCATGCCTTCGCACTCCCCTCATGCATCGCGACCTTCCACCTTTTGAGCCCCTAGATGGGGAGCACCCGCGTTGCCCTCCTCTTGCTGTTGTTGGAGGAGCGCGACCTCGCGGGGGTTGGTGCCCTTCAGCCATCGCTCGGCTTCAAGGATTTTCATCATGCAGCCCAGCTGCAGTCTCTCACCAATGGTCATCCGTAGGGATGATCACCAGCCTTGTGGTGGGGGGAAGCAAGCCGGGCTGCAGCCTCTGCCCCGCCCTCAGTTTCAAGGATGTTCATCATCCGTGCTGAGGGGGAGGGTGCGCCGAGTTGGGGCCTGCCTCCGCATGGGCCGGCGACCCGCTTCTTCCTCCAGCATTCGGGGGAGAAGGGCATCCTCCAGCTCTGCGGAGGAGGCGTCCTCCAACCATGCGGGGGAAGGTGAACTGCTGCTGCCTGGCCAGGGTGCAGCTGTCCGTCCTCCACCCGAGCGACGGTCGTGCCGTGCGCGGGTGGCTGCTGTCACCGGCCTTGCGGAGGGGGCGAACTTCGACAACGCGGGCCCGGTCGGCCGCAAGCGTCGTCAGCTGCAGCGTGCCTGGCAAGCTGGCTCAGCTGGTTCTGGCGCCGCCTTCGACGCTGCCTCCTGCCACTTGGTCCGGGCGTGGCTGTCCGTCCTCCGCACGGGCGATTGTCGCGCCACGCGCAGGTCGGGCATGTCTGTGGCCCTTCTCGCGCCACCGACTGCACCGGGGGATCGTATAAGACGTCGTACGCCGCGAGGGCGGCGTTCGTGTTCTTGGATTGTCTTGTCCTCACTCCAGCACGATGCCTCCGCGCGGAGGCTGGCGCCGGCCCGTCTGCGAGGACTTGAGTGGGGATCTGCCGGTGCAGGCTGGGGGGCCACCATTCGTTGGCGTGGCGCTGGCGCGCAGGTGGCCGCTGTCGTCGGTGCTAAGGTGGTGGTTGCCATAGGAGGTTGTCTCCATCGACGAGACCGCGGCGCCACCTGCGGTCGGACCTCCGGCTCTTTGGCTTCGATGGCTTGTCCTCGCCCCTCGTGTGGGGACGTGGGCGAGGGCCCTTTCACAGCAGCGTTTGCCCTGAGGTCATCGCTGCTGCTGTTTAGCCGCCCGAGGCGGAGGTCGTTGTCGCTACCGGTGGAGCGGTCGCTGGCGAGCCACCTGGAGTTTGTTATCCCGCAGGCCCTCTGGTGTGGAGGTTGTTCATACCCGCGGGAATGGAACCGGAGTTTCGTTTGTAATGGTACCCTGAGTATGGGTGTTTGTTCATTTTGACTGTTGAGGCCTGAACATCTGGGTATTTGAGCGTGAAGCCGTGTTTCTTCCTCATTTCGAGCACTAGGACTCGCCTGTCGGCTAGCTGAACCACTTAGCCGAGCATGAGTTGCCTTGCGCGGAAGGTGACGAGTGAGGTATCCGTATCCCGGAGGCGTAGGAGTCCCTTAGCTCGATCGGCCTTGCCGCTCAAGGCCTCTCTCGCTCAGCTTTAAGACCTTCGGCCGCTCTGCGATGAGCTGAAGCCGGAGGCAGCGGTGTCGGCGCGGACGGAGGCTGTGTCGGCTCGATTAGAGGCTTCGTCGGCCCAGGAGCAGGTGGCTTCCCAGGCCGAGGAGGTGCAGCAGCGGCGGCTGGAGCTTGGCTAGGTCGTCCGCGAGCGGGACCAATCCCGGAGTCACGCCGCCGAGACCGTGAGCCGGGCTGAGGTCCTCGGGGGACAGCTGGCTGAGGCTACGGAGTGGCTAGCCGGGGTGTCTACTCAGGCCAAAACCCTTGCGGAGAGCCTGGCCATGAGGGCCCAAGCACGGTGCTGGCGTCCTCCTTCGAGGTGGATATCCTTCCGCCCATGTCGCCGTCTGAGGCTGGGCCAGGTTCCGCCGAGGGTGGAAACATCACCGAGGGTGCTGTTGCTCCCCCTGCCTATGTCTGAACCTGCAGGAGTAGTTTGTCTGTAGTATGCGTATGTTTTTTGAGGCCGCTGAGGCCTAAAGATCTTATTGTCATGTTATAAAGCTGCATTTCCTTTCCTCTCGTTTTGAGTATCTGGACTTGTTCGTCGGTAGCAGAATCACTTATCCGAGCGAGAGTTATTTTGACGCAGAGGGGGTTCCCCCCTTCTAGCCCCCGAGGGAGGGTCGGGCTTTGCCGAGGCAAGGCTGATCCTTCCTTGAAGGTTAGACTTTATTTACGTATGTAAAGAAAAACGAGGTACATGAACGACTTGAAACATTTTAAGGGTAGAAGCGACATAGCTGTTGGATGTTCCAAGCGTTGCTGTAGACCTCGCCTTGATCGTTGGCCAGCTTGTATGTCCCGGGCTTCAAAATCTTGGCGATGATGAACGACCCTTCCTAGGGAAGAGTGAGCTTGTGGCGTCCTCGGGCGTCTTGCCGCAGCCGAAGTACCAAGTCTCCCACCTGGAAGCCTCGGGGCTGAACCATTCGGGCGTGGTAGCGTCGCAGAGACTGCTGATACCGCGCCGAGTGTAGTAAGGCCACGTTCCGAGCTTCTTCGAGCTAGTCCAGTGAATCTTCTCGGTTGGTCTGGTTGCTTCGGTCGTCGTACGCCTTTGTCATCGGGGAACCGTATTCTATGTCCGTGGGTAGGACGGCCTCAGCCCCATAGACTAGAAAGAACGACGAGAAACCCGTGGCTCGGCTTGGCGTCGTCCTCAGACTCCAGACCACCGAGGGTAGCTCTTTCATCCACCGCTTGCCAAACTTGTTGAGGTCATTGTAGATCCTCGGTTTAAGTCCCTGCAAAATCATATCGTTGGCACGCTCCACCTGCCCATTCGTCATGGGGTGAGCTACGGCGGCCCAGTCCACACGGATGTGGTGGTCCTCGCAGAAGTCCAGGAACTTCTTCCCAGTGAACTGCGTGCCATTGTCGGTGATGATGGAGTTCGGGACCCCAAAGCGACGGATGATGTTTGTGAAGAACGCCACCGCCTGCTCGGACCTGATGCTCGTTAGGGGTCAGACCTCGATCCACTTGGAGAATTTGTCGATGGCGACCAGCAGGTGCGAGAAGCCCCCGGGTGCCTTCTGCAAGGGACCGACGAGGTCCAGACCCCACACGGCAAATGGCCAGGTGATGGGTATTGTCTGCAGGGCCTGAGCGGGCAGGTGCGTCTGTCTCGCGTAGAATTGACACCCTTGGCAGGAGCGTACAATCCTAGTGGCGTCGGCCACAACGGTTGGCCAGTAGAAACCTTGTCGGAAAGCGTTTCCGACGAGGGCCCGAGGTGCTGCATGGTGACCGCAAGCCCCCTAGTGTATTTCTTGCAACAGCTCCTGTCCTAGGGCGACGGATATGCATCGTTGGAGAATGCCCGAGGGGCTGCGGTGGTAGAGCTCCTTTTCATCACCCAGTAAGACGAACGACTTGGCGCGCCGCGCCAGTCGCCGAGCTTCAGCCTTGTCGAGGGGTAGCTCTCCTCGGAGGAGATATTCCAGGTACGGGGCCTGCCAGTTCGGGTTTGGCGTGACCCCATTCCGCTCTCCTTCGACGCGCAGGGCCTCACCCTCGGCGGCCAAGGGTTCCTCGGGCTGGGCCGAGGCCTCCTCGGGCTCAGGCGTGTCGTCGATCTTGACGGAGGGTTGATGTATGTCTCTGGAGAAGACGTCCGGGGGAACCGTCGTCCGCCCCGAGGCTATTTTAGCCAACTCATCCACAGTCTTGTTGTACCTCCGAGCAACATGGTTGAGTTCCAGCCCGTAGAACTTGTCTTCCAGGCGCCGAACTTCGTCGCAGTACACCTCCATCTTCCGGTCGCGGCAGTGGGAGTTCTTCATGACCTGGTCAATGACGAGCTGCGGGTTGCCCCGAGCGTCGAGGTGCCGAACCCCTAGCTCGATGGCGATGCGTAACCCATTAACCAGAGCCTCGTACTCGGCCACGTTGTTTGACGCCGGAAAATGGAGGCGTATCACGTAGCGCACATGTCTTCCGAGGGGTGAAACGAAGAGCAAGCTAGCGCATGCTCCGGTTTTCACGAGTGACCCGTCGAAGTACATGGTCCAAAGTTCGGCCTGGATCGGAGCTGTCGGCAATTGGGTGTCGACCCATTCAGCCAGGAAGTCTGCCAAGACTTGAGATTTTATGGCCCTCCGAGGGACGAATGAGAGTGTTTCGCCCATGAGCTCCACTGCCCACTTTGCTATCCTACCCGAGGCCTCTCGGCACTGGATGATCTCCCCCAGGGGGAAGGATGACACCACAGTCACCGGATGAGACTCGAAGTAGTGTCGTAACTTTCGTCGTGTCAGAATTACCGCGTACAGTAGCTTCTGAATTTGCGGGTAGCGGATCTTGGTCTTGGATAGCACTTTGCTGATGAAGTAGACCGGCCTCTGGACGAGCAGTGCATGCCCTTCTTTCCGTCTCTCGAATACGATCGCGGCGCTGACCACCTGAGTGGTTGCGGCTATGTAGATCAAGAGGGCTTCTTCCGCAGCGGGGGGGCACCAGGATGGGCGCATTGGTAAGGAGTGCATTTAAGTTTCCGAGGGCTTCCTCGGCCTCGGGGGTCCAAGTGAAGCGCTCGGCCTTCCTTAAGAGGTGGTACACGGGCAATCCTTTTTCGCCAAGGCATGAGATGAAGCGGCTCAGAGCCGCAAGGCATCCCATGACCCTCTGTACTCCTTTTAAATCTTTGATTGGTCCCATGTTGGTGATGGCCGCGATTTTCTCCGGGTTGGCCTCTATTCCCCGCTCGGAGATGATGAATCCTAGGAGCATGCCTCGGGGGACTCCGAAGACACACTTCTCGGGATTGAGTTTCACGCCTTTCGCTTTCAGACACTTGAATGTCGTCTGAAGGTCAGAGCGGAGGTCGGAGGCTTTCTTTGTCTTGGCAACGATGTCATCAATGTAAGCCTCAACCATTCGCCCGATGTGCTCTCCGAACACGTGGTTCATGCACCTTTGGTATGTCGCACCTGCATTCCTCAAGCCAAATGGCATAGTAGTATAACAGTACATGCCAAAAGGTGTGATGAAAGAAGTCGCGAGCTGGTCGGACTCTTTCATCTTGATTTGGTGGTAACCTGAATAGACGTCGAGGAATGATAGGGTTTCACACCCAGTAGTGGAGTCCACAATTTGATCGATACGAGGCAGAGGGTAGGGAACCTTCGGACATGCTTTATTCAACCCAGTGTAGTCGACGCACATCCTCCATTTCCCACCTTTCTTTTTCACAAGCACAGGGTTAGCTAACCATTCAGGATGGAATACCTCTTTGATGAACCCTGCAGCCATCAGCTTGTGAACCTCCTCGCCTATGGCCCTGCGCTTCTCTTCATCAAAACGGCGCAGGTGCTGCTTCACGGGTCGGGCTCCAGCTCAGATATCCAGCGAGTGCTCGGCGACATCCCTCGGTATGCCCGGCATGTCCGAGGGACTCCACGCAAAAATTTTGGCGTTTGCGCGGAGAAAGTCGATGAGCACTGCTTCCTATTTGGGGTCGAGCTCGGAGCTGATCCAGACCTTCTTGTCGGCGTTGTCGCTGGGGTCGAGAGGGACGAACTTAACCGCCTCGACTAGTTCGAAGTTGCCGGCGTGGCGCTTCGCATCAGGCGCCTCCTTGGAGAGGCACTCTAGGTCGGCGATGAGGGCCTCGGACTCAGTGATGGCCTCGGCGTACTCCACACATTCCATGTCGCATTCGTACGCGTGGCGGTACGTGGATCCGACGGTGATGACTCCGTTGGGGCCTGGCATCTTGAGATTGAGGTACCTGTAGTTGGGGACGGCCATGAACTTGGCGTAGCACGGCCTTCCCAACATCGCGTGGTAGGTCCCTCGGAACCCGACCACCTCGAACGTGAGGGTTTCCTTTCAGAAGTTGGAGGGAGTTCCGAAGCAGACGGGCAAATCGAGTTGTCCAAGGGGCAGGACACGCTTTCTGGGGATGATCCCATGAAAGGGCGCCACATCGGCCCGGATCGTAGATAGATCGATCCCCAAGAGCCCGAGGGTCTCGGCGTAGATGATGTTGAGGCTGTTGCCTCCGTCCATGAGGACCTTGGTGAGCCTGGCGTTGCCGATGACGGGGTCGACAACGAGCGGGTACCTTCCTGGGCTCGACACGCAGTCGGGGTGGTTGCCTTGGTCGAAGGTGATGGGCTTGTTGGACCAGTCTAGGTAGACTGGCGCCGCCACCTTCACCGAGCAGACCTCTCGGCGCTCCTGCTTGCGGTGCCGAGCCGAGGCGTTCGCCACTTGCCCACCATAGATCATGAAGCAGCCGTGGACCTCGGGGAACTCCTCTGTCTTGTCGCCCTCCTTCTTGTTGTTGTCTTGGCCTTTGCCATCTCCCGCCGGGGACCCGGCTTTATGGAAGTAGCGCCGAAGCATGACGCATTCCTCAAGGGTGTGCTTGACGGGACCCTGGTGATAGGGGCACGACTCCTTGAGCATCTTGTCGAATAGGTTGGCCCCTCAGGGAGGCTTCCGAGGGTTCCTGTGCTCGGCAGCAGCGACAAGATCTGCGTCAGCGGCGTCGCGCTTCGCTTGCGACTTCTTCTTGGCCTTCTTCTTCGTGCCACGCTGGGCGGACGCCTCGGGGATGTCTTCCTGCTACCGTCCCTGAGGCTGTTTGTCCTTCCGGAAGATGGCTTCAACCGTCTCCTAACCAGAGGCGAACTTGGTGGCGATGTCCATCAATTCGCTCGCCTTGGTGGGAGTCTTGCGCCCCAGTTTGCTCAGCAGGTCGCGGCAGGTGGTGCCGGTGAGGAACGCCCCGATGACATCTGAGTCGGTGATGTTGGGCAACTCGGTGCGCTGCTTCGAAAACCGTTGGATGTACTCTTGCAGGGATTCCCCTGGCTGCTAGCGGCAGCTTCGGAGATCCCAGGAGTTTCCAGGGCATACATACGTACCTTGGAAGTTTCCAGCGAAGGCCTTGACTAGGTCATCCCAGTTGGAGATCTGCGTAGGAGGCAGATGATCCAGCCAGGCCCGGGCGGCGTTGGAGAGGAACAGGGGGAGGTTGCGGATGATGAGGTCGTCGTCGTTCGTTCCTCCTAGGTGGCATGCCAGCCGGTAGTCCGCAAGCCACAACTCTGGCCTTGTTTCCCCCGAGTACTTGGTGATAGTAGTCGGGGCCTGGAACCGGGCCGGGAAAGGCGCCAGTCGTATGGCCCGGCTGAAGGCTCGCGGACCTGGTGGTTCGGGCGAGGGGATCCAATCCTCCTCACTGTCGTAGCGTCCTCCGCGCCTGGGGTGGTAGCCTCGGCGCACCCTCTCGTCGAGGCGGGCTCGACGGTCGCGGTGGTGGTGCTCGTCGCCGAGGCGATCCGGGGCTGCAGGCGTCCCATCCCGCGCACGCCCGGTGCGGACCGAGGCCTCCCGCATGAGTTGGGAAGTCGTTGCGCGAAGCTCCGAGGGGCACCCTTGCCTTCGGGAGGCAGAGCTCTCGGCCCGTCGGACCACTGCGTCTTCCAGGAGACCCTTGAGTTCTCCCTGGATACGCCGCCCCTCGGTGGTGGATGGCTCCGGCATCGTCCGAAGCAGCATCGCCGCTGCAGCTAGATTCTGGCCGACCCCGCTGGAGGCCGGGGGCAGCCTTGCCCGGGCATCGTCAACGATACGGCGTTGGACGTCCCGGGCCCGATGACGCGCTCCTCCGACGAGTGCTCGGCCTGCCCTCTCCTGCTCGATGTTTTGCCGGAGCTGCACAAGTTGCTCTGCTTCCTCGTCGAGCTTGGCCTGTATCTCGCGGATTTGCTCGAGCTGTGTGTCCTGACCCCCCGTAAGGACTGGGACCACAGCTAGCTCCCGCGGGATGTCAACGCGAGAAGCAGGCCCAGGGGGATCGTCATCCTCCGGCATACCGAGGTGGTTGCCTTCGTCGTGACCCGCTCAGATCGACGTGGAAACATTCGCGACTTGGGCCACAACCCTCATCGTCAAGGTTGTGGCCATCGTCAGAGCAACGGGAGAGGCAGTAGTCACATGCGATCATGAAGTCTCGCATGGCACTGGGATCCCGGAGCCCGGAGAAATCCCAACCGGAGTCGGGGTTGTCTTCTTCCTCGGATCCCGGGAGCCCGTAGGTTGAGACGGTCGTCATTCGGTCCCAGGTTGACCACATATGGTATCCTGGGAGGTCAGGATATGCCCTAGCGAAAGTGCTCACCGAAGCGGGGTCGCTTGGTGGATCGAGGCTGAATCTAAAAGGGATGGGGTGGAAAACGGACGGTGCCTCTTGATCGATGGACGGTGGTGAAGTCGCATCGGGGGCGGAATGCACCGTCATCTCAGGTACGAGGCTAACGCCCAGCAAGTCCTTCGCGAGAGTGCTGGCATCATCAGTTCGCTTGGGGTTGGCACGTCGCAGGGAAACGACATCCGTCATTGTCTTAGGTGCGAGGACAACACCCGACATGTCCCCCGCTGGGGTGCCGGCGTCGTCGACTCGCTCTGGATCAACAGCCAACGAGGTGCCGCCTCCTGCCTAGCCACGGTTGCCCCGTCTCCTCCTTCTGCAGCGAGGAGGGTGGCGGGACAAACCCGGATGCTGCTCTTCCGCCACGGGGGGGGGGGAAGACGTCGTCGAGTTTGCCGCCGCCGGGCGAGCTGACGACCGTCGTTGTTGTCGTGCTGCAAGGGGAGGAGTACCATGTCGTAGCTGCCATCGAGGGACATGAACTCGAGACTCCCGAAGTGGAGCACCGTCCCGGGCTGAAGAGGTTGCTGAAGACTACCCATCTGGAACTCAATGGGAAGGTGTTTGTTAACACGCAGCATGCCCCTACCTGGCGCGCCAACTGTCGGCGTTTCGGACCCGGGGGACCCTCAACCGAGCCGACCAGTGAATTTATCGCTGCGTGCCCCTGCCCAGATGGGTTGGCGCAAGATGGAACACAAGGGGGGGTGCAGCTTGTATTATCTCGCACCGGGGGGTGCTCGTAGTAGGGGTTACAAGCGTCGCGAGAGAGAGGGAGAGAGAGCCTGTTCGTCTGCTCGTCCCCCGCGCGACCCCTCTCGCAGGAAGGCCTTGGACCTCCCTTTTATAGATGCAAGGAGAGGGTCCAGATGTACAATGGGGGTGTAGCTATGCGCTAATGTGTCTGGCAGAGAAGTGCCTGAGCCCTGTGTACATGCCAACATGGCTGTTGGAGAAGTGCTTGAGCCCTGTGTACGCAAGCACTTCTCCAACAGCCACGTTGGCATGTACACAGGGCTCAGGCACTTCTCTGCCAGACACATTAGCGCATAGATACACCCCTATTGTACATCTGGACCCTCTCCTTGCATCTATAAAAGGGAGGTCCAAGGCCTTCCTGCGAGAGGGGTCGCGCGGGGGACGAGCAGACGAATAGGCTCTCTCTCCCTCTCTCTCGCGACGCTTGTAACCCCTACTACGAGCACCCCCCGGTGCGAGATAATACAAGCCGCACCCCCCCCCCTTGTGTTCCATCTTGCGCCAACCCATCTGGGCAGGGGCACGCAGCGATAAATTCACTGGTCGGCTAGGTTGAGGGTCCCCCGGGTCCGAAACGCCGACAGTTGGCGCGCCAGGTAGGGGCATGCTGCGTGTTAACAAACACCTTCCCGTTGAGTTCTAGATGGGTAGTCTTCAACAACCTCTTCAGCCCGGGACAGTGCTCCGCTTTGGGAGTCTCGAGTTCATGTCCCTCGATGGCAGCTACGACATGGTACTCCTCCCATTGCAGCACGACAACAACGATGGTTGTCAGCTCGCCCGGCGGCGGCAAACTCGACGACGTCTTCCCCCCCCCCCCCCCCCCGTGGCGGAAGAGCAGCATCCGGGTTTGTCCCGCCACCCTCCTCGCCGCAGAAGGAGGAGACGGGGCAACCGTGGCTAGGCAGGAGGCGGCACCTCGTTGGCTGTTGGTCCAGAGCGAGTCGACGACGCCGGCACCCCAGCGGGGGACATGTCGGGTGTTGTCCTTGCACCTAAGACAACGACGGATGTCGTTTCCCTGCGACGTGCCAACCCCAAGCGAACTGATGACGCTAGCACTCTCGCGAAGGACTTGCTGGGCGTTAGCCTCGTACCTGAGATGACGGTGCATTCCGCCCCCGATGCGACTTCACCACCGTCCATCGATCAAGAGGCACCGTCCGTTTTCCACCCCATCCCTTTTAGATTTAGCCTCGATCCACCAAGCGACCCCGCTTCGGTGAGCACTTTCGCTAGGGCATATCCTGACCTCCCGGGATACCATATGTGGTCAACCTGGGACCGAATGACAGCCGTCTCAACCTACGGGCCCCCGGGATCTGAGGAAGAAGACAACCCCGACTCCGGTTGGGATTTCTCCGGGCTCCGGGATCCCAATGCCATGCGAGACTTCATGATCGCATGTGACTACTGCCTCTCCCGTTGCTCTGACGATGGCCACAGCCTTGACGACGAGGGTTGTGGCCCAAGTCGCGAATGTTTCCACGTCGATCTGAGGGGTCACGACGAAGGCAACCACCTCGGTATGCCGGAGGATGACGATCCCCCTAGGCCTGCTTCTCGCGTTGACATCCCGCGGGAGCTAGCTGTGGTCCCAGTCCTTACGGGGGGTCAGGACACACAGCTCGAGCAAATCCGCGAGATACAGGCCAAGCTCGACGAGGAAGCAGAGCAACTTGTGCAGCTCCGGCAAAACATCGAGCAGGAGAGGGCAGGCCGAGCACTCGCCGGAGGAGTGCATCATCGGGCCCGGGACGTCCAACGCTGTATCGTTGACGATGCCCGGGCAAGGCTGCCCCCGACCTCTAGCGGGGTCGGCCAGAATCTAGCTGCAGCGGCGATGCTGCTTCGGACGATGCCAGAGCCATCCACCACCGAGGGGCGGCGTATCCAGGGAGAACTCAAGGGTCTCCTAGAAGACGTAGTGGTCCGACGGGCCGAGAGCTCTGCCTCCCAAAGGCAAGGGTGCCCCTCGGAGCTTCGCGCAACGACTTCCCAACTCATGCGGGAGGCCTCGGTCCGCACCGGGCGTGCGCGGGACGGGACGCATGCAGCCCCGGATCGCCTCGGCGACGAGCACCACCACCGCGACCGTCGAGCCCACCTCGACGAGAGGGTGCGCCGAGGCTACCACCCCAGGCGCGGAGGACGCTACGACAGTGAGGAGGATCGGATCCCCTCGCCCGAACCACCAGGTCCGCGAGCCTTCAGCCGGGCCATACGACTGGCGCCGTTCCCGGCCCGGTTGCAGGCCCCGACTACTATCACCAAGTACTCGGGGGAAACAAGGCCAGAGTTGTGGCTTGCGGACTACCGGCTGACATGCCACCTGGGAGGAACGGACGACGACAACCTCATCATCCGCAACCTCCCCCTGTTCCTCTCCAACGCCGCCCGGGCCTGGCTGGAGCATCTGCCTCCTGCGCAGATCTCCAACTGGGACGACCTAGTCAAGGCCTTCGCTGGAAACTTCCAAGGTACGTATGTATGCCCTGGGAACTCCTGGGATCTCTGAAGCTGCCGCCAGCAGCCAGGGGAATCCCTGCAAGAGTACATCCAACGGTTTTCGAAGCAGCGCACCGAGTTACCCAACATCACCGACTCGGATGTCATCGGGGCGTTCCTCGCCGGCACCACCTGCCGCGACCTGGTGAGCAAACTGGGGCGAAAGACTCCCACCAAGGCGAGCGAATTGATGGACATCGCCACCAAGTTCGCCTCTGGTCAGGAGACGGTCGAAGACATCTTCTAGAAGGACAAACAGCCTCAGGGACGGTAGCAGGAAGACGTCCCCGAGGCGTCCGCCCAGCGTGGCACGAAGAAGGCCAAGAAGAAGTCGCAAGCGAAGCGCGACGCCGCTGACACAGATCTTGTCGCTGCTGCCGAGCACAGGAACCCTCGGAAGCCTCCCTGAGGGGCCAACGTGTTCGACAAGATGCTCAAGGAGTCGTGCCCCTATCACCAGGGTCCCGTCAAGCACACCCTTGAGGAATGCGTCATGCTTCGGCGCTACTTCCATAAAGCCGGGTCCCCGGCGGGAGATGGCAAAGGCCAAGACAACAACAAGAAGGAGGGCGACAAGACAGAGGAGTTCCCCGAGGTCCACGGCTGCTTCATGATCTATGGTGGGCAAGTGGCGAACGCCTCAGCTCGGCACCGCAAGCAGGAGCGCCGAGAGGTCTGCTCGGTGAAGGTGGCGGTGCCAGTCTACCTAGACTGGTCCAACAAGCCCATCACCTTCGACCAAGGCGACCACCCCGACTGCGTGCCGAGCCCAGGAAGGTACCCGCTCGTTGTCGACCCCGTCATCGGCAACGCCAGGCTCACCAAGGTCCTCATGGACGGAGGCAACAGCCTCAACATCATCTACGCCGAGACCCTCGGGCTCTTGGGGATCGATCTATCTACGATCCGGGCCGATGTGGCGCCCTTTCATGGGATCATCCCCAGAAAGCGTGTCCTGCCCCTTGGACAACTCGATTTGCCCGTCTGCTTCGGAACTCCCTCCAACTTCTGAAAGGAAACCCTCACGTTCGAGGTGGTCGGGTTCCGAGGGACCTACCACGCGATGTTGGGAAGGCCGTGCTACGCCAAGTTCATGGCCGTCCCCAACTACAGGTACCTCAATCTCAAGATGCCAGGCCCCAACGGAGTCATCACCGTCGGATCCACGTACCGCCACGCGTACGAATGCGACGTGGAATGCGTGGAGTACGCCGAGGCCATCACCGAGTCCGAGGCCCTAATCGCCGACCTAGAGTGCCTCTCGAAGGAGGCGCCTGATGCGAAGCGCCACGCCGGTAACTTCGAACCAGTCGAGGCAGTTAAGTCTGTCCCTCTCGACCCCAGCGACAACGCCAACAAGAAGGTCTGGATCGGCTCCGAGCTCGACCCCAAATAGGAAGCAGTGCTCATCGACTTTCTCCATGCAAACGCCGAAATTTTTGCGTCGAGTCCCTCAGACATGTCGGGCATACCGAGGGATGTCGCCGAGCACTCGCTGGATATCCGAGCTGGAGCCCGACCCGTGAAGCAGCACCTGCGCCGCTTTGATGAAGAGAAGCGCAGGGCCATAAGCGAGGAGGTTCACAAGCTGATGGCTGTAGGGTTCATCAAAGAGGTATTCCATCCTGAATGGTTAGCTAACCCTGTGCTTGTGAAAAAGAAAGGTGGGAAATGGAGGATGTGCGTCGACAACACTGGGTTGAATAAAGCATGTCCGAAGGTTCCCTACCCTCTGCCTCATATCGATCAAATTGTGGACTCCACTACTGGGTGTGAAACCCTGTCATTCCTCGACGTCTATTCAGGTTACCACCAAATCAAGATGAAAGAGTCCGACCAGCTCGCGACTTCTTTCATCACACCTTTTGGCATGTACTATTATACTACTATGCCATTTGGCTTGAGGAATGCAGGTGCGACATACCAAAGGTGCATGAACCACGTGTTCGGAGAGCACATCGAGCGAATGGTCGAGGCTTACATCGATGACATCGTTGCCAAGACAAAGAAAGCCTCCGACCTTCGCTCTGACCTTCAGACGACATTCAAGTGTCTGAAAGCGAAAGGCATGAAACTCAATCTCGAGAAGTGTGTCTTCGGAGTCCCCCGAGGCATGCTCCTGGGATTCATCGTCTCTGAGCGGGGAATAGAGGCCAACCCAGAGAAAATCGCGGCCATCACCAACATGGGACCAATCAAAGATTTAAAAGGAGTACAGAGGGTCATGGGATGCCTTGCGGCTCTGAGCCGCTTCATCTCACGCCTTGGCGAAAAAGGATTGCCCCTGTACCACCTCTTAAGGAAGGCCGAGCGCTTCACTTGGACCCCCGAGGCCGAGGAAGCACTCAGAAACTTAAAGGCACTCCTTACCAATGCGCCGATCCTGGTGCCCCCCGCTGCGGAAGAAGCCCTCTTGATCTACATAGCCGCAACCACTCAGGTGGTCAGCGCCGCGATCGTATTCGAGAGACGGGAAGAAGGGCATGCACTGCTTGTCCAGAGGCCGGTCTACTTCATCAGCGAAGTGCTATCCAAGACCAAGATCCGCTACCCGCAAATTCAGAAGCTACTGTACGCGGTAATTCTGACACGACGAAAGTTACGACACTACTTCGAGTCTCATCCGGTGACTGTGGTGTCATCCTTCCCCCTGGGGGAGATCATCCAGTGCCGAGAGGCCTCAGGGAGGATAGCAAAGTGGGCAGTGGAGCTCATGGGCGAAACACTCTCATTCGTCCCTCGGAGGGCCTTAAAATCTCAAGTCTTGGCAGACTTCCTGGCTGAATGGGTCGACACCCAATTGCTGACAGCTCCGATCCAGGGCGAACTTTGGACCATGTACTTCGACGGGTCGCTCGTGAAAACCGGAGCATGCGCTAGCTTGCTCTTCGTTTCACCCCTCGGAAGACATGTGCGCTACGTGATACGCCTCCATTTTCCGGCGTCAAACAACATGGCCGAGTACGAGGCTCTGGTTAATGGGTTACGCATCGCCATCGAGCTAGGGGTTCGGCGCCTCGACGCTCGGGGCGACCCGCAGCTCGTCATTGACCAGGTCATGAAGAACTCCCACTGCCGCGACCGGAAGATGGTCTACTGCGACGAAGTTCGGCGCCTGGAAGACAAGTTCTACGGGCTGGAACTCAACCATGTTGCTCGGAGGTACAACAAGACTATGGATGAGTTGGCTAAAATAGCCTCGGGGCGGACCACGGTTTCCCTGGACGTCTTCTCCAGAGACATACATCAACCCTCCGTCAAGATCGACGACACGCCTGAGCCCGAGGAGGCCTCGGCCCAGCCCGAGGAACCCTCGGCCGCCGAGGGTGAGGCCCTGCGTCGAGGGAGAGCGGAATGGGGTCACGCCAAACCCGAACTGGCAGGCCCCGTACCTGGAATATCTCCTCCGAGGAGAGCTACCCCTCGACAAGGCCGAAGCTCGGCGACTGGCGCGGCGCGCCAAGTCGTTCGTTTTACTGGGTGATGAAAAGGAGCTCTACCACCGCAGCCCCTCGGGCATTCTCCAACGATGCATATCCGTCGCCCTAGGACAGGAGCTGTTGCAAGAAATACACTAGGGGGCTTGCGGTCACCATGCAGCACCTCGGGCCCTCGTCGGAAACGCTTTCCGACAAGGTTTCTACTGGCCAACCGTAGTGGCTGACGCCACTAGGATTGTACGCTCCTACCAAGGGTGTCAATTCTACGCGAGACAGACGCACCTGCCCGCTCAGGCCCTGCAGACAATACCCATCACCTGGCCATTTGCCGTGTGGGGTCTGGACCTCGTCGGTCCCTTGCAGAAGACACCCGGGGGCTTCTCGCACCTGCTGGTCGCCATCGACAAATTCTCCAAGTGGATCGAGGTCCGACCCCTAACGAGCATCAGGTCCGAGTAGGCGGTGGCGTTCTTCACAAACATCATCCATCGCTTTGGGGTCCCGAACTCCATCATCACCGACAATGGCACGCAGTTCACTGGGAAGAAGTTCCTGGACTTCTGCGAGGACCACCACATCCGTGTGGACTGGGCCGCCGTAGCTCACCCCATGACGAATGGGCAGGTGGAGCGTGCCAATGGTATGATTTTGCAGGGACTTAAACCGAGGATCTACAACGACCTCAACAAGTTTGGCAAGCGGTGGATGAAAGAGCTACCCTCGGTGGTCTGGAGTCTAAGGACGATGCCAAGCCGAGCCACAGGTTTCTCGCCGTTCTTTCTAGTCTATGGGGCTGAGGCCGTCCTACCCACGGACATAGAATACGGTTCCCCGAGGACAAAGGCGTACGACGACCGAAGCAACCAGATCAACCGAGAAGATTCACTGGACCAGCTCGAAGAAGCTCGGAACGTGGCCTTACTACACTCGGCGCGGTATCAGCAGTCTCTGCGACGCTACCACGCCCGAATGGTTCAGCCCCGAGGCTTCCAGGTGGGAGACTTGGTACTTCGGCTGCGGCAAGACGCCCGAGGACGCCACAAGCTCACTCTTCCCTAGGAAGGGTCGTTCATCATCGCCAAGATTTTGAAGCCCGGGACATACAAACTGGCCAACGATCAAGGCGAGGTCTACAGCAACGCTTGGAACATTCAACCGCTACGTCGCTTCTACCCTTAAAATGTTTCAAGCCGTTCATGTACCTCGTTTTTCTTTACATACGTAAATAAAGTCTAACCTTCAAGGAAGGATCAGCCTTGCCTCGGCAAAGCCCGACCCTCCCTCGGGGGCTAGAAGGGGGGAACCCCCTCTACGTCAAAATAACTCTCGCTCGGATAAGTGATTCTGCTACCGACGAACAAGTCCAGATACTCAAAACAAGAGGAAAGAAAACGCAGCTTTATAACATGACAATAAGATGTTTAGGCCTCAGCGGCCTCAAAAAACATACGCATACTACAGACAAACTACTCCTGCAGGTTCAGACATAGGCAGGGGGAGCAGCAGCACCCTCGGTGATGTTTCCACCCTCGGCGGAACCTGGCCCAGCCTCAGACGGCGACACGGGCGGAAGGATCTCCACTTCGAAGGAGGACGCCAGCACCGTGCTTGGGCCCTCACGGCCAGGCTCTCCGCAAGGGTTCTGGCCCGAGCAGACACCCCGGCTAGCCGCTCCATAGCCTCAGCCAGCTGTCCCCCGAGGACCTCAGCCCGGCTCACGGTCTCAGCGGCGTGACTCTGGGATTGGTCCCGCTCGCGGACGACCTAGCCAAGCTCCAGCCGCCGCTGCTGCACCTCCTCGGCCTGGGAAGCCACCTGCTCCTGGGTCGACGAAGCCTCTAATCGAGCCGACACAGCCTCCGTCTGCACCGACACCGCTGCCTCCGGCTTCAGCTCATCGCAGAGCGGCCGAAGGTCTTAAAGTTGAGCGAGAGAGGCCTTGAGCGGTAAGGCCGATCGAGCCGAGGGACTCCTACGCCTCCGGGATACGGATACCTCACTCGTCACCTTCCGCGCAAGGCAACTCACGCTCGGCTAAGTGGTTCAGCTAGCCGACAGGTGAGTCCTAGTGCTCGAAATGAGGAAGAAACACGGCTTCACGCTCAAATACCCAGATGTTCAGGCCTCAACAGCCAAAATGAACAAACACCCATACTCAGGGTACCATTACAAACGAAACTCCGGTTCCATTCCCGCGGGTATGAACAACCTCCACACCAGAGGGCCTGCGGGATAACAAACTCCAGGTGGCTCGCCGACGACCGCTCCACCGGTAGCGACAACGACCTCCGCCTCGGGCGGCTAAATAGCAGCAGCGATGACCTCAGGGCAAACGCTGCTGTGAAAGGGCCCTCGTCCACGTCCCCACACGAGGGGCGAGGACAAGCCATCGAAGCCAAAGAGCCGGAGATCCGACCGCAGGTGGCGCCGACGGTCTCGTCGATGGAGACAACCTCCTATGGCAACCACCACCTTAGCACCGACGACAGCGGCCACCTGCGCGCCAGCGCCACGCCAACGAATGGTGGCCGCCCCAGCCTGCACCGGCAGATCCCCACTCAAGTCCTCGCAGACGGGCCGGCGCCAGCCTCCGCGCGGAGGCATCGTGCTGGAGTGAGGACAAGACAATCCAAGAACACGAACGCCGCCCTCACGACGTACGACGTCTTGTACGATCCCCCGGTGCAGTCGGTGGCGCGGGAAGGGCCGCTGACATGCCGGACCTGCGCGCGGCGCGACAATCGCCCGTGCGGAGGACGAACAGCCACGCCCGGACCAAGTGGCAGGAGGCAGCGTCGGAGGCGGCGCCAGAACCAGCTGAGCCAGCTTGCCAGGCACGCTGCAGCTGACGACGCTTGCGGCCGACCGGGCCCACGTTGTCGAAGTTCGCCCCCTCCGCAAGGCCGGTGACAACAGCCACCCGCGCACGGCACGACCGTCGCTCGGGTGGAGGACGGACAGCTGCACCCTGGCCAGGCAGCAGCAGTTCACCTTCCCCCGCATGGCTGGAGGACGCCTCCTCCGCAGAGCTGGAGGATGCCCTTCTCCCCCGAATGCTGGAGGAAGAAGCGGGTCGCCGGCCCATGCGGAGGCAGGCCCCAACTCGGCGCACCCTCCCCCTAAGCATGGATGATGAACATCCTTGAAGCTGAGGGCAGGGCAGAGGCCGCAGCCCGACTTGCTTCCCCCCACCACAAGGCTGGTGATCATCCCTATGGATGACCATTGGTGAGGGACTGCAGCTGGGCTGCATGATGAAAATCCTTGAAGCCGAGCGTTGGCTGAAGGGCGCCAACCCCCACGAGGTCGCGCTCCTCCAACAACAGCAAGAGGAGGGCAACGCGGGTGCTCCCCATCTAGGGGCTCAAAAGGTGGAAGGCCGTGATGCATGAGGGGAGTGCGAAGGCATGGCTACTGCCCGGGGGATCGATCCCTTTTTAAAGGCGGCTCTCCCCACTCGCACCCTCAAGCGTCACGGGCAAAGTCTCCACCGACGTGCTCCAAGATCCTCCCCCTACGACATGGGGGCTGGGTCCCACACGTCATGCGAGCTGACTCAAAACGGAAGAAGCCAAACCGTCGCACGCGGAGCATGTGACCACCCCGCGGTTATAAGCACTCCTCCATCCTCACCGAAACCAGCGGTCGAAAGGGCGGACCGCCATGCAAGTGGCGTGCAACCGCACTGCAATTGTGCACCCTTTCGGCTTCGTCGCATCTGGCGGTCCAGCATGAAGGCCCAGGCCCACACGTCATGTGACCGGCGTGCCGGTTACTACGTGCAAGAAATCGCACCGCCACTTGCGCTAATGCCGCGTCTTCTCGACTGCGGAACCAGTGCCATGACTCGAGGCAGCGCTGCGCGTGACCCAACAGTGCCAATTGAGTGCAACGATCACGGGTCAGTCAGTCGCGGGAGGAGGCGCGACGGTCAGTATTGCCAAAAGTGGACCGGCAGTAATTGCGGCAACAGACGAGTGGAAGCAGCGGTCAAATCGCCTGCAGGCTCGCGTCCCCTCCTGAAGCGGCAGGAGAGCCCTCTCCCATGGCATGAAGACAATGCGCCCGTGTTCCGTTCCTCGAACGACTCGCGCACTCGGCCGCCCCATGAATCGCCCGTCCCGTCGCATTAACTCCTCGGCAGGGCAAGCGACACCTTTGGCAAGCGAAGCGGGCGTCGTTTCACCTCCGCCGTGATGACCACGTCAAAAAAGGTGCACCACACTATTTAAATTCATATCCTTTTTCCTCTTCCTCTTTCTCTCTCTTGCTACAGGGACCAGCAAAGAGGATATTTCGAAAAGGATCCTTCTCAGCGAAGGAAGCGGGCCCCGAGCCCTCCTACTGATCAGGGGTTCGAAGGCTGGCCCCTCGGAAGGGTTCGACAGCCGCCCCAGAGCACTCGGGCTTCGAGCCCATTACTGATCAGAGGTTCGAAGGCTGGCCCCTCAGAAGGGTTCGACAGCCGCCCCAGAGCACTCGGGCTCCGCGCCCATTACTGATCAGGGGTTCGAAGGCTGGCCCCTCGGAAGGGTTCGACAGCCACCCCAGAGCACGCAGAGTGAGGGATGACCCTGGGTACGTCCGTTACATGGCCGAGGCTCGGGCTATGCTCCCGAGGTACCCTAGGACATTTCCGAGACCAGCAGGAACGATTTTTGTAACGGAATCCCACCGGAGGGAGGCATCGAGCCCTCGGACCCTATCGAATGGGTCCAGGTCCGGCAAATCACCTGCAGGTACTTTTGGAGTGCGCCTCTGGGCCACTAGCTGACCCTTATCGAACGGGGCACGGGCGTCCATTCGGATCACCCGTTAGCAACTCACTGGAAACACCATGTTCAGTGCCCCCCGAGGGCAACATCGCGCTTTCCCCCTTCCTCCTTGTGGAAAGGCAACAAAGGGGCATATAATAGAAGTCGAGACAGTCCTTGATCGTCCTCTCGCTCTGTGCAGAGGCTCGGGGGCTGCTCTCGCAACCCGGCTACGGCCAAACTGTTGACAGCGTCAACAAACCAGCCTAAAAACTTGGAACCTGACCATGCACCCGGGCTACGGCCAGGCCGCATGAGGGAACAACCAGGCCGGCCGAGGCATCACAAAAAGCATTAAGACCTCAGAGGAGTCAAACCACTCCTCCGAGGCCTCGGGGGCTACACCCGGCGGGTGCGCTCGCGCGCACCCACCGGAGCAAAATATAACCGAGAAAGGCCGGTCCCCTCACAAAAAATGCGGCAAAGCCTCCAAGCGAGTACCAACACTCCCTTCGAGGCTCGGGGGCTACTGTCGGGTACAGTAATTAGGGGTACCCCCAACACTCCTAAACACGGCTGGTAACCACCCTCAGCACGAACCGCAAAGACTGATGGGCACGGTTTAGGTCAAGGCCTCATCTACCAAGGGACCCAATCTCGCCTCGCCCGAGCCCGGCCTCGGGCGGGAACAGTAGTCCTGGACGAATTCACGCCTCGCCCAAGGGCCTCCTCAGGCGGAGGGCACACCCTCGACTCGCTCGAAGCCCAGCTCGGGCAGGCTTCGTTGTGAAGCAACCTTGGCCAAATCGCCTCACCAACCGACTGTATCGCATGCACATTTAATGCGGGGATCGTCTGACACCTTATCCTGGCACGCGCGCCTCAGTCGGCAAGGCCGAAGTGACCGCAGTCACTTCGCCCTTTCACTGACCGACCTGACAGGAAAACAACGCAGCTCGCCCCGCTCCGACTGCTGTGCCACCCACCGGGGTAAGACTGACAACAGTCGATCGGGCGCAACACGAAGCTCCGCCTCGCCCGACCTTAGGCCTCGGCCTCAGGAGGAGGTCTCCGCCTTGCCCGACCCCAGGACTCACCCTCAGCCTCGGCCTCAGGAGGAATCACGTCCTCGCCCGACCCCGGCCTTGGCCTCAGGAAAAGTCTCTACCTCGCTCGACCTTGGGCTCGGACCGACCGCGCCACAGGGGATACATCATTACCCTACCCCTAGCTAGCTCAGGCTACGAGGGAACAAGACCGGCGTCCCATCTGGCTCGCCCCGGTAACAGGTAATGATGGTTCCTCGTGTGCGTCCATGACGTCGGTGGTTCTCAGCCCCTTACGGAAGCAAGGAGACGTCAGCAGGATCCCAGCCGCACCGCCAGCTGTGCTTCTACAGGGCTCAGGCACTTCTCCGACGGCCACGTTATCGCGTACACAGGGCTCAAGCACTTGTCCGACAGCCACGTTGGCATGTACACAGGGCTCAGGCACTTCTCTGCCAGACACGTTAGCGCATAGCTACACCCCCCATTGTACATCTGGACCCTCTCCTTGCATCTATAAAAGGGAGGTCTAGGGCCTTCCCGCGAGAGGGGTCGCGCGGGGGACGAGCAGACGAACAGGCTCTCTCTCCCTCTCTCTCGCGACGCTTGTAACCCCTACTACGAGCACCCCCTGGTGCGAGATAAGACAAGCCGCATTTCCCCCTTGTGTTCCATCTTGCACCAACCCATCTGGGCAGGGGCACGCAGCGATAAATTCACTGGTCGGCTCGATTGAGGGTCCCCTGGGTCCGAAACGCCGACAGGATGGTTAATTAAATTAATTGCTTTGTGGTAAAGGTTACTTTGTCCAACATTATAATTTATTTACTTTCTTTGGATGTAGAAAACTATGGATATGTTTGGTTGGACATTGATGGAAGCCGAGCCAAAATTTGGCCACTAACAACCTGATGGAGCTGGTTCGATGCCTCAATTTGACTTGCTCCAACTAACGCCAATTAAATCGCAGTTGAAGACTCTCCTTATATATGGATAAATTGAGGCGTTTGTTTGGACTCGAGACTAACACGACCTAATTCGATGTTTGCCTAGCTTCAAGGACAACCTCAATAGAGGTTTTATAGAGTACTATAGGCATTAAATACGATGATATAAAACTGTATGGATGAAGAGATAGAACCTAGCGCGAGTCGTCGTAGGTTTTCTATCAATAATAAGGGTTGTCAAAGATAGAGCATCAGATGTGTTATCAGACTTACTGAAAGCCTTCAGCTCAACTGCCAACAAAAAAGTTCACTATTATTAGTCAACAGAAAACTAATGGTGTGGAAGCAAACACTATAGCTAGGAAGACTCGTCAAGTTATCTTTTCTTTCTTTCCTTTTTCTTATTTTGCATTTGAATGAAAACAGTAAGAATGTTAGGGACACAGTTAGCATGATTTCGAAATGTATTAATCCATTATGAAATAGCAGCACAAAATCTCTAGGCACTTTGTTGCTTAAAATGTGCAATATTTGAAATAGCTTTTATAAAACGCTGAAACGTATCTAGCTAATATACCCTAAGCTACTTGTGGCTAATGCGTCAATGCTGAAACTCTAAAATATGAGTGGCGTACTCTATTACCTCTCTCTCATATGTGACACGACTGCTGTGGCAATGGTATGGGCGGTGGCACCAACAACGCGCGCGCCGTCCGGCTCTTCTCGTGCATGCATTCTTCCTGTCATCTCCCTTCGGTGACTGCCATGAACGGCAAACCAACATCACAAGCTATCATCTCAGGAGGAGGATCGGAGGAAGGCCAAGCTGACGGTTACCTAGACAAGGAGGCTGCTGCTAGCTGTTGTCGCGGCATCCTGTTGTGGGGGGCATAGACGCCCCCTGTCCTCGCTCACGGTGGGTGGTTGGAGGACCGATCGAGCTGGGGGCGTAGACGGCCCCTGTCCTCGCTTACGTTGGAGACCTGCGGCATGGCGTCGAGGGAGAGTTGAGGATGTGCGAGGAGGAGATGGCGGCGGCTGAGAGAGGACATAAAGGAAACACCGAGAAGGAGATGGCGGCGGGCTAGGGACCCTAGGATTGCAGGCTGGGAGCAGGCAGTTTTCTGAACTGGAGCACATGTTGATTTTGATAAAATTGGAGGGTTTTTCCGCAAACCAGTCCACCACATGCGTCTGATCACCGAGATGCGAGCAAACAGTTTAGGTTTTAGATGTTGGGTTTTCTTTTTTTAGATTGATCTCTAAAGTAATCATGTTTTATATTCAGCATAGGATGGGTATAACTTCCTAAACCTATTGGTACATAAATGATAGCAATTAAAGCAAAATGATAACTTAGGTCTGTTGTGTGACACATTAATGATCGGGTCGCATGTGGTTCATTTTACCATCTATATTAAGTTGCAGAGATAAATTTTATATTTTATATCATATATATCATCAAACTAAACCAGATTCACTATTTACTATGTTTTTTACAGTACATCTTACCAGAAATGTCATACGAAGACGGTTTATATTTAGAAGTGTCTAGTATACTCACTAACATCTAAGACGGTCCTTATAGTCTAGATGACTCTAATAATATCTTTATCTAAGATGATTTCTTATACAAAAGTGTCTAATATACTAACCAAAATCTAAGACAATTCTTGCAATCTTAATGACTCAAAAGGTATATTTATTTGAGATGGTTTTTAATAACAATCTGTCTTAAATCAATATAAGACATTTCTTACAATATAACAGTCTCAAAACACTTATTTATTAAAGGCAGATCTCCAACAAACCGTCTTACCTTACTCATCACTATATGATAAAAGACACTTTTATAAAATGTACTGATATCCGTCTTAAAACGTGTGTCTTAAATAAGCATATCTCTAGTAGTGGTGCTTGGAAACAACGACAGTGTTCATTTTATAATTCTTGAGTTATAGGAATCGCCGTTCAATTAAGAGGGATCTGCAATGGTTAAGTAAGTTTTGCAATGAGCTAAGTTCAAAACCCTTCAAAATCAACTTAGAGAACATTTTTCTAGATCATGAATGCCTTTGTGAAAAACCATTTTTACTTACCACAAGAGTTCCACCTTTGTTCTCTTCAAAATATTCAAAACTTGCTTTTCAGCCTTTGAAACCGGTTCAACCGGACCTGAAACCGGTTCAACCGGTTTCGGGACTGTTCCTCTGCCATCCCTGCTCTGACCTGTCTGACAGTCAGAGCTGTCAAAAAATTCGTGGCAGATATTTTTGGGAAACCGGTTCAACCGGAATTTTTCCCGGCTCAACCGGTTTTGTATCCGGTTGAGTCTCTGGCTGAGTAGGTTAGTGAACCGGGATCTTCCTGGTAGAAACCGGTGCAACCGGTCTGTAAACCGGTTCAACCGGTTTTTGCCTCTTTTCTCCCAACGGCTACCAGCTTTTGGGGGATCCTTTATATACCCCCTACACACTCTCTCTCTTATTTACTTATGCCTCTCCCACGAAATCTTGGCTGACCAAACTCTCAACAAGTGCATTCATTTCATCTCTCACACCCGCAATCGCATCTCCTTCAATCGCTTGAAGGATCCTTGGTGTGAGGTGAACTCGATCTAACACGCTGTCATTTTCATCTCGATTCTCCTATTCTCCTTGTTCTTGAGCTCATTGCAAACTTAACCTTGTGCGGTTTTGTTACTCTTGGAACCTTGTGTTCCTTGACGGTTAAAGGTTGCTTGGGAGTCTCCAAATTTGTGGACGACCCCAAGAAGTTTGTATCACCCGCTCGTTGAGCATATTTGAGAAGAGATTGCCTTGACCTTTGTGGTCGGCTTGTGGAGGATTAGGGTTGGAAAAGACCCGGCCCTTTGTGGGCTCCTCAACGAGGAGTAGGACACCTTTGTGGTGGTTGCCGAACCTCGGGTTATATTGCGTGTTCTTGTGTGTTCTTGTTAAGCGCTTTAAATTTGTTAGTTGGTTCATATTATCTATTCGAGTAGATTTTGTGTAGGGCAAGTCATTAGCAAAATTCTTCACTACTTCGTCATATTTGTTTAACAGATTATCTAATCTAAGTTGAGCAGGTTCAAACTTGTTCAGTTGTAAACAAAATCAACTGAACCGGTTTGCACCAGTGCAACTTTAATTTGACCAATCTCGAAGTTTTTAGTGAAAAATTTCAGGTGTAGCCTATTCACCCCCCCCCCCCCCCCCCCTCTAGGCTACTTTCAATTGGTATCAGAGCCTCGTACCTCGTTTTACGCTTAACCGCGTGAGGAAACAATCATGTCTACTCAATGGGACCATGTGGATCCTCTCCTCGAGGAAATCCCTGTCACATCTTCCGGTGAGGAAGTAGACCCCAAGGTCCTCAACCTCGCCATGAAGATTGCCGAGAAGATCTTCCTCAAAATGAAAGAGGAAGATGCTAAGAAAAAGGCCGAAGAAGAAGAATCAAGAAGAAAGGCCGAAGAAGATAAAGGTAAGGGAAAATTTGAATACAATGACGACCTAGTGGAACTTTTGGCGTCGAAGGTGATGAGCAAGGTAAGTCTCAACACCGAAGGATCATCTACCAAAAGTAAAGGTAACAAATTCAGTAAAGTTCAATTTGATTATTCTAGAAATTTTATTCCCAACTTCTCTTCCGCCCCACTTGGAAAGTTACCAACTCTTAGTGAGTTGAACTATGACGAGTGGGCCGATAAGATGAAGTAGCATTTAATAGGTGTACATCCTAGTCTTTGGGAGATTGTCAATGTAGGTATGTATAAGCCCACCCAAGGAGAAGAGATGACTCCGAAAATGATGCAAGAGGTTCACCGCAATACTCAAGCAGTGAGTATAATTAAAGGAAGTCTTTGTTCGGAAGAATACCGGAAAGTTCAAGGAAGAGAAGATGCCCGTGACATTTGGAATATTCTTAAAATGTAACATGAAGGAGATCCCAAAGCTAAGAGACATAGAATTGAAGCTTTGGAGAGTGAGCTTGCTAGATATGACTGGACTAAGGGTGAGTCGCTTCAATCACTCTTTGATCGGTTGATGGTGTTAGTAAACAAAATAAGAGTGCTTGGAAGTGAAGATTGGAGTGACTCCAAGGTCACAAGACTATTCATGAGAGCATACAAAGAAAAGGACAAGAGTCTAGCAAGGATGATAAGGGATCGTGATGACTATGAGGAAATGACGCCTCATCAATTATTTGCAAAGATTCAACAACATGAATCTGAAGAAGCCCCAATCAAGGCAAGAGACTCTCATGCCTTGATCTCAAATGAACAAGACACCCCCAAGAAGAACATAGACCACAAGGCAAAGAAAGTGGTCGAGACATCAAGTGATGAAGATAGCTCAAGTGATGAAGACACAACTATGTTCATCAAAACATTCAAGAAATTTGTAAGGAAAAATGACAAGTCTCAAAGGAAAGGAAAGAAGAGGGCATGCTATGAATGTGGTCAAATCGGTCATTTCATAGCGGATTGTCCTAACAAAAAGGAACAAGAAGCTAAGAAGGAATACAAGAAGGACAAGTTCAAAAAGGGAGGCAAGAACAAGGGATATTTCAAGAAGAAGAAATATGGTCAAGCCCATATTGGTGAAGAATGGAACTTCGATGAAGAGAGTTCTAGCTCCGAAGAAGAGGAAGTGGTGGCAAACGTTGCCATCCAATCTACTTCAAGCTCACAACTCTTCACCAACCTACAAGACGACTCCTACACTCCAACTTGCCTCATGGCAAAAGGGGATAAGGTAACTTTATTTAGTAATGATTTTCCAAATGATGATGATGATGAACAAATTGCCATGAAGAATAAAATGATTAAAGAATTTGGCTTGAATGGATATAATGTTATCACCAAATTAATGGAGAAGCTAGATAAAAGAAAAACAACTCTTGATGCTCAAGAAGACTTGCTTATCCTTGAAAAGGAAAGAAACCTAGAGCTTCAAGAATTGCTACTCAATAAAGATGAAATGCTAGATGCCTTGACTAAGGAAGTATCCTTAATCAAGATAACTATAGAGGATAAATAAAAAGAAGTAACAAATATGAAAACCTCTATAGCTAATCTTGCAAATGAAAAGGATGCACTTGAATCAAGCATGTTAAGCTTGAATGTTCAAAATCAAGAACTTCAAGTGCAACTTGAAAATTGCAAGAACATCAATGCCTCATCTTTATTGATTGAATCTAAGTCTAGCTCCTCAAATAATACCTTTTGCAAACATTGTGCCAAATACCATGCTTCTTGTTGTTTAACTAACCATGCAAGGAAGAAAAGCCCACAGGTGAAGGTCAAAGAAATATTGAAGAAATGCTCTAGCAATGATGGGTTAAAGAAAATTGAACCCAAGTACAAGTCCCTAAAGCCCAACAATGGAAGAAGGGGGCTTGGGTTCAACTCATCCAAGGAAAACCCTAGCATAGTGCATAAGGGGTGGAGATCCCCCAAGTTCATAGAGGGAACCACCCTATATGATGCCTTGGGGAGGATTCACTCCTCAAATGACAAGTCAACTCAAGTAAAGGTAAACTTGAGTTCCACAAAGAGTAAGATGAAGGAAGTGGGATCCACAAGTGGAGAAAAATTTAATGCTCCCATTTCTCGCTCTTATCTTTGTGATTATATGTTGACTTGGGATTTAGAGAAATTGGTTGTTAAATATGTGGGTGCCTACACTAAAAGAAAAGTCATGAAAAGAAGTGTGTGGGTACCCAAGGCTATAACTAACACTGTAGGACCCAATTCAATTTGGGTACCTAAAAGCATAGCCTAAATCTGTTTTGCAGGTCTACTCCTCTGGTGGGTCAAGTTGGGTGCTTGACAGTGGATGTATAAATCACATGACCGGGGAGGAAGACATGTTTCACTCCTTGCAACTAACTCAAGAAGCACAAGAAATTGTGTTTGGAGATAGTGGCAAGAGTAAGGTGATTGGTATTGGTAAAATTCCTATCTCTGACCAACAATCACTTTCAAACGTTTTATTGGTAGATTCTTTAAGCTACAATTTGATGTCTGTTTCACAACTTTGTGGAATGGGTTATAATTGCTTATTTCTGATGTGGATGTGAAGATCCTTAGAAGGGAGGATTCCTCAGTTGCCTTTACAGGTCGCTTGAAGGGCAAACTTTATCTTGTTGATTTCACAACAAGTAAAGTGACGCCTGAGACTTGTTTAGTGGCAAAGTCTGACAAGGGTTGGCTATGGCATCGCCGGCTAGCTCATGTCGGTATGAGGAATTTGGCCAAACTTCAAAAGGATAGTCACATCATTGGACTAACCAATGTTGTATTTGAGAAAGATAGGGTTTGTGACGCATGTCAAGCAGGAAAGCAACATGGAGTCCCACATCAGTCAAAGAATGTGGTCACAACAAAGAGGCCATTGGAGCTTCTTCACATGGACCTCTTCGGACCTGTGGCTTACATCAGCATTGGTGGTAGTAAGTATGGTTTAGTCATTGTTGATGATTTTTCTCGCTTCACCTGGGTTTTCTTTTTGAGTGACAAAAGTGAAACCTAAGAAACCTTGAAGAAATTCATGAGAAGAGCTCAAAATGAGTTTGAGCTCAAAATCAGGAAAGTAAGAAGTGATAATGGGACAAAATTCAAGAACACAGGTGTTGAAGAATTCTTAGGGGAAGAAGGAATCAAACATGAGTTCTCGGTTCCCTACACTCCACAAAAAAATGGTGTTGTGGAGAGGAAGAACCGAACTCTAATTGAAGCAGCTAGAACCATGTTGGATGAGTACAAGACCCCTGACAACTTTTGGGCAGAGGCGGTCAACACCGCCTGTCATGCAATCAACCGCCTCTATCTTCACAAGATCTACAAGAAGACTGCCTACGAGCTTCTCACTGGTAACAAACCTAAAGTTGATTATTTTAGAGTATTTGGTTGTAAGTGCTTTATTCTTAACAAGAAAGTCAAGAGCTCAAAGTTTGCTCCTAGAGTGGACGAGGGTTTCTTGCTTGGTTATGCATCAAATGCGCATGGATATCGTGTTTTCAACAATACCACCGGTCTTGTTGAAATAGCGATAGACATGACATTTGATGAGTCTAATGGCTTGCAAGGGCATGTTTCTAATGGCACTGCAGGAAATGAAGAACCACCTTGTGAGGCCATAAAGAAGCTTGCAATAGGTGAAGTGAGACCTCAAGAAAAGGATGATGAGGAAGGAACTTTGTGGATGACCAATGAGGTTTTTGATGTGGGTGCAAAGGTGGTGGGTAACAAATCCTCCACCCAAGCAAACCCATCAACCTCAAGTCATCCAAGTCTTGAAGAAAATCATCAACCCCAAAGGATGCCAACTGTGGTAGAAGATGAACACGAAAGTGTTAATGGTGAAGTGCCTCTTGATCAAGTGAATGATGAGGAGGAGCAAATTCAAAGACAACCATCAGTGCCTCATCCTCGAGTCCATCATACCATTCAAAGAGATCATCCGGTGGACAACATCCTAGGTAGCATCAGGAGAGGGGTAACAACTCGATCTCGTTTAGCAAATTTTTGTGAATTTTACTCGTTTGTTTCCTCTCTTGAGCCACTTAAGGTTGAAGAAGCGTTGGGTGATCCGGATTGGATAATTGCCATGCAAGAGGAATTGAACAACTTCACCCGGAATGAAGTCTGGTCCTTGGTTCAAAGACCCAAGCAAAATGTGATTGGGACAAAATGGGTCTTTAGGAACAAACAAGATGAACATGGAGTTGATACAAGAAATAAAGCACGGTTGGTTGCCCAAGGCTACACTCAAGTGGAAGGACTTGATTTTGGTGAAACATATGCACCGGTAGCAAGGTTAGAGTCAATTAGAATATTAATTGCCTATGCTACTAACCATGATTTCAAGTTATATCAAATGGATGTCAAGAGCGCATTTCTAAATGGACCACTACAAGAGAGGGTCTATGTGGAGCAACCACCGGGCTTTGAAGATCCAAGGAAGCCAAACCATGTCTATCTACTTCACAAGGCACTCTACGGGCTTAAACAAGCCCCTAGAGCTTGGTATGATTGCCTTAAAGATTTTTTAATTAAGAATGAATTTAAAATAGGAAAAGCTGACTCTACATTATTTACTCGTAAAGTTGACAATGGATTATTTATGTGCCAAATTTATGTCGATGACATTAAATTAGGTAGTACTAATGAAAAATTTTGTGAAGAGTTTAGCAAAGTAATGACGAACAGGTTTGAGATGTCTATGATAGGCGAGCTCAAATACTTCCTGGGATTTCAAGTCAAACAACTCAAGGAAGGTACCTTTCTATGCCAAACCAAATATACACAAGATATGCTCAAGAAGTTTGGCATGGAAAAGTCAAAGCACGCCAAGACTCCAATGTCATCAAATGGACATCTCGACCTAAATGAAGAAGGTAAACCGGTAGATCAAAAGTTATATAGATCAATGATAGGGTCACTGCTTTACTTATGTGCATCTAGACCTGATATCATGTTAAGTGTTTGCATGTGTGCACGCTTTCAAGCTAACCCTAAAGATTGCCATCTTGTTGCCGTTAAGAGAATCCTAAGATACTTAGTCCACACCCAAAACCTAGGATTATGGTATCCTAAAGGCTCTCTTTTCGATTTACTTGGCTACTCTGACTCAGATTATTCTGGTTGCAAAGTAGATCGAAAAAGCACTACTGGGACTTGCCAATTCCTTGGGCGGTCCTTAGTGTCATGGAGTTCCAAGAAACAAAATTGTGTTGCACTTTCCACTGCAGAAGCTGAGTACATAGCAGCTGGGGCATGTTGTGCACAGTTGTTATGGATAAAGCAAACCCTTAGAGATTTTGGTTTTGAGTTTAACAAGATTCCATTATTGTGTGACAATGAGAGTGCCATAAAACTTGCAAACAATCCGGTGCAACACTCTAGAACCAAACACATTGACATTAGACATCATTTCTTGAGAGACCATGAAGCCAAAGGAGATATCGAACTGTTTCATGTGAGCACCGAAAATCAACTAGCCGATATCTTCACAAAACCCCTTGATGAGACTAGGTTTTGCTTTCTTAGGAGTGAGCTAAATATCTTGGATTATCGAAACGTGTCATAAAACTAAAATTTTGATCACATGATTGATGGATATAAAATGGTTGTATGCACAAAATGTCATGAGAAATACTGTTTTTATTATTAAAATTACTCATGTCATATTTGTTAAGTGTTATTAAAGCCTTACCGGGCAATATCTCAAAATAGGTTGAGTAAATCGGCTGAGTAGGCCACTCAACCGGTTTTCCCCTGGTGGAAACCGGTTGAACCGGTTTTGGCCGCCTCCGCGTCCGTGTTGTCTATCAGCGCCGCAGTCTGCGCCATCAGTCTCGTAGACTGCGCTGTCAGTCTGGCAGAAAATCCGCGCAATCAGCAGCTTTTTCTGCGCGCTTTTACTGCTCAGTCTGACGCAAAACCGGTTGAACCGGTTTTGGGTCTGTTGACCAGCCGACGCCGCCCCTTTTTCTCCTCCCCTTTCCTCCTTTCTCTTCTTACCCATTCACTTCTTCCAGCCGTCGTTGCCTACATCTTTTCTCTCTCTACCTCTCACTTTCACCACAAACAAAAGCTCATTTGTGCCATCAAATCGTTAGGAGTTCGTTGGAAGATTCATTCCTCTCGGCTTCCTCCATCAACTCCCTCACTCTAGTTGGGATTTCTGTGGTTCAATCTTCAGATCGAGGTATTACCTTATTTCATCATGTTTTTACTCGATCTCACCCGTTCTTGATTATCTAGTGTATCGTTTCAAGGATACATTTTAGTTTAGGTGCTTGCAACACTTAGACTATATTCTTTTGTCCCGAACATTGTTTGAGTTTAGTTGTTTGGTATTGTTCGTTGTAGTTGAACCGCTCGCATAAACAGTTGAAGTGCATGCTCAATATCATACGCATCTCTACTCAAACGTGTTTGTTAAGATCCTTGAACATCGATCTCCTCACTCATCATAGGTTCTATCTTTTATTTTAAGGATGGTGCGTCGGAGGAATCCATCAGTTGTTGAATCCGACTCTTCCAATGAACAAGAAATTCATGAAGAAACTCCCCCACATTCTAGATCCAAGCGCGGGCGAGGATCTGGGAACGTAATGCAAGGTGGTGAGGCCTCCGGGTCTCATGGAGCTCGCGGTCGGACGACCCGAAATCCCTCCGGTCGGTCCCGACCCGCGACAAATCCACAAGCATGGGAGCCGACAAGTGATGATGATGGTGGAAAGGATGATGAGATTGACCTTCCCTCTGCCCACGCTCCTATTATCCGAGGGTTGGTTCTCCACCGGGCGGAGGCCCATCGTTCTGGCAATGAGCCAGTTACAGATTTTACTGCCAGCGGGGGTTCTGCACTTCTCCAAGACATCCGCTTTCAGAATCCTGCTTTACGTATTCATGATGCCAGGATTGATGGGAATCGGTTCTGGACTCTTCATCATGTCGATTTCTACAACTCGGTAATTCTTCCCAAGAAACATCAGCCCATTCTGCATCAGCGGTACATCAACTGGGAAGGTTGTGAAGCTATTGGAGATCCGGAGATGACACAAGCTTTGAGGGCCTATGAGAAAAAGAAAATGAAGAATATTATGAACCTTCCAATATGATTGGAATGATGAGGTCATTGCTCAGTTTTATTCCACTCTTTGGATCAAGCTGGCCGATGAGGAAAGTCCCTACAACTTTCCTTATCTTAATTTCTATATCGAAGGCAGCTGGTACAAGGTGAGCCACCGGCGGTTTGCTCACATTCTTGGTTTCTCTGATGATGACATTTCTGGGGACAAAATCAAAATTCATGATTATCACCAACCCACCAAAGATGAAGCCAGAGATCTTCATATCTCTGCGACTGGAAAATTTTGGGAGTCCACAAATTTGCACAAATATTACAGATATATCAACTCTCTCAGCAGAATGACCCTCATTCCCAAAGGGGGTAACCAGATCAATATCCTGGGAGAGAGCAAGGTTTTGCTCTCATTCATGAAGCCCAACAGTTCAGAGAGCATCAACATTTTTTATATGATCTGGCAGGAGATTATCCATGCTGCCTACTTTCCTCTTAAGGGATGTCTACATGCACCTTTCATCATGAAAATGATTGAAGTGGTGACACAGTTCCGCTATGAGAAAGTGTAACATCCCAAAATCCCACCCAAGGTTTGAAACCCTAACCCCCCCTAATTTCACCCCCCTTATTTTACCTTTCCCCCTTTAACCCTACCCTTAGAACCCCTTCTCATGTGCATACACTTTAAATAATTAGAGCACCTCACATAGACTATGTTTCTCACTCAAGATCACTTAGAAAATATTTTTGGTCTCCAAAGAAAAAGAATAAAAAAGAAACAAAAATAGAAAAAGGAGAAGAAAGGGATTGGAATTAGAAAAAGAAAAAGAAAAACTCCTCCCCCTCCCTCGGCTGGGCCGATTTCCAGCCCAACCCGCGCGCGCCCTCATTTCCCCCCCTCTCTCCCCGGCCCAGGCGGCCCAACCCGCGCGCGTGGCTCCCTCCCACTGACACCCGGGCCCCGCCCGTCAGCGCCTCACCCCCTCCCTCTCGCGCAGATTCCTCTCGCGGGCAGCCAGGGCCCACTCGTCAGTTCCATCCCCCTCGCCCATCCCTCACCGGCGCATCCGCCGCCGAGCGCCCCCTCGCCTCGTCGCCTCGCCATTAATGCTCGCCAGCCTCCGCGACAACCCCGCCACTGTGCTTGAGCCGACCCCTCACCCCCCCAGCCTGCCCGAGCCATCGCGTCGGTGTTAGCACCATTCCCGCCATCATGGCGAGCTCGCCGGTGCTCGCCGTCTCCCCCATCCCCCTCCCTCCCCCGAGCGCCTATAAAAGGACCCGCCCGAGCCCCGTCTTCGCCACACAACTCCGGCCACCCCCACTGCCCTCCTCCCCGAGCCATTCAAGCTAGCGCCGCCGTGCCCCCTTAACCGCTTCGGTGAGCTCCCCTCTCCCTCTCTGGCAATCTTCCGTTCAATTAAGTTATGCCAAGAGCTCCGCCACACTCTCACGTTCACGACACGCCACTTCCCCCACTCTATTGTGGCCGGAAACCTCACCAACGGCTTCACCGCCGCGGGCACCCGCCACCGTGCCACGGACCAGCCGCCATAGGCCCCCGCAGGCGAAATTCGCCCCGCCCCTGTGATCCCCATCAACCGCCCATGCTCCGCCACCGCTTCCCCGTCGCAAAACCGGACCGACGGCAGAGAACCGCCGCGGAGCTCGCCGCCGACCGGCCCCGGTCGATCCCTCGCCCCTCCCTCCGTGCCGTTAACGTCGTTCTCTTCCCCCCCTCTCTCTCTGGCGTGCGAGCCCGCGCCGCAGCGCCGTTTCCACCGCCGTCGCCCCGCGCGGCTGGGCCAGGTGGGCCGAAAGCGCGCCCGCCCGCTCGCGCTGGCGCCTGTTGGGCCAAAAATCCCCCCGGCCCAGTTGGCTGGAGAATTCCTTCTCTTTTTCTTTTCCCTTTTCTTTTTCCCATTTTCACATATATATTTAGATGCTAATATTTTATGCACCAAAAATTGTCTAAATAAATTATTAGGGCACAAAAATAATAAAGTATAAAAATTTGCACACCCCACAAAGGTCACTATGATTGATGTACTGTTATTGTCTATGTTTAATTAGCGGAAGAGGGATCCGATCCTCCGGAACTCTTAGCTCCGGAAGAAGGGCAAGAACCCGACCCCTCCGAGATTAACCTCTTGTGCCAAGAAAGCTTCGACGAAGGCAAGTCCATCTTTCCCTTGATGCATTATATACCTATTTCTCTCTACCACTGCCTAAGCCTGGATTATGGGATGGGGATCGAATTGCATGGTGAGCATGAGAGAGCCCGCATTAACTATTACTTTGATTAAGAGATATGGGGCAAGTGAAAAGGGTTCAAGTGGAATGTTTTCCAAATGTGTGCGATGAAGGGTACTCACCCTCATCACCTGGTGAGTAGGATGATCAGGGACTCCCTGGTTTAGGGGAGGGCCTAAGGTGTTGGCTCAGCTGGTTTAGGCGTGAGCAGAAGGATCGTCCTCTTGTATAAGGACCGGTTTGTCATCTTTCATTACCTGTACTCATGATAAGTACAACCACTCGAGACTGTGTGGGCAGTCACTCAATCTGAACTCGTACGGTCCAACCCCAGGGTTATGAAGGCTGGGGAGCACCGGGAGGATAAGGAGGGGGAATGTTTTGTCCGGTTTGGACATGGTGGTGGCCTGACTCCTTCCGGTATAACCGTTAAGGTTCGGACGTACAAGGAAGGAAAGAGTTTCGGATTCGGGTCTCATTGGCCATGAGATCGCAGAGCCGGACTAGTGGGTAAAGTGTACCCCTCTGCGCAGAGTCTAAACCTATTCGAATAGTCCGTGTCCACTGGTATGGACGAGTCTGGTATGGTATGACAATTAGTGTTTCTACTACAACCGGGAACAGGGAAATGTGTGTGTATGTCTGAAAAGAAAGTGGTACCACGGGAGCGGGAAGCTCAGTGGTGGTCAAGCAAGCGTTACTCCTATTGTCTTGGGAAAAACCATAAACAACGAATACTGCCTTTCTCTGAAAAAGTATGAGTGACTTCAACTCCACCATATAAAGCATGTACCATATAGGTCACTTTCTCTTTACGGGAGCCGGGTGGGCTTGCGGAATACCTAGTGTATTCACCCAGATTTATTTATATTTTTTTCAGCAGCTGAAGACTTCTTTTCTGCTATGCTTGATTGATGGGGCTGTGTCTTCACCCAGTTCTGCCTGTGGCCTGGGCTATTTTATCTTCCACTGCACTTTATGTTTTTCGGCACCCTTTCGAGCTTGTATCCCCTGGTATTGCAATAACATTATTCAGACTCTGTAACTATTTGAAGTAATGAATGTGGTTACTAGCCTCCTGGGACTAGTAATTGTATCACATTTGAGTCCCAAAGGATCGGGACGCTTCAGGTGGTATCAGAGCCTATAGAACTGGTCGTAGACCACAGCCCTAACTTTAAAAGTTGCCTTAACAAGAAAACACCTCTTACCCCCCAAGAAACACTCTTTCCCCTTTTCCCCCGATATTAATAGACCTTTCTTTTCGTCTACCAGATGGAAAACCCCTGGGTGATTAGGACCTCCTATTGCTCAGAGGAGGAAGGCTTCCCTCACCTTCTTCGGAGTTGCGCGCTACGCTTGGGGATCCGCAAGAAGCCCGAATATGTCTGGAAGGAGTACCGTGAAAATGGAATAGAAAAGTGCTCTATGGCGGTCTACTTGGGAGAAAGCCGGAACTACCCAAACCACCCTCCCTTCCAAATTACCTTCATCGGGCACCGCTTCCCAGACACTTGCCAGAGCGTTGCTCGAAAAGCCCTCAAACAACTGTGCCAAAACTATAGCCGAGAGATCTCTGAGACCCCCTCCGATATTTCCCACCCAGCAACGAAAACACCCCCACCTGGAGGAAAAGACTCCAGGCTCTGTCAGGAGGAAATCCCACAGAAGATGACCCCACTATCGTCTACATGGCCAGATACCTCCACACCCTCGACAACCACTACGACGAGCTCTCCTCCCATTGCACCCACCTAAACTCCCGAGTGGAAAGCCTAGAGCAGCAAGTCAAAGAGCTTAAGCAAGAGAAGGCATCCCTCCAGGAGAGTCTCGACATAGCAGAAGGCAAGGAAACCAACACCCGTGAGGCCTATCGGACCTTGAAGATGGACTATGACAAGAAGCTAAAGAAACTCGCCCCCAAAAAGAAAATCCAGAAGAAGACCACCAACCAAGGATGCCAGACAGAGAAGAAGAAGAAGAAGGCCCCTCTAGCCCTACCTCCCCCAGAATAGATGATTGGTCCGACGACGAGGATTTATCCCTAGCAAGCCTCGATGATCTTCTCAAGGCATTTGGGGACACCTTAGATAAGGAATTCGTTAGTACCTCGGGGAACGCTCTCGTGTAGTTCCACCTGTAGTAGTCTTATGCTTGTAATGTGATGGTGTAATGAATAAAATAACTTGGTTGAAAACAATTTGCATGTGCATAATAGTGACTCTCTTCCCTGGCAGATGGCTTCGGATAAAACCACGCCTACCGCCTCTGGGATTGGAGCGGGGTTTCCCCTGAGAGCTGAAGGGGAAGTCGTTAGAGAAGAAAGTGAAACCCACCTCCCCGCACCTCCACCACTACCCTTAGACCTAGCCCAAGTTCTAGCCAATCAAACCCGACTCATCGAGGTCCTCACTCGAAATCTGGAAAATCAACGGCCGAATGGTGGAAGACCACAAGACAGAATGGGGGACTTCCTGAGACTCAAACCTCCCACGTTCGCCGGATCAAGCAACCCCCTCGATGCAGACGATTGGATGCGCACGATCAAAAGGAAACTGGAAGCCATTGGTTGCCCAGAAAATCAGCGTGTTCAACTGGCTGCCCACCAGCTTTCTGGGATGGCCTTAGCCTGGTGGGACACCTTCAACGTCACCATCAGAGATGCTACCTGGGCAGAATTTGAAGCGGCCTTCCGGGAGCACCATGTGCCCCAAGGACTGGTACAGCTTAAGGAGGACGAGTTCCGAGAATTGACTCAAGACGGAAGGTCTGTCAGCGAATATGTGCACAAGTTCACAGAGTTAGCCCACTACGCGCCAGATGATGTCAGTACCGAGAGCAAGAAGATGGCCCATTTCCTGAAGGGACTCAGGCCAGAACTCAAGACAATTCTGGCTAGCCAAGACTTCCTCAACTTCTCTCACCTTTCCAACAAGGCCATGCAAGTTGAAAGGGCAAAGGAGGAAGAAAAAGGGCATCTCAAAAGGAAGTTCCAGGTTCTTTGGGCACAGCAGCAGGACCGGCAACAGAAGACTCGATCATTTGGGTTTCCACCCAAGGGGCCAAACTTCAGTATACCAACTGGACCCACTCCATCACGGTTCAGCCAGCAGAGTCAGAGCTCTTTCCATTCCCCCTCAGTGGCAAGCAACCAACCCCGGCAAATGCTTGTTGGCACTGCGGTGATCCCAGACACTTCAAGAACAACTGTCCGTAGCTGAAGCCACCGGGACCCGCCTACTCCAACTCAGTGAATGGCCCTAAGAATACCTCGGCATCCGCCCCCAAGGCGCCCTCCGCCATCAGCCAGCAGAACAAGGCTCCGTACCAAGGAAGGGCACGAGTAAATCACGTCGATGCCCAGGAAGCTCAGCAGGCTCCGGGAGTAGTACTCAGTGAGTTCCTTGTTGAATTTACTCCCACTACCGTACTTTTCGATTCTGGAGCATCCCACTCCTTCATAGCCACTAGCTTTGTGGAAAAGTATGGCATTCCCTCTACTCCTCTAGAGATTCTCTTGGTCACCCGAACCCCAGGGTTCGACCTTCTATGCCAGCTAAAATGCTCCCAAGTCAGAATCCTTTTAAGTGGGGTAGTATTCCTGGCAGACTTAACCGTCTTGCCATCCAAAGGAATTGATGTGATCCTAGGGATGGATTGGCTAACTAAACACAAAGGCATCATCAGTTGCGCAGACAAGACAGTCCTCCTCACCGACCAGCAGGGAAAGTCAGTCTCTTGTCAGGCACAGCCACCCGCCAGTGACCCAATGATGTTCAATCTAGCAACGGAAAGTATATCAGTAGTAGAAGAATTCATGGACGTATTTCCAGAAGAATTGCCAGGAATGCCACCAGAAAGAGAAGTGGAGTTCTACATAGATCTGATCCCTGGAACGGCACCTATCGCAAAGAGACCATACCACATGGCTCCGACCGAGTTAGCAGAACTGAAGCTTCAAATCGCAGATCTTCAGCAAAAGGGGTACATTCGTCCCAGCTCATCACCTTGGGGAGCACCAGTCCTGTTCGTCTCTAAGAAGGATGGAAGCATGAGAATGTGTATTGATTACCGATCGTTAAATGAAGTTACCATCAAGAACAAGTATCCACTTCCTCGGATTGACGACCTCTTCGATCAGCTTCAAGGAGCCAAGTACTTCTCCAAGATAGACCTAAGGTCTGGTTACCACCAATTGAGGATCAAGGAAGCAGACATCCAAAAGACTGCATTTGTCACCCGGTACGGGCAATATGAATTCACAGTGATGTCGTTCGGACTGACAAACGCACCCGCCTTTTTCATGAACCTCATGAATAAAGTGTTTATGGAAGAGCTAGATAAGTTTGTCGTAGTCTTCATCGACGACATCCTTATCTGCTCCAAGAACCGCGAAGACCATAAGCGTCACCTTCGGATCGTCCTCGGAAAACTCAGAGCACACCAACTTTATGCTAAACTCAGTAAATGTGAATTCTGGTTGGAAAAGATAGCCTTCCTTGGGCATATCTTAACCGCAGAAGGGATAGAAGTGGACCCTTCCAAGGTGGAAGCAGTATCAAAATGGAGGCAGCCAACCAACGTCAGTGAAGTTTGAAGCTTCCTAGGAATGGCAGGGTATTACCGCCGCTTCATCAAAGGATTCTCCAGCATAGCAAGACCGATGACAGAACTTCTCAAGAAAGACCACAAATTTGTGTGGACCCCAAAATGTGAAGGGGATTTCCAGGTCATAAAGGAGAAACTTACAACAGCACCCGTTCTATCACTACCAGATATTCATCAAGATTTTGTCGTCTTCTGTGATGCCTCGAGGCAAGGCTTAGGGTGTGTGCTAATGCAAAACGAGAAGGTCATTGCTTACGCATCATGCCTACTCAAGCCGCACGAACAGAATTACCCCACCCATGATTTGGAATTAGCGGCCATAGTGCATGCCTTGAAGATATGGAGGCATTACCTAATCGGAAACAAATGCAACATTTTCACCGATCACAAGAGTCTGAGGTATATATTCACTCAACCAGATCTCAACCTCCGTCAGCGAAGATGGTTAGAGCTGATCAAGGATTACGACCTAGAAATTCACTATCACCCCGGGAAGGCCAACATGGTAGCCGACGCCCTCAGTCGAAAACCATTCGGGATAAAAGGAACCGACTTTCTAGAAAATTGGAAGAAGGAATCAGCGCAACTAAATGCATGTCTGGGAAACAACGACAGTCTCGAAGTCAAACCAATGCTGGAAGACCTCATTTGCAAAGCTCAACGTCTAGACTCGGAGACAGCAAGACTTGTAGAGAAAGCCCGCAAGGAACAACTCCCGGACCTCAGGACAGATGACCAAGGAGTCCTTTGGTTCAAACACCGTCTGTGTGTACCAAAAGGGGAGGCCTGGGAAGTCCTACTCAAGGAAGCTCACGACTCGGCCTACTCCATCCACCCAGGAACTACCAAAATGTATCTGGACCTCAAAACCAGATACTGGTGGAAAGGGATGAAGAAAGAAATAGCTCAGTATGTGGCCCGATGTGACATCTGCCAAAGGACGAAGGCCGAACACCAAAAACCTGCAGGCCTATTACAACCCCTTCCGATACCTGAATGGAAGTGGGAAGAAATAGGCATGGACTTCGTAACCGGACTGCCCCGGACGCAAAAAGGGAATGACTCCATCTGGGTAATAATAGATCGCCTCACCAAGGTAGCCCATTTCATCCCAGTGAAAACTACCTTTGGAGGAGCCACCCTTGCCCGGATTTATCTCAAGGAGATAGTCAGACTCCATGGCATCCCAAGGAAGATAGTGTCAGACAGGGGAACCCAGTTCACATCCAAATTTTGGACAAGCTTTCAGAAAGCTATGGGCACCAAGCTAGGTTTCAGTACCGCTTATCACCCTGAGACAGATGGGCAGACAGAAAGAGTCAACAAAGTCCTTGAAGATCTGTTAAGAGCATGTGTGCTAGCTTTTGATAAAAGTTGGGAATCCAGTCTACCCTACGCAGAGTTCTCATACAACAATAGCTATCAGGCCAGCATCAAGATGTCGCCATTCGAAGCACTGTATGGACGGAAATGCCAGACCCCTCTCATGTGGTCCAACGTGGGGGAAAAAGCACTAGAAGGACCTGCCTTTGTCAAAGAGGCGGAAGAGAAAGTTGCACTGATCTGCAGAAGGTTACTCGAAGCTCAGAGTCGACAGAAGAGTTATGCAGACAACAGGCGGAGGGAACTCCGATTTGAGGAAGGAGACTTTGTCTACCTCAAGGTTTCTCCAATGCGTGGTGTCAGGAGGTTCCAAGTAAAAGGGAAGCTAGCCCCACGTTTCGTAGGTCCCTATCCCATCATTGGCAGGGTAGGACCCGCAGCATACCGTCTAGAATTACCGGAATCCATGTCCGACATCCACAATGTGTTTCACGTATCCCAGCTCCGCAAATGCCTGCAAGCACCAGAAAGTCACCTCGAAGAAGAGACAATACAGATTCAGAAAGACCTTCAGTACCGTGAAAAACCAGTGAAGATTCTTGATTCAGCAGTCAGAAAGACCCGCACCTCAGAAGTAAAGCTCTGTAAAGTTCAGTGGAGCAGAGAAGGAGAAGAGGAAGCTACCTCGGAGAGTGAGGACTCCTTGAGAAGGGAATACCCTTATCTTTTCTCAAATCCGGTCTAAATCTCGAGGGTGAGATTCCTTTAAGTGGGGTAGGTTTGTAACATCCCAAAATCCCACCCAAGGTTTGAAACCCTAACCCCCCTAATTTCACCTCCCCCTTATTTTACCTTTCCCCCTTTAACCCTACCCTTAGAACCCCTTCTCATGTGCATACACTTGAAATAATTAGAGCACCTCAAATAGACTATGTTTCTCACTCAAGATCACTTAGAAAATATTTTTGGTCTCCAAAGAAAAAGAATAAAAAAGAAACAAAAATAGAAAAAGGAGAAGAAAGGGATTGGAATTAGAAAAAGAAAAAGAAAAAGAAAAACTCCTCCCCCTCCCTCGGCTGGGCCGATTTCCATCCCAACTCGCGCGCGCCCTCATTTCCCCCCTTCTCTCCCCGGCCCAGGCGGCCCAACCCGCGCGCGTGGCTCCCTCCCGCTGACACTCGGGCCCCGCCCGTCAGCGCCTCACCCCTCCCTCTCGCACAGATTCCTCTCGCTGGCAGCCAGGGCCCACTCGTCAGTTCCATCCCCCTCGCCCATCCCTCACCGGCGCATCCGCCGCCAAGCGCCCCCTCGCCTCGTCGCCTCGCCATTAATGCTCGCCAGCCTCCACGACAACCCTGCCACTGTGCTTGAGCCGACCCCTCAGCCCCCCAGCCTGCCCGAGCCATCGCGTCGGCGTTAGCACCATTCCCGCCATCATGGGGAGCTCGCCGGTGCTCGCCGTCTCCCCCATCCCCCTCCCTCCCCCGAGCGCCTATAAAAGGACCCGCCCGAGCCCCGTCTTCGCCACACAACTCCGGCCACCCCCACTGCCCTCCTCCCCGAGCCATTCAAGCTAGCGCCGTTGTGCCCCCTTCACCGCTCCGGTGAGCTCCCCTCTCCCTCTCTGGCGATCTTCCGATCAATTAAGTTATGCCAAGAGCTCCGCCACACTCTCACGTTCACGACAAGCCACTTCCCCCACTCTATTGTGGCCGGAAACCTCACCGGCGGCTTCACCGCCGCGGGCACCCGCCACCGTGCCGCGGACCGGCCGCCATAGGCCCCCGCAGGCGAAATTCGCCCCGCCCCTGTGATCCCCATCAACCGCCCATGCTCCGCCACCGCTTCCCCATCGCAAAACCGGACCGACGGCGGAGAACCGCCGCGGACCGGCCCCGGTCGAGCCCTCGCCCCCCCCCTCCATGCCGTTAACGCCGTTCTCTTCCCCCCCTCTCTGGCGTGCGGGCCCACGCCACAGCGCTGTTTCCCCCGCCGTCGCCCCGCGTGGCTGGGCCAGGTGGGCCGAAAGCGCGCCCGCCCGCTCGCGCTGGCGCCTGTTGGGCCAAAAATCCCCCCGTCCCAGTTGGCTGGAGAATTCCTTCTCTTTTTCTTTTCCCTTTTCTTTTTCCCGTTTTCACATATACATTTAGATGCTAATATTTTATGCACCAAAAATTGTCTAAGTAAATTATTAGGGCACAAAAATAATAAAGTATAAAAATTTGCACACCCCACAAAGGTCACTATGATTGATGTACTGTTATTGTCTATGTTTAATTAGCGGAAGAGGGATCCGATCCTCCAGAACTCTTAGCTCCGGAAGAAGGGCAGGAACCCGACCCCTCCGAGATTAACCTCTTGTGCCAGGAAAGCTTCGACGAAGGCAAGTCCATCTTTCCCTTGATGCATTATTTACCTATTTCTCTCTACCACTGCCTAAGCCTGGATTATGGGATGGGAATCGAATTGCATGGTGAGCATGAGAGAGCCCGCATTAACTATTACTTTGATTAAGAGATATGGGGCAAGTGAAAAGGGTTCAAGTGGAATGTTTTCCAAATGTGTGCGATGAAGGGTACTCACCCTCATCACCTAGTGAGTAGGATGATCAGGGACTCCCTGGTTTAGGGGAGGGCCTAAGGTGTTGGCTCAGCTGGTTTAGGCGTGAGCAGAAAGATCGTCCTCTCGTATAAGGACCGGTTTGTTATCTTTCATTACCTGTACTCATGATAAGTACAACCACTCGAGACTGTGTGGGTAGTCACTCAATCTGAACTCGTACGGTCCAACCCCAGGGTTATGAAGGCTGGGGACCACCGGGAGGATAAGGAGGGGGAATGTTTTGTCCGGTTTGGACATGGTGGTGGCCTGACTCCTTCCGGTATAACCGTTAAGGTTCGGACGTACAAGGAAGGAAAGAGTTTCGGATTCGGGTCTCATTGGCCATGAGATCGCAGAGCCGGACTAGTGGGTAAAGTGTACCCCTCTGCGCAGAGTCTAAACCTATTCGAATAGTCCGTGTCCACTGGTATGGACGAGTCTGGTATGGTATGACAATTAGTGTTTCTACTACAACCGGGAATAGGGAAATGTGTGTGTATGTCTGAAAAGAAAGTGGTACCACGGGAGCGGGAAGCTCAATGGTGGTCAAGCAAGCGTTACTCCTATTGTCTTGGGAAAAACCATAAACAACGAATACTGCCTTTCTCTGAAAAAGTATGAGTGACTTCAACTCCACCATATAAAGCATGTACCATATAGGTCACTTTCTCTTTACGGGAGCCGGGTGGGCTTGCGGAATACCTAGTGCATTCACCCAGATTTATTTATATTTTTTTCAGCAGCTGAAGACTTCTTTTCTGCTATGCTTGATTGATGGGGCTGTGTCTTCACCCAGTTCTGCCTGTGGCCTGGGCTATTTTATCTTCCACTGCACTTTATGTTTTTCGGCTCCCTTTCGAGCTTGTATCCCCCGGTATTGCAATAACATTATTCAGACTCTGTAACTATTTGAAGTAATGAATGTGGTTACTAGCCTCCTGGGACTAGTAATTGTATCACATTTGAGTCCCAAAGGATCGGGACGCTTCAGAAAGGTACTAGACATCTATCTTATACCCCCTTCTGGATTGATCCAAACAATCCAGCAGGGCATTTGAGGAAAGCCCCTTCCAGCTCCCGTGCACATACTTCTGCTGGTCCTACTACTGCTGATGCCGGTGCCTCGTGTCCCTCCCCTGGCCGCAGATCTCCCACGCCACGTGGTCGTGGTCGTGGTCAAGGTCGTGGCCGAGGGATGGGTGCCCTCCTGGCCCATGGGATTGCAGCATTCTTTTCTATGTGCCGGAATATTTCTGCAGATGTGCATGAGCTGGCAAGGCATCAGAGGGAGACTAACGACAATCTTCGTCGTCAAGCTTCCTCTATGGGTATGCCTTTTGCCCCTCGCTCGCCTGACGTGCCTCTCCATCCGCCTCCTCCAGAAATCAATGAGTGGCACCAGCAGGCCTACGGGGTGCCTTTTATGTCAGCTGACGATGAAGAAGAAGAAGAATACTTTGATGATCGTGAGCAGTTTGCCCCGCCTCCCTAACAGGGGGATCCGGGTCAATCCTCATCTCATCCTCCGCCCCAGGATCCTTTAGGAAGTGTTCCTCCCCCGGATCAGTCTGGGGAAGAACACTTTGCATCTCACCCGGCGCATCATTTCTTTGCTCCGCATCATCCTCCTTCGTGGTGATCTTTGGCTTGGTGGCTCTCTCCTTTTTTGGTTCTTGTTGCCAAAAAGGGGGAGAATGAGTCTCATCTTAGCAGCTCTTTAATTTATGTAATGAACAATCTGGTTTGTAATAATTATTATTCGTCTGACTCGTGATGCATTTGGTGATGGCTTAGTGCCACAAACTTTTTTAATGATGTGATATGATGACATTATTGTAATAGCCAGTAGTAACATTTCATATCTTATGCTATGCAATGATGGGCTTGTTTGTGTAATACTATTGTTTTTATCATCACATCATATATAATTGTGTTGCATCCCTCAATCTTTGTGTATTGTGTTGGTTGTTCACTCTCTCTAAATATGTTGCAAATTGACATATCAAGTCAATATTAATATCACAAAACTCATGCACATATTTAGGGGGAGCTGCACATACATAAATACTTTTATCTCGCAAGTGTTCTTAATTTTCAATTTTTATCTCTGCTCTAGTTTGTTTTGGCATCAATCACCAAAAAGGGGGAGATTGTAAGTGCAATCAACCCTAATTGAGGGTTTTGGTGACTAAATGATAAAACAAACAGAGATTCTAACAAGTTTGCTCCTAGCATGTACACAGTAATTCTACAGATAGGAGAAGCACAGATCTTATGAGCATAAAAATGTAAAGCACAGTGGATTTAAATTCTACATCATATGGCATGCTCCAAGTGCTTGGAAACAACGACAGTGTTCATTTTATAATTCTTGAGTTATAGGAATCGTTGTTCAATTAAGAGGGATCCGCAATGGTTAAGTAAGTTTTGCAATGAGCTAAGTACAAAACCCTTCAAAATCATCTTAGAGAAAAATTTTCCAGATCATGAATGCTTTTGTGAAAAACCATTTTTACTTCCCACAAGAGTTCCACCTTTGTTCTCTTCAAAATATTCAAAACTTGCTTTTCAACCTTTGAAACCGGTTCAACCGGACCTAAAACCGGTTCAACCAGTTTCGGGACTATTCCTCTGCCATCTCTGCTCTGACCTGTCTAACAGTCAGAGCTGTCAGAAAAATTCGTGGCAGATATTTTTGGGAAACCGGTTCAACCGGAATTTTTCCCGGCTCAACCGGTTTTGAATCTGGTCGAGTCTCCGGCTGAGTAGGTTAGTGAACCGGGATCTTCCTGGTAGAAACCGGTGCAACCGGTCTATAAACCGGTTCAACCGGTTTTTGCCTCTTTTCTCCCAGCGGCTGCCAGCTTTTGGGGGATCCTTTATATACCCCCCCCACACTCTCTCTCTTAATTACTTCTGCCTCTCCCACGAAATCTTGGCTGACCAAACTCTCAACAAGTGCATTCATTTCATCTCTCACACCCGCAATCGCATCTCCTTCAATCGCTTGAAGGATCCTTGGTGTGAGGTGAACTCGATCTAACACGCTGTCATTTTCATCTCGATTCTCCTATTCTCTTTGTTCTTGAGCTCGTTGCAAACTTAACCTTGTGCGGATTTGTTACTCTTGGAACCTTGTGTTCCTTGACGGTTAGAGGTTGCTTTGGAGTCTCCAAATTTGTGGACGACCACAAGAAGTTTGTATCACCCGCTCGTTGAGCATATTTGAGAAGAGATTGCCTTGACCTTTGTGGTCGGCTTGTGGAGGATTAGGGTTGGAAAAGACCCGGCCCTTTGTGGGCTCCTCAACGAGGAGTAGGACACCTTTGTGGTGGTTACCGAACCTCGGGTTATATTGCGTGTTCTTGTGTGTTCTTGTTAAGCGCTTTAAATTTGTTGGTTGGTTCATATTATCTATTCGAGTAGATTTTGTGTAGGGCAAGTCATTAGCAAAAATCTTCACTACTTCGTCATATTTGTTTAACAGATTATCTAATCTAAGTTGAGCAGGTTCAAACTTGTTCAGTTGTAAACAAAATCAACTGAACCGGTTTGCACCAGTGCAACTTTAATTTGACCTATCTCAAAGTTTTTAGTGAAAAATTTCAGGTCTAGCCTATTCACCCCCCCCCTCTAGGCTACTTTCACTACTTCCACGTTGTGGCATCCCAATGGACGAGGGTTGCACTCAACCTCTTTCAAGTGATCCAATGATCAACTTGAATACCACGACTTTCTTCCTTATAGTTTTCTTCCCGTTTGCGAGGAATCTCCACAAGTTGGAGCCTCTCGCGCTTACAATATTGATCACAAAGAAAGCACGGAGTAAGGTTGGGAAGAGCAACACACACAAGACTCAAATTCATAGCACAACCACGCACACAAGTCACGACTTGAGCTCGAAACACAACACACGGAGTTCGCAACTCAAATGGAGCTCAAATCACTAACACAATGAAGCGAATGCGCGGGAGCGAAGTCTGGATGCTTGAGAATACTTAGTGAATGCTTGAGTGACTTCTCCATGCGCCTAGGGGTCCCTTTTATAGCCCCAAGGCAGATAGGAGCCGTTGGAGGCAAACTTGGAAGATCATCCTTGCCTTCTGTCGAGTGGCGCACCGGACAGTCCGGTGCGTGGTTGCCTTCCAAATCGGGCACAGACGACTGTTGCAGCTCTAGGCCTGTTGGCGCACCAGACACTGTTCGGTGCACACCGGACAGTCCGGTGCCCCCTGCCGACCGTTGGAGCTGCCACGCGTCGCCCGCAGATTGCGCGGCCGACCGTTGGCGCAGGCGACCATTGGCTCACCGGACAGTCCGATGAATTATAACCACGTCGCCCCTTTGCTTTTCCCGAGGGCGACGAATTCGCCGTGGATGACTCACCGGACAGTCTGGTGCACCACCGGACGGTCCGGTGAATTATAGCCGTACGCCGCCGTCGAGTCTCGAGAGCGGCCTTTTCACGCGGACCAGCCTGGCGCACCGGACAGTTCGGTGCCCCCCGCCGACCGTTGGAGCTGCCACGCGTCGCCCGCGGATTGCGCGGCCGACCGTTGGCGCAGGCGACCGTTGGCTCACTGGACAGTCCGGTGAATTATAGCCACGTCGCCCCTTTGCTTTTCCCGAGGGCGACGAGTTCGCCACGGATGACTCACCGGACAGTCCGGTGCACCACCGGACGGTCCGGTGAATTATAGTCGTACGCCGCCATCGAGTCCCGAGAGCGGCCTTTTCACGCGGACCAGCCTGGTGTGCCAAGCCGAGTTGGAGTTGGCTGCACAGAGCCAAGTCTTTTCCTTTTCTTCTTTAGTCACTGTTTCTAGCACTTGGATAATCATGTTAGTACATAAAATCAAATCATCAAGTCTAGAAACATACCTTTTGCCTTGATTTGCACTTCTCGCTTTATTTGGCACATACGAACTTAATTAAATGTGTTGGACACTTAATCACCAAAACATTATTGAAATTGTCCAAGGGCACATTTCCCTTTCAACTAGGCCATGGGCATGGCTTCTCCGTCCTTCTCCCATGCTTTTGGTGGGTTGACAACCCTATCGTTGGCAAGGTATTTTGATAACCCCACACGTGTTGTGGGCGCTACTTGAACGAATGCTTCCGCTAAAACTTATCATAATGGTCATGCTACTTGTTTTGTCACATTTGAGCCTTCGTGGCGACTAAGTTGTAATAACTCTATCTTACTGCGATCTATTTTATTTTATGTGAAATGTTGTATCACGCATGCAGTGAATGATAATTTTATACGATCTTGGAGCGAAGGAAATGTTTGAGATCCTTCGGGATTTCATCAGACCTCTAGGTTTATATGGGTCCACGTATTGCTAAATCACCGTTATGCAATTGGTTTTCGTACTTGGTCTCTGGTATTCTCAGTTTGCGGCAAGAGGAAGTTATAGTTTTCTAGGGCAGCGGTTTTGGGTAAATTGGCCTGTTTGTCGTGGATGTAGTAGTTTGCAAGTTGTTTTGCCCTTGTTTGCCGATGTTGCAGCGTTCATTGGGAAGTGGCTGGCTGCCATTGTTGCGACAGATGTACATATAGCGATGTCTGATACAAAGTAATTTACTGCAATAATTTGATTGGTGAAAATGGTGATGTCTGTCTGCAGCCTCTCTTGATCGATCAGATCAGATACCAAAAAAAAAGTATGGACACCACCTATACAGCACGAACAACTGATCCCGATGTTTGTTTTCCACTGTTGTAGCTGTACGTGTGTTGCCCGCAGCAAAGCTGCATACCTGCATGCTCTCTGATTCTGATGAGCAAGATGCTTAGGTTCAGCTTTTGCCTCGCGTAGGCTGCAGAGTCAGATTGAACGAGCTCGTCACCCTCCGCTGATGATCCGATGAAGAGCCATGCATGCCACAACTCCATTAAGGCTGCGCAAGCTTTTTTTGCTGTTGGTGACAGGTGACAACAGAGTTGGGGATGCCGGCGCCATGGCTACATCACATCGGGGGCCAGGGAAAACCGAACCCCGGGTGGATGCGCGCGCCGATGGCCGGAGTTAATCGCAAGGAAACAACGAGGTGACCGTCGTCCTCGTTCAGCCGGCGTCTGGCCGGGGCTGCGTGCGTGCTAGTGCAGCCTTGGCTTGCAGGTGCAGGCATCATGCATGCCGCATGCGCCGACCCCCGAGAGCAGCAGGGTTTTGGAAGGACGCGAGAGCCTGCCTGTACGTGTACGAGCTTGGTTTACATGAACACGCTGAATCGCCAAACCGTGGCTAGTCCAATATGGTGGTACCGCTAAATGTAGGAGCATTTTCGTAGCCACACTCGCTCCGTCTGAAAGCAGGAAACTTGTTGTCGTTTCCATCCATGTGAGTACTACTACTTTTTAATAGTGATTGACAATGCTGCCATTAAATTTTATACTAGAAAACCTAGTCACGATGGTAGTTTTTTTAAAACAATCACATAAAATGAAAACAAGCTCTTATCCTAACTAAATGGATACACACTGTAACTGTAAAACAAAAGAGATGGAGTAGTGCCTTGATTGCTGCAACTAATTCCAGTGGCTGTAGCTGCAGCATTTTCAATTCAAACTATAGTACCTGCTAGCAACGAAGAACCGTTGCATTTGCAGTATGGGTGGTAATGGATCACGATCTAAATATTTTTTATAACAAATTAGGACACTTCATAAAATTTAGTTTAAAAATGAATAGAAATAGAGCTAGATCCAAATCCGGTTCGATCTTTATTTTATAGTGTAAAATTTTGAGCTCATTACCGCCCCTAATCTGCAGCGAGCCAACACTCATTTTCGTGGCGGAAACAATTTTCTAGTAACTCCAAACTTAAGATGGCAATGGTGGGTGACTATGTATGGAGGATTATGGCAACCGCCAGTTCGACAATATTTTAAGTTTAATTGTCTTACGTTTAATCCAAATATATTTATATGTGAAATCATCACTCATGTTCAATCGGGGGAGCTTGTTAACTGTTCTGTGATGGCTTCGACGATTGCCACAATAAAGTCACTGTTGTCACAGAGCCAATTTCATCTTTAAGAGAGATCAGTTTGCAGGCACTATCTACAGGATCAAGATTGCTCATGGGCGCTTTTCATAGAGATAACAACTCTAGATCGTAGATACCATTGTTCATGGCCACAGAGAAAAAAACCATATGTCCAACTTGATGAATCGCGAAGGTCGAAGGTGCCACTTGTGTTGTACTCAACGATTCAACCACCGATGTTTTTTACGGACTTAGGTATGTTTTAGTCTGTTTTCAAAATGTTGAATTTTATGGCATGTTCATGTTTTTGTGATAGGTCGTCAGATACTCAGATTGATTCAATACGAGGACTGTATTCTAGTTTTGGTGTTCGAGGAGTCTATACTTATGTAATTTTCTTTTAGGTAGTGTGTGGATCATAATGTCTAGAAAGTGAATCCTACTTCATTACTAGATTATTTTCATTTCCTGTCAGTCTTTGGGAACTGAACAGATCTTGTATGCAATTTAGTGATGTACCATGCATGTCCAATGTTATAATCTCTGTTCTTTTTTATTTGTCACTCTTTAATTAAAAAATAAACTAACCGATGACCAAATATTCAAGAACGATTGTAGCATAATTCTTCGTTTCCTTTCATATAAAACTGTAAATTATATTAAATGAGATTCAGGACAGAGGGGTATGTACCCGAGTGCGGATAGAAATATTGCGTCCAACGAATCGTACACTAGTACACAGAAGCTATATAGTGGCGGTCCTAGAGCTATTTGCACTGGCGTTTTTTTAGTGCCGCCAGTGTTAGGGGCCAGTGGAAATCAGTCTTTTTCACTGGCGGTTGTTTTGCAACCGCCAGTGGAAATAACATTAGCACTGGCGGGCTGCTTAAGAAAACCGACTGTGAAAACATAATTTTCACCGACGGTTTTCTTAAGCAGCCCACCAGTGGAAATAACATTAGCACTGACGGGCTGCTTAAGAAAACCATTTGTGGAAACGTGATTTCCACTGGCGGTTTTCTCGAGCAGCCCGCCAGTGGAAATAACATTAGCACTGGCGGACTGCTTACCATTTACCGCCAGTATAAGTTTTCCCGTATTTTTTCAAATTTTCAAACAAAACTGACGGTTCAGTTATGTGATTATGTGAACTGTCAGTGTAAATTTATTTACACTGGCGGTTCCTTAAGACGGACCTACTTGTTTATTTTCACTGACGTACTGTAATTAAAAACGTCAGTATAAATTTCTGTGTACCGCTACTTTAGAGCTCTTTTCTACTAGTGGTATATACGTGTGCATGCGAGAAGAAGAGTTAACGAATGATATATACTTAGATGTCGTTTGGTTCATATATTAGTAATGTAATGTGTACTGTATGTATAATGTTTGAATACATACACAGCAGTGTCACACAGGTCAAATTTCTGCAAGTGCAGCGTGTAATTAACCAATAGTATACGTTACCGGTGGTACATATCAACATATGCATGGCTACCTTCGTCTACGTGGGAGTGGGAAGGACTAAAGCCTACGGACCTGGGTGAGAAACTTCCCTCGCTCGTCAGTACGGTATATATAGGACGATGGAACGAAGCACGTACGATAGGATCCATCGAGCATGAAACCACCAGTAGCAGTGGCGTAGACAAGGGCCCCTAGTAGGGGCCATGCCCCCCACCCCACACCACAGTACACATAATTTTTTTACTCCCTCCATTCCAAAATAAAATTTGTTTTAGTTTTTTTATGAATTTATACTATACTTGATGTATATGTTCTATATGATGACTATATATATGTAACTACATTCACTATCATTCAGTTGAATGTTAAGTTAAAACGATTAATGTTTTGAAACGGTGAGAGTAATTGTTTTCTTATTGCTAAAAATAAAAAGAATTAGTTTATAATAAGTAAAATACAGTATGTAATTAGTGTGTATCTGTATTAATTGTTATAACTAGTGGCTATTGTATAATTACATATATCATATTTATTAACATTATAGTTGTAGTTATATATGTATTGACTCCCTAAAGAAAAATCCTGGCTAGCCCTATGAGCAACAGTGTGCACGCATATATATATATATATATATATATATATATATATATATAGTTTATATATTAAGAGCCCTGGACTTCCAATAATAAAGGAAGCCCAGGCTAGTCAACATGGGCATTTTGGTTGAACCACACCGAGTCAACTGGACACAGTCACGGCGCCGTTACCCCCGTGAACCAGCCACCTCTCCCACGTTTCCTGTTTCTAAAACCGTACTCGCGCATTCAACGGAGATAAACCAGCGGCCATTTGAAGAAAACCCCAGCCGCGCAGAGTTTCCTTTCGTGGGAGGCGACTCCCCTGGCGATTTCAGCGTCTCCAAATCAGCGCAGCGCCAATCCTCCGCCGATCCAATCCAGCGCCATTCCATTACTCCTTACATCCTTCAATCTCCCAGCATTGGAGCCGATTCAAGAAGTTCCAGGTAATCCCAGATTGAAATACCCCGAGTTTGCCGTTGAGTTTTTGAGCCCTATCTGTCGATTTTGAAGTGGATTTGATGGTAACCCTTATTATCCAGCTAAATGTGTGATTTGTATCCGCTTATACATCACTATAATCAGGTAATTTCATCGCGCATTGCATCTGTTTTATGTTTAGGAGCCCCGATATTAAGGTATGTGTATTTATTCTGTATTCCTACTATCGCCCGACATTCTGTATTTAGGCAAAGGCTGTGGATTAGGTATTTACTGATTAGTTAGCAGATAGTACTTTTATACAACCCAAGTAATATATATATGTTGTTTGTATGTAATATTTATGCATATCTTCAGTTCTGTTTATGCACATTCACCTGATTCATTTGTTTACACATTTGGTTTATTATATATGCATATAGTCAGTACTCTTTATGCACATTTACTTTAATGATTTGTTTCACATATATTTTATTATCAAATATGCTTATTTGTATTTGATATATATGCATATCGTCAGTACTGTTTATGCACAATCACTTGAGTCATTTGTTTAAACATTTGTTTTATTATACATGCATATAGTCAGTATTCTTTATGCACATTTACTCCAACGATTTGTTTCACATACATTTGTTTAAACATTTGTTTTATTATAAATGATATGCTTATTGTATATCATTTATATGCATATCCTCATTACTTTTTATGCCCATTCAATTAAATAATTTTGTGTACACATCTGTTTTATTATATATAAAATATACCCATTGGATTTGATACATATGCATATTGGCAGTAATGTGTATGCTCATTCATACACAAGTTTGTGAACAGGTATTAAGCATATTTGAATTGTTCTATTTACTTGCATAATTAGTTTACACGCCTGTTAATTATATATAAATACATACAGATACTGTTATTTAAGCAAATGTTATTTACATATTCATGTTATTTGAGCTAAATGTTTTTATTACTACGAACCAGTTATTAAAATATGTTGTATAGTTAGTTGATGCATAAAGGCTTTTATTTTAGCTAAATGTAAAAGGTAGTTTAAGTCATGTAATTCCATTTAGCACTATATAGTACGCATTTCAGATAGTTATAGTAAAAATAATTTTTTTCTGGCATATATTCTTGCATAAATCAAAGTATTTAAAAACAACTTCCTTTTTCTACAGATTTATTCATTATTTAGTCATGAAGTCTGTTGATCGCCCGCCCAGTAATCCAAAAAGATTAACTATTGAATCCAGTCAGGAGGTTTTTTCAATTGACATTTCCAGACGTACAAGATCCAGCAGCTCAGCTCACCAAGGTGATATTCCTCAAAATCAGGAACAGAATGAGCCTCAGCCAGCCCCAATCCATCGTGTTCGCAGAAAGGCTTTAGCTTGTCGTTTAAAAAGACAACCTCCTGCTCCAGCCGCTCTCTCTGACGACGACTTCATGGATGCTCCATCGTTAAAGCGTCAATTCAGATCTGCATCACCTTCTCCTCCAGACCAAATCAGCTCAAAGAAGTTAAAAGTACCTTCTCCTCAAGTTCCGACCGTGAAAAGAAGCCCAAAGTATAATATCATTGCCAAAAAAAACTCTCCTAAAAAGAAGTCTCCTGTCAAATCACAGGTAATATGTATATATTTTATGTTTATTCATGTGTTAATCATGGTGCCCAATCAATGTTGAATTTTCCCCCACTTTACATTTATGCATATTATTATCAACAAATATGGTGTTTACTTTTTTTAGTGTTTTAGACTAGTTATTTACAAGCCTGTAATAAATATAGTATCATTAGTTCTACCTATATATATACTTTCTGTATTAATGAATATTCATTTATGCTTCCAGAAATTGAATATCTGATGCATTCCCTTGGATGTTATTGTATCATCATGGATAATGAGCGATCGGCAGCGTGATGCCGTCGCTAGGTTGGGATTTTCTAGCATATTTGATTTGCGAACTGATGCATTGGAGAGCAGATCACTTATCAGGTGGTTGATGGACAAATTAGATCCAAATGACATGACCATACGCCCAGGGGCTCGCAAAGAACTTAAGATAACAAAAGATACGGTTCATCTCATTTTGGGGTTGCCATGTGCCGGAGGAGGTAGAGAGTTTACTGATTGGTACGGTGAAATCGATGCTGCTGCTAATTTGAGACGTCATCTCAATGTCTGTAAAGAAGAATTTGATGTTGTCAAGCTTCAAGATAAGATAGTGCTTGGCAACGATGATGAGCTATCAATTAGATGTTTTTTTCTCATTCTATTCAATCGACTTCTGTTTCCTTCTGCATCTTGGGGCATTACAAACAATGAGGTGCTCATGACTTCAAACATGGCCCGAATGGCTGATATTGACTGGTGTCAACTAGTTTACACGGATTTGTGCGATGCTGCCGCACGTTGGCATAAAAGGAACAAAACTAACATCACAGCAACAATATATGGATGCTCACTCATTGTTTTAGTAAGTAATTTTATCTTGTTAACTGTGCATATACATGGTATGCAAATATTTGTTATGTACTAATTTTATATATTTGTGCATTCCTTTTTTACAGATTTACTATCTTGATCACCTACATCACCCTGCTGCTTCGGATAACAAATATGGTACTCCACGCATTAAGTTTTTTGACAATGAGACCATAAGACAGTTGGCTCGGGGTGACAGACGCCCCCCCCCCCCCCCCCCGTAAAACTGGTGAACCATTCGGATATGCAGAGGTTAGACACAAACAATTTTTTTGTCCTGTTATGCATATGTTAAAATACTATCACTGCTAACTGATCTATTTGCTTTTATACAGTTTCGTAGCCGTTCAGAAACGTGTTACGTCATTGCTCCAGAACGGCCTGCTTCTGCCGTTTTCAACATATATGTGCCTCGTATCAAGAATTTGATTGGACACAAGTTGCAATGTTTGCCCTCCCAGCAGCGTCCAATGTTTCAATCATTGTTTGATGCTCATGACAAAGAGGTGGATAAATACTGTGACTCCCTACAGTCGAGCCATCAGATGATTGTTTCGAAGCAGATTGAACTCTCTGAAACATTTGGTGAAATGATAGATGAAGTTTTGAGAGCTGCAACGCAGCGCGATTCACAGCCACAAGGTTTTAGTATTTATGTTTATTTTTTTAAACTAATCAAGTTCACTATTTATAATGCTGTTATATTCAGTAACAACTAATATATTATTATATGTTCCAAATGTAGATAACCCCCCCCCACTACCTCAATGCCTCCAACAAATGATCCTGTATCCACACCAACTGTTCCAACACCTGATAAACAACAACATGATCAGGAAAGCCATGTTCCTACTGATCATATCAAAGTATCAGATGATGTAAGTTTTCTCATACAAACTATATATAATATGCATATATTCTATTCTGCATACAAGTTACCGTTTATTCAAATCTCAGTTGTTTCCATTATAGATTGTCAGTGGGAACGTCTGCAAAAAAGCTACAGCTATGGATGATCCTATTTTTGACAAGACTCCAAAATCTAATGTTTGACTTCCTTATATCATTATTATCATTCTTTCAGTTACAATATATGCAAGTAACAGTAATATATATGCATGCTTTATTTTTTTTTAACTTCCCAGGCTCCCACAACAGACAAGCCTGCTGATCCTAAGTTAACACCAAAAATAAATAGTGTAAGTATTTACACCTTCATCATATTATGCTAATATAATATTAATTTTTCCCTATGTTTCATTACGTTTTTATTAATAAATTTATTGGTTACAGGAAGGACAAAAATCTGTTACACATGATACTCCTGTATCTGGTGCACCTCTGTTTGATAAAACCCCGTTGACAGATGTCAGACATGTTGTAATTTTCATCTTTTTCTTATTTATACAATAAGACATACATATTTATGCAAATGTTTACTAACATTTATTCATATATTAGGCAACTACTGACCTGGTTGCAAAGGATAGTTCCTGTAAAGACGCAGTCGCTGAACATCCCCACGTGTCACGTGAAGACTGTGCTCGCAACCTGCTTAAGTTCATTTTGTCAGGACAACTAGATCCGAGCATGTATGTATTCGTTATTCAAATTCCAATTAAGTACAATTAGAAGGATTTAAATCAAAGTTTTTCCCCAGGTCTATCATTAATTTTGGAGGATTTGGAGGGTCTGTACTTGATGTTGTCCAGTCGTTTGGTCCCAACAAATGTCTTGAGAATACTTTCATGCAGGGATTTATCGACTGTATTCGTCAGGATGATGTTTTATACAATCCAGATTCTGTAATCAACACTCTAATACTGAACGTCAACGTTGGGGTAATTGTTTCTCCACAACTTTGTATCTTATTGCAACTCTTACTTTATAAATATATAATACCAATCAAGTTATTTTATTTGTCCAGACCGTTTTGAATATTGAGGAGTTTGAACAACACAGTTCAAATCCACAACCCTTCACAACAACCCTTCTTAAAGAACATCTTGAACCGACCCTACCTTCAGATGATGTTCTAAACCAGATTAAATTGGTGAGTTCTAATCAGTTTCATTTGTACAAATGTTATAGTGTACTTTTGGTTACTAGTTTTATGTTGTATTAGTTTTAATGTTTCATATGCATAGTATAAATCATTCATAATTTTACATATATATTTAACAGATACTGGTTCCTATGCTACGCCGAGGCCACTGGACCCTTTATGCAATCAATTTTGAACGTCGTCGCATAGACATCTTAGATTCAAACCCTTATGGTACATTGCTTGGAGGCACTACATGGAAACAAATCCATAATGATCAAATGATGATAAATGGAACGAAGATACCTTGGTCCAGACTCATAATGAGAAGACTTAGCATTGCCTTACATGAAGCTCGACCTGAGTCAACTGTACCAAAGTTTGGCAACTACAAGATTGGGCTTCTTCCCAACTGTCCAACCATGACACCAGGGTCAAATGATTGTGGTTTTTTTGTTGCAAACTTCCTCCGCTACTACGATTTTGATGATGGTGACTTATCAGAATTTTATACTCCGGTATGTCACTAAATTAGTTTTCTATTCTTGCATATATTACTCCAGATTTTATTCTACCATAAAATTGATATTATGGTTATTTCAGGATGAACCATTGGACCAACGTGCCTTTGTTCTGCATTACCTTACCTTTCATCGCAACAACATGGTTGCCCCCCTTCCTGCAGAACTGTTGCCTTTCAAGTATTCTCCAAGGAGGCGCCGCTGTTTGAAAGCCAAGACTTAGATAGAATACCTGATCATGATTCCCTGTGGGATGAACAAAACTGTTTATGTTACTTGTTAAGTCACTTATGTCAGGCCTCTCATAATGTGTTTGATACTCTGTGTGCCACTTATGTTCAATGTGGCTAATGTCTATGCTACTGCGCAACAGCTTTATCTGAAGTGTGTCAAACATAATTGTTGCCAGCATGGCTATTTATGTTATCTGTTAACAAATTCTATGTTAGTTCATATCCAGTTTGTGAGTTGCTTAATCTTTTTTTGCTTCCAAGGTTTGGCTATTTTGTATTATCATATTGTTTCAATATTCAAGTTTTATGCATAATATATACTTCATTATTTTATATACACTAGGTTCATTTTTTTTACATTTTTTACGCGAATTATGCTAATCTCCACAAGTGTTTATGCTATATCATGTTTGTTGTATTTGAAGTGTGAAACCGACGTATGCACTCCATTCGATTATTATTGTTAAGTGTATACAGTTTTATATAACATTAATGTCCAGACCTTCTGATCGCTAAACGTTCAATGTCAATTTGTTGTGCATATTCAGTTACATAATTTGTGTACTTGACTATATTTACGCAGCATTTAATAGTTTCATATCTACGCATTATATAACCATTTCATGCAAACTACTGAAGTTCGAACAAAATAAAGCATAAGTCATTGTGATATTACAAGTTTCTTCTAAATCGACCACTCGTTAGTCACACTTCAAATTATTCGCCCAAATCCATATGCTCATCGGCTTCTTCATTTTCCACTTCTTCATCAATACGATGTTTTTTTGCAGTCAATGTTTCATTCCACTGTGGAGCAGTTGTTTTATTGTTTAGTCTTGATCCAGCTGGCCGTCCTCTCTTTCGATTAGACAGTTTTGCTAGCCTTGCCCTGTTCTCTTCCACAGACAGACATATTCTGCTGTTATGCCCATCTGCTATTCCACACAAATGGCATCTCCTATTCTTCTTTTTCTCTCCTTTCGCACCTAGTCTCATAATCCTTTCTTCTGAATTTTTTTATTGTCCGTCCCTTTGGTCTTGCGCGATCCGGCATACTCAGATTTATAACATCCACATTAAAATTCAACCTCTGCACAATAATAGACGTTACTATTTAGTATATGCATACTTACATATATTTATACCAATCAGTAAAATCATTTATCAATGCTCACCTTTTTAGCTTCTGACGATGCAGCAATATTTTCCAATTGTTCATGTGCTACGTGATACGGAGAACTTGTATCACCAACCTCATGTGAAAATCTCATGTTGTCCTCCTTTAAAGCCCAACCCAAATACATCAACATTTACATGCAGCATAAAATTATATTTTCAATTTATACAAATAAACAATATTATTTTAATATGTACCTGGTTACCAGTTGTTATTATTGTTAATGCATGTTCACATCCAGTCCTGGTGTTATGCGAATCCTACAAAATATTATTTGCTTATTACATTGATATTATATATGCATTATATACACTACTTCATGCAAGCTTAAAATATATCTTTTACATACCTTATCATGACATGTAACTGTATTGTCATCTTCCATCCCATCGCTAGCATTACTTTTATTCAACTCTTCTTCCTGGTACAAAATAACATGTTACTTATGCATAATTTATATTACAAATAGTATAACACTAAAACATCTGCAATATTATTACCTTGTCTTCCTCATTATCACTAACATCTGTTGACTCATTACATCCAATATCTGGCTCCAAACGGCTTAGAACGACATCGAGCTCATCCAACACATCCATCGCCTTATCGTACCCTGCTTTTGACATACACGCCTGACGAACTACTTTCATAGTTTTCGTTAACAACATTTTCTGTCTGTATGATTTAGTAACTCCATCCTTCCCCCTGAAGCTCTTATCAATTCTTTCAAACGGAACATCTTTTCTTGATGAGACAGTGTACCTTTGCAATATATACTTTGAAGGTATCTTTTCAACTTGAAGATGCATGAAGGCTCTTAAAAGATGAACACACAATAGACCTGAAAACATGATAACGAACCATTATTTCAAAAATATACATTAATTGTGCTTCAATCATCAAATTATCTAGTATGCAAATTTATTATGCTAACCAACATAATACGTACAAACCTGTATGTTCCCACTGTTTGCACTCGCATGTATACTCCCCAGCTTCTATGTCTGCTGATATCTTGAATTGATGTTGTCCCCACACAATTTTATTAGACCGTTTTGTATGTTGTACGATCCATTCATTATCACATCCGTCTGGGTCCTTTAATATTTTGTATGCAGTGGCGTATTTCATTGATTCCTCGAATCTATTCATAACAGCTCTGGTGTATGCTCTAGAGACTCTCACTTCGAACCTATATAATGTATCTGTTGTCCTTGGTCCCTATAACACATTATTATCATAATTAAACAACTTAATTACATAATTATATGCAAACCATTAATGCTAACAAGCACGACATACCTTGCTCACCAATGCCTCCTTTGATTCTTTCATTTTCCTGCTGTGCAACATTTTCATCATTTGTTTAGCGAACTCATGCAGTGGGGTGTTCGCATCTACATGTGATTGCTTCACTAATCTGTTCATGCTCTCACTTCGTTGTGTAGATACCATTACCCCACAGAAGTCATTTTTTAAAAAATGCAGGTATCCATTCTTTTCTTATTTCATATAATTTGCGTAGAGTTATATCTTCATGAAGATTGAACTCCTCTAGCATCATTACCCAGGCACATTCAAACTCATGAGGAGTTAATGGATGATGTATAATAGACTGGAATGTTGTTTTAAAATCCTTAACAGCAAACCTGGCATATATCTCATTCAGGAATGACATAAATCTGTTCTGTACATGCCATAAGCACAGTCTGTGAACTGTTTCTGGAAATACAGTTCTCAGAGCAATTGGCATTGCAGGATCTTGATCTGTAATTGTTCACAGATTATTCAGTTATTTTCACAATAAATTAATTCATTGTTTTGCATAACAAATTTATATATCACATACCTGTAAGCATAACTCTTGGACCCTCGCCTCCCATACATGTTTTGAATGAATTGAAAGCCCATTCAAAAGTCTGTATTGTTTCATCTCCCAACAAAACAAATCCAAACACTGTACACTGCAGATGGCTGTTAGCTCCAACAAACATGCCCAGTGGTTTATCATATATATTTGTCTTGTGTGTTGTATCAAATGTCACAGCATCACCATAATCTGCGTATTCCCCCTGCATGCTTGCGTGTGACCAAAAAATACTAACTATTTTCCCATCATCGTCTAGCTGGAAATCACAAAAAAAATGTGCATTCTGTTTTTTGCATTCTCTAAAGAAAGCCAAAAGTTTGGCTACATCATTTGAGCAATTTTCTCTTCTCCTGGCTGCCCTCCTACATTTGTTTGAACAACAAATTGTTACACATACATTTACTATAGTAAAATTCCTGTCTATTGATATATACACATGTAACAAAAAAGTATTGCTTACATATTTTCAGATCTTGAGCAGTTACAGGTACGTTCTCCGGCCCATCATGCATTTCTGATATGAAATCAACTATGCAATGCTGCGGCACTCGGCTATCATGCATTGCACCCACAAAATTTATGTACTCAGCATCCCTAATTTTGTTGCAACGTAAATGTTGTTTTTCTGCTTCGTCAGTTATGAACTCATGGTTATGCTCCAAGTTTACCAGTTCAATTTTTGTAGCTACAACCATTTTTTTCATCATCATATATTTTTTTTAATTTTATTCCAGCTTTGCATTGTGTACGCCCCGATGATCTATTCCTCATCCTAGGTGTATCATTTGATTTTGCTGCACTTTTACCTTCACGTGAACAATTTATCCACTTACTGAATGTCTTCTCTTTGTATTTCTTCAGTGGAAATCCAACTTCATATGCATATCTTTTATAGAATTTATATGCATCATCAACATCCTTGAAAGTCATCCCTACTGTTGGCACTATAGTTGGATCAATGTTTTTTGCCTGCTATTTCAGTGTCATTGTTGTTTGTACCATTGAATATGTTCACAACAATATAATCAATCGATAATCAAATACAGCGACTGGACTTACATGTGAACGCAGTATCTGTGGCGTATCCATCTCCCTGGAGCTAATATTGGACATAGGAGGTCGAACCCTTTGTTCTCCTTCTTCCCCTATGCTCATCTCGGCGATATCAGGACCCATTAGAGCAGGCGGTGGTGTCACCAATGAGTTACCACTAACTCCTCCCTCTGTCTCTGTATCAAGACGAACGCCATCTCCTTCCATCGCCGGCGACCCTCCAGAGCCGGCCATCTCCAACTCCGATATGTTATGCAGGCTTAGTGGTCTTTTTTCCGAATGAAAGTAAATCTCGTATACTATTAAAGTAACCGCATCCACGTTTACAGGGTCTCCCCATTATTTCCGAAACCGCCCCGATATTATGGCGACGTCTTTGTCAAACTAAATTTCATAATATAAAATTTACGCACAATGAAACAACGTTTTACGCCGTTCGGTATATAATGTTTATGTATATATTATGCCGCTTCGGTTTTATGCCATATCTTTCAACATCTTATGCTTCATGTTTTTTACCTTCTGCACATTACTTACCATGCAAGATCCATAATTTACGCGCCCACGTATCCCCATAATCACGTTTGCATGTGGCATATATTCCCTTTAATTCCGCGCAATTCCCTTACCATGCAAACAACCGCGTCACGGCGCCGTCTAACCTGCATGCCGCCTCTCAGCCCCACGTTAAAACACAGGCGCGCCTGTTGCATCGGCCAGACCGAGAACCGACCTGGGCTTCCTATAATATCCGAAGCCCTAGGCTCCCGTTATACTTGCCCTATATATATATATATATATATATATATATATATATATATATATATATATATATATATATATATATATATATATATATATATATATATATACTTACATGCTATAAATTTGGTAACTAAGACCAACACGCTACTGTAGATCATGATGATGATAATTATCGTAGTAAGCCACTAGGGTTAAAGCGGCCCCAGAATAGATTATGCTCTCTGTATATATATCACCCATTTGTTTTAGCCTTTTTCAGCTTTTGGCCACCTGAAACTGCTGCAGACTATCAAACACTTGGTTTTTGAGCCCGTTTCTATAAAAATCGTTTTAGTCAAAATCGTCCAAAATCAATGTAAACATAGAATCGGCCGTGTCGTTGATATAGTAGGAAACTGTCACTTTCTACATCCTAAAACCTATGAACTCTTCTATCGTTCTTTGCACGTAATCGACATGATAATCAGATTCTCTCTACAGTTAGATTTTCCTCACAACCAGATTCTCAGAAAAGCTCCTCGAAAAATAGCTGACCCAAATAGGCCCATAGCTAGCTGACTCGTGCCCTGCTAGTTCTTTGGGTGTGTTTGGTTCGAGAGTTAAATAGAATGGAGCTGCTCCATTTCCGTTTCTAATAATGCAGACGTTCCATTTTGTGTTTGATAAGCAGAATGGAGCCACTTCATTTTTTTTGTTTGGTTGAAGAGTAGAATAGATTGAAGTTGTTCCGTTTTTTGTTTGGTTGGAGAGTCATATGCCTGTGGTGTGAAAGAGAGGGAGGAGAGCGCTCATATCCGGGAGAGCGCTTAAGGTTTAGGGTTTGCATCCGATCGTTTTTACGAAGTGAGAGTGTCCCAACTATTTATGATAAATTCTCATATATATGGAAATTCCAGGAATCGCTGCTCTTTTGTTGAAAACCAAACGTCCAAAAATTTTAGAATGGAGTGGTTCCATTTTCTTTCACTTATCAACCAAACACACCTTAGTAGAAACAGTATAATCAGCAGTACCGTGCACGATCGCCTAATTCGCAGAAAGCCAGAGATTAGTTCTCGTATTCAGGGTCAAAACTGAAAGAACCGTACGTACCGATACCGATGCGGCAAGCTCGAGTGTGATCGAACAGCTAGCCTAGCTGCTAGCTACGCCAATGTTCAGATCGATCGATCGATCGAGAACCGTATATATAGCTGCATCAATCTGCAAAGCTGCCCATGCATGCCGAAGAAACAGGGGGGGCCGGACCGGGCGACCTTTTTGCAGCAGCAGTGCAGCGCCCAACATGCAGCATGCAGCGATCCATATGCGTCTGCCTTCGTCGATCTAATTGATCGACCATGCATTGCATGGCCCTTACCTCCGTCTTACAATAAGTGACGTTTTATCTAATGAACACGAGGATTAAAAAAAATGACAAAAAGATACAGTTCACACAGAAAACGAGAAGCAGAAACATAGAGATACAACAGATCATCATATTAGAAAATAAGGATAACACTTATCTTAAAACAAGTATAGAAGGTTAAAACAATACTTCTTTGGTTTCAAAATATAGTTCTTTCTAGCTCAATTTTTTCTCGTTCCACGTTCATTCAAATGAGAATGAACATAGACATAAATCCAAACTACGTTCATATGTTACTTAATAAATATATAATTAATCTAAAACGAAGTATATTCTAGGATGGAGAGAGTATTTATTTTCAAACGGATACAAGTATATATATGCCGTCCTGGTCCACGAGGACCCGTATGTTAAGCAGGGACAGGGGACAAAGGAGGACGTCGTGGCTATGCGGCATTCAGCTGGTAAGCTTTTGATTGCTCGAGGGGATCGGAGTGATCACTATCATAGTTCTTGGTCACCGGGACAAGCGATGTGTTCACGTGGACGATCAGAACATGCAGCACAAGGTAGCTGCTACTGTTCACGTGGACCGCTTCTGTTACTCGTACTTAGAAATTTTGAAAATGACTGCGCATGAAACTATATCCCATCTACGTATACTTTATCAAACTATATAACAGAGTTTTAAATAACCAGTTATAGCTTTCGCTATAGCCCGCTATAGCTGTTTTAACAAGAAAAAGCTATGCGATATAGCCTCATCTAGATTGCTATATTTCGATATAGCCTGCTATTTGCACTTTTGAGAAGCACGCCGCTAAATCCTTTAACCCGTTATTTAAAACCATGCTATATAGTATATCCTAAATTTAGATGTTTAGATAGATATCGGAGTAACTGTCCTAAATTTAGAGGTATAGCTAATCGGAGTAACTCGTCACTGGAAGTATGGAAAAACAAGACCAAGGTTTGCGATGTAGCAGTAAAAAACATGAAAGGCCGTAGACTGACATGCATCGATCGTCGTGGACGACCGTCCAAGCCAGCGTCCGCATGCATGCATGCGTGCAGTGCAGGCGCAGCCGCTCAAAAGCCCGTACGTCCTGATGACCATCGCCAGGACAGGAAGATCCCTTGTGCCACTCTGATGGTTACTACTAGCTAGTATCTTTACTGTCAGCGTCACATGGTTTTTTTTCTTTACATGTGCAGCAGTTAATGACGCAGCCACTTTGTAGGTGATGTTGCAGGCAGGGGGGGGGGGGGGGGGGGGGGCTGGAAGGCGCTCAGAAACCAGGAGCGCATGCAGCCCTTTCTCTCAGTCTCAGTCGTCAATCGGGTTTCAGTTCCTCCATTATGACGGCCCAGGACCAGGATCAGGATTCAGAATCATCAGGACCAGTACGTGGTGCTGCAGGTAAATTTAATTAACTTTCTATCCATCCTCAACTTCCACAAAATCCCGTAACCTTCTTCTGTTGCCTGCAGACCACCCCATGACAGTACTATGACCAAATATGATCGTCTTAATAGCCGTCGTTTTCGTTTGATTAATCGATCATTTATTCTGTTTAATTAGCAGTTTAAGCGTTCTTTAACCGTTTAGGGCTAGTTTGGTAACTGCAAAAACGTTGCTGCCAAAAGTGGGGCACGCAAAAAGTTTTTTTTTACACACTCAACTTGTCTGTCAAATAGACTTGGGCACAAAATAGGAACCAGAAAGGGTGGGAAAAAAAGGATCAGGCCCTACCCACATGACCATATCCTGAACTGCTGATGGACATTTCTTCAGTCGTTTCGCTCATCCTATTACTAGAACAATATAATACACCAAGGGACACCGGGGCCCTTCCTTACCACTGCCAATATATCAATTAATGGAGAAGTAACGATTTGGTCTTATCATCTCGCTCTCTCATTCCTCCGCCGTCTCCCCCTCCCCGGCCTCAGCTGCTCACCTGCTCGCTCGTGTATATAAGCCAATGGCTGCAGGTCGCCATTGAACTCCATGCTGTTGTTGCTTCTGATGAACTCCTCCTTGCCAAGAAAACTACTACACTGAAAAGGCGTCGGCACGCGGGCGGTGAGGATAGCGTAGCGTAGCATAGCATAGCATAGCATACCGCAGGCGCTGCTGGTTGACAAATGGCAAGCTTATTCCCACAGCTCGCGCAGATGGAGCACGGCGTAGCCGGCGCCTCCCATGGCGCGCCGAGCTTCCTGTTCTGCAATGGCGCAGGTGCAGCCACGGCAGACTCAGCCTCGCTAGAGACCTCGTCCGGTGTTCTCGACACCTCCCCACGAGGCGGAGGCGCTGATTCTGGCGGTAGGAAGGCCCCGACGAAGCCCAGGGAAGACAGCGCCAGCGCCAGCGCCAGCTTCAGCTTCAGCTCTGCGCACTCCAAGGTACTGTGGTTTTCGGTTCACACCACAAGATTAAGCTCTGGTGCATGTGAGAACAGAACAATGTTCCAGCGGCTCAAGAAAGAGAGAGAACGTTTTCACAACCTCTAAAAAACAGAGGATTACAGTCCTTGATAGAGTTTGGTTTCGTGAACTGAACAAGCAGGACTCGAGCTCGAAGGGAAGCACCAAGAATAGGGGAGGGAAAAGAGGCAGAAGCAGCAAGGAGGTAGACGAGGAGGAGGAGCCCAAGGGGTACATACACGTCAGGGCAAGGAGAGGGCAAGCCACGGACAGCCACAGCCTTGCGGAGAGGGTACATACTACTATACTAGTGTGCAGCATCGCCTGCGTATTTTCACCCACCGCCATCTTGCTGTTGACTTCGTGGTTGTTTGGGCCGCAACCTTTTTGCTCATCATCTGTTCTGCTGCCATTTCCTTCAGGTGAGGAGGGAGAGGATCAGCGAGAGGATGAGGGTGCTGCAGGCCCTGGTCCCTGGCTGTGATAAGGTCCCTCAAATCTACTCAAATGCACCGCTCCGCTCTTTAATTTGCATCTCAAAACGCATGGCACTAACTTTCAGAGGGGAATTACCTTCTCTCTTTTTTTTAATAATGCAGGTCACTGGAAAAGCCCTCGTTTTGGACGAGATCATCAACTACGTGCAGTCCTTGCAGAACCAAGTCGAGGTGATAGTGATAGATACACTGGGCAAATAAATAAATAAATAAATTACGACACATGTTGAGATTAGAAAGCTGTAACTAACTGGAAAGTCCGCTTGCTTCTTGGGCGCGTCGTTGCATTGCAGTTCCTTTCCATGAAGATCGCTTCACTGAGCCCTGTGCTGTATGGCTTTGGCATGGACACTACTGACGCTTTCAGCACTGACCATACTACTCAAGTACGCAACCATACATACTATGTCTCTTCCATCCCCTGTCGCCATGGCGTTCACGAATCACAGGAAACCTGCAATCCACGCGTTTCAGAAAATCGAAGGGATGCTCCAGCTCCACCACGAGGCGCTTGCGGTGCCTAGCTCTGCCCTGAGCAGACCTCCATTCGAGGCTATCGCGGACAGTACGCACGCCACCGCCTCTGCCTCCTCCCCCCGGTCCTACGAGCTCCACGGCGATGGCGGCGGCGGCGGCGCCAGCATCTCTTTCCCGCAGGTCTGCCTTCTGTTTCCTTGCCCTCTACCACTGTAGCACATGGTCGTCGTCCAGGGTTCAGCTCCAGAATATCGACTGTATCGTGATCGTGATTAGTCTGCACGATATATATCTCCAGGACGGCGGCGGCTACATGGCGCAAACAGTAGGTGGGCCAAGGCCAGAGCTGTTCAACCAAGTGGTGTTCAGTAACCACATGTGCTCTTTCCAGTAGGGCGAGGGTGATGAGAAGACGACAGGTAATGCAGCAAGCAAACTTGCAGGACGGAGGAGATGATGCTGGCTGGGAGGATATATGATCTATTTGGGAAGCGTGTGTGTCGCCGGATGAGTCTGTGATGTTGGACGACGCACGTAGTCCATCCCCTTGTCTGGTGGCCGTAACGGGACGGGGCATGCAGTAGCTTGCAATAGCATTATTTAGCTGTTAGATTTGAGGTCTCTGTCGCCATCGCTTCATCTAGGCTCTGGAAAATCATTTGTTCATACACAATGTTAATCTGTGCTTCCTGAACTTCAGATGTTTACGGTATTGGAAAATGGGAAGCATTTTGTTTGCTCGACCGTCAAATGTTCCGGACCCTTTTGAACCTACTAGGCTCTGGAAAAAGTGTAGTACTGGGTAGCGAGGAGGAGTAAATGTCTGTGTACTGGTCCCTGCACTGCACGGACAATAAGTTGGCTGAGCCCTGATTCATTTCCTCTTCAGATTGGCGCCGTACCTTTAGAACAATTTGCATGACCACTCTGGAGTCTGGACTGAAGGAGGCGAGGAGACGCACGCCGTTCGTTCTGATCCACCGTACCGCCATCGTCCGCGAAGCCTTCAACCACGTCCGTTGATGGGTGGAGGAGATCGGTTTCATTCTACTTTTTTTTTATGTTTAGTTTCCAAAAAAAAGCGGAACGACTCTTATAGTCTATATAAAAATTTACCATAAATATTTGGATTGTTCCTGCTCCACCAAAATGGTCGGATGCGAACGCTCTCCTTTCTCTTCTCCCGTCTACACTCATATGTCTCTCTAACCAAACAAAGAATGAAACGGCTCCGCTCTATACTCTTTAATCGAACAAAAAATAGATTGACTTTGTTCTGCTTGCCAAACAAAAAATAGATTGGTCTCATTCTAAAAAAATTGAATGAAATTGTTCCATTCTACCAAACGCACTCTAAGGGGGTGTTTGGTTACACCCGCTAAAATTTAGCCTCTGTCCCATCAAATGTTTGAACCTCCGTTCTGGGTATTAAATGTAGTCGGATTATAAAACTAATTTGTCAGTCGAAGATTAAAAGACGAGACGAATCTAGTCCAGTTGGTTGGGTCTATATTTCATACTCCTATTTAAAAGTCAAACGTTTGATGTGACCCGAGCTAAACTTTAGCAGGAGCAACCAAACACTCTCTAAATCAAATACCATTTGAATATCTGAGGCATGGACGTGCGAATAATCCCCACGGCCGTCCAATCAGCTGGCACTACTCGCGCGCGGTCGCCACACCTAGCACGTCAACTCGGCACCCCGACCGCCCGACACGGCGACGACGGGGACGCAGCGAGGCAGGACACGACGCCCGTCGCCACCTCCGCCCGGACCCCCGCCGGCCCCGTGCCGGAATGATTGAACGAGGCTGACACGGTGTAACGCGCGGCGGGATCGAATCGACGCCGACGGATTCGATCGATGGAGACCCCTACGGATCGGGAGTAGTGCGTCGACGGAAGTGACGCTACAGGCCGTTGTTGCGTGTCCCCGAATGATGTCGACGAGCAGGGAGCGATGGCGACGTGTTGGAGGCTAAAATGAGCCTGGCGGACGGTCCGGCCCTGAGGCCGGACGGTCCGCGGTCTGGAATGTCCGCGGTGGTGGCGCGGACGGTCCGCGCGCGCGCAGAGTCAGTTAGGGTTCCTAGTTTCTCGCGGGATTTGTTACCTAAAACCGCGGGATTAACTCGGGAAACAGTTGGAAACGGATTCAGACCTCCCCTTTATATAGATGAAGGGCTACGGCCGATTAAACCCCCAACCTCGTAATGCGCGATGAGAAGGAGGTGATGCGGCAATGGAACGAACAACGCGACAAGGAAGAGGCGGAACTGCTGCATAAACTCTCCGAACGGCGCAAGGAGGCGGCGGACAAGTACTTGTCACACTTCACGGTGGATCGCCACCAGAAGATCGTCCGTCAAGGGGAGATCGATATGGAATCTCTCCTACCTCCACTGCAGGGTCCCGCTGTAAGTACTCCAGATCTATCTCTTACGACTTTCATGGATCAACGAGGAGATCAGTTAAAGCAATATGTAGATGAATCTATTAAAATGCATTTACGTGCATACGAGAAATCAGCTGCTCCTAATTTTCCATCGCGAGAGTCTAATACAGTGCCACCCACGTCAAACACATCGGCTATAAACGGGTCACCTTTGACCCAACCATCATATGGTATGCCGATGCACGTTTTCGTGCCACCATCACAGCCGCAACCACTAGGCACGCGGCAGGTACTGGACGCGACCGGACCGTCCGAGCATCATCTCAGACAGTCCGGTTATACCGCGGACCGTCCGGCGTATTTCGCCGGACCGTCCGACCAGATGCAGGCCCGCACACAAAACACTCAGGTCGCACCGTACATGGCCGGACCATCAGGATACAACCCTGAACACTTCGGCCCCATCACGGACCGTCCGGTGCATCACGCCGGACCGTCCGGATATGTTGCGGACCGTCCGCCATCTTACGCCGGACCGTCCGGATATGGCATGAACCGGCCGACGTATTACGCTGGACCATCCGACTCTACACGAATCCATGCGCAGACTGCCCAAGTCACGCCTTATATGGCCGATCCATCCGGGTACAGCCCTGGACCATTCGGCCCGATCGCGGACCGTCCAGTTCTTTACGACAGACGGTCTGGGTACGAGACTACCCACGTAGCACCATATACGGCTGGACAATCCGGATATACCTTCAGACCATTTGGCCAGGTCGCAGACCATTCGGCCTCTTACGCCGGACCATCCGGATATGCATACGCAGAGCCGAGAGCTGCGCAATACGCACAGTTCCCACATTCATCGCAACAACATTATGGTGCCCCACCAGCAACACATTATAATCATGCCATACCACCTCATGGACATAGGGCTGAATACTATTCGGCCACAAGAAAGCCTGAGGGGTATAGGGCAGGAGCTGGTGACATTAATAGGACACCTAACACACACCTCAAACATACCTGGGAGGAAAGCCGACAAAGTAATGTCAGGCAACCTGAAATCTCCACCCACAAACTCAATGGATGGTCGCCAGACATGGCAGAGAGGGTCAGAGATGAGGTAGCCGGGATGTTCAGGGACAAACTCGGTGTTAGTGTGTCAGGTACAGGGCAATCGTATCGGAAGCCTTATAGCCACCGATTCGACACCGTGCCATACCCACAGGGAACTAGAATACCAGACTTCTCTAAGTTTTCTGGTGAAAGTGGGAAAAGCACACACGAACATATAAGCCAATTCATAGCACACTTGGGAGAATTGGCTGATGGGGAAGCCTACCGCGTTCGTTTATTCTCGTTGTCCCTTACTGATACTGCATTTGCATGGTACGCAGCTTTGCCACCAAACTCTATTAACTCTTGGGAAGAATTAGAACAGAAATTTCATGAACACTTCTTCTCAGGAGAACATGAGTTAGAATTGGCTGACTTAGCTTCAGTCCGACAGGGGCCTGAAGAATCGGTTAATGACTATATCCGGAGATTCCGGGACACTAGAAACCGATGCTTTCAGATTCATGTCGCAGAAAAACAACTGACAGGGCTAGCTTTCAATGGGTTGCGACCCTACTTAAAAGAAAAATTAGATGGCACCCAATTCTTTTCATTAGTGCACTTACACCAGCGGGCTATGACCTGTGAAAGCCGAAGTAAGGAAACATCAAAATCGGCTAGCCATAAGATGCATTTAGTGGGATACGATAATTCGGACGATGAATCCACAGATGTATACACCGCCGAACTGGTTTGGCCAGGACAGGCTAAACCTTCAGCGTGTTCTGCTTTACAGTCGATTCGAAAGAATCGACAAGAGGAAGTTAAGTTTACTTTTAATGTTGCCAAATGCGATAAAATATTTGACGAGTTACTGAAAAACGGCAACATTAAATTAACTCATACTATTCCTCCTCCTGATGAATTAAAGAGACGTGCTTATTGTAAGTGGCATAATTCCTTTTCTCATGCCACCAATGATTGTAATGTTTTTCGTCGACAGATACAATCGGCCATAAATGAGGGTCGATTGGCTTTTCAGGAGATGCAAGTAGACACACAACCCTTTCCTGTTAATACAATAGAACTCACATGCAAAAAGGTCTTGGTTCGGCCCGAAATGGCTGATAAAGGCAAAGGTAAGGGCATCGTCATCAGCAATTCTCGCATGTCAGATATATCACAAAAGGAGATTGCTCGAAAGGCTTCGGACGAGAAGGCTAAAAGGTCCGAAGACGCCGGGGGGCAGGCACAGTTAATAAACCAAACACATCAGCCTAGCCCCAGCATCGTAGATGGTCCGGCACCTACGTGCGGACAATCCGGTGCTCAGACAAACGGTCCGGCTAACTCAGCCGGACAGTCCACCTATGACCAAAGGCGTCAACCTCTACACAAAGCAAGGAAAAAGACGCAAGGTCAAAGCACATATAATCGGCTGATCAAAGCCGATCCTACTTTTGATCAGTTGCTCTCCAAAAATACTAGCAAAAAGATTGTTCCACGTGATCGGTCAACAAAGAAACCCCGGTCACCTGCTAAAACAAAACGGTCAAACAAAACGACCCGAAAGGCGACACAACAAGCATCGCCTATTCATTCTATGAGACCAGGGTACTTTCCACCTATTTACTCATCGTCGGTATATTATCCTGTTCAAACATGGAATGACATGACGATGAATCCATGGTACATGTATAGTCCCTTTGTCTATCCAGGCTGGGGGGCACCTCCATTCTATTCATTTTGATCCATTGATCAAATGGTCATGGCCGAGAAAGATACAATCCAAAACGGCCTTTATACATTGGTGCTTTATTGAATGATCTCTATTTTGAAAAGCCGATGACTTACATCAGGTTTAGTTCATATGCTTTTGGTTCGTCAAACTGCACCAAAAGGCAGGGGGGCATATGTTGGAGGCTAAAATGAGCCTGGCGGACGGTCCGGCCCTGAGGCCGGACGGTCCGCGGTCCGGACTGTCCGCGGTGGTGGCGCGGACGGTCCGCGCGCGCGCAGAGTCAGTTAGGGTTCCTAGTTTCTCGCGGGATTTGTTACCTAAAACCGCGGGATTAACTCGGGAAACAGTTGGAAACGGATCCAGACCTCCCCCTTTATATAGATGAAGGGCTACGGCCGATTAAACCCCCAACAATCGAATCAATACAACTTCTATTCGCATTTATTTCCAGTACAATTAGGAGTAGTTCTAGTTTAGCCCTAGTTTAGTATTCCAATCCTCAAATTCTCTGCCTCTCTTCGACTCTACGCCGATTAGAGGAGTCTAGGTCGGCCGGCCCGAGCCTAGACAACCCCTAGGATCTCTCCTCCCCGACGGGGTCCCTCCCGGGAGCGAGATCCAGGCGCCGCCGGCGATCTTCCGCGGCCCCTGCACACGCGCGGACCGTCCGGCCCCAGGGCGCGGACCGTCCGGCCGTCAGGCAGGAAAACCTAGCCCCTGCGCCAGGTCGCGGACCGTCCGGCCCTAGGCCGCGGACCGTCCGCGCCTGACCAGAGAGCACCGCCGCCGGTTCTTCTTGAGTATTTGGCGCTCCAAAAAAGCGTCAACATACTTTTTGGCGATTCCGCTGGGGAATAGGTGTCTAGATCTGCTAAAAATCGGCCCATAAATGGCCGGTTCGAAGGATCACACCAAGATCTCCACTACCAACATCATCAAGCCGGCCATGGAGGCGCTCCCGGCTGATGACCAAAGGCCCTTTGAAGACCTCGTAATGCGCGATGAGAAGGAGGTGATGCGGCAATGGAACGAACAACGCGACAAGGAAGAGGTGGAACTGCTGCATAAACTCTCCGAACGGCGCAAGGAGGCGGCGGACAAGTACTTGTCACACTTCACGGTGGATCGCCACCAGAAGATCGTCCGTCAAGGGGAGATCGATATGGAATCTCTCCTACCTCCACTGCAGGGTCCCGCTGTAAGTACTCCAGATCTATCTCTTACGACTTTCATGGATCAACGAGGAGATCAGTTAAAGCAATATGTAGATGAATCTATTAAAATGCATTTACGTGCATCCGAGAAATCAGCTGCTCCTAATTTTCCATCGCGAGAGTCTAATACAGTGCCACCCACGTCAAACACATCGGCTATAAACGGGTCACCTTTGACCCAGCCATCATATGGTATGCCGATGCACGTTTTCGTGCCACCATCACAGCCGCAACCACTAGGCACGCGGCAGGTACTGGACGCGACCGGACCGTCCGAGCATCATCTCAGACAGTCTGGTTATACCGCGGACCGTCCGACGTATTTCGCCGGACCGTCCGACCAGATGCAGGCCCGCACACAAAACACTTAGGTCGCACCGTACATGGCCGGACCATCAGGATACAACCCTGAACACTTCGGCCCCATCACGGACCGTCCGGTGCATCACGCCGGACCGTCCGGATATGTTGCGGACCGTCCGCCATCTTACGCCGGACCGTCCGGATATGGCATGAACCGGCCGACGTATTACGCTGGACCATCCGACTCTACACGAATCCATGCGCAGACTGCCCAAGTCACGCCTTATATGGCCGATCCATCCGGGTACAGCCCTGGACCATTCGGCCCGATCGCGGACCGTCCAGTTCTTTACGACAGACGGTCTGGGTACGAGACTACCCACGTAGCACCATATATGGCTGGACAATCCGGATATACCTTCAGACCATTTGGCCAGGTCGCAGACCATTCGGCCTCTTACGCCGGACCATCCGGATATGCATACGCAGAGCCGAGAGCTGCGCAATACGCACAGTTCCCACATCCATCACAACAACATTATGGTGCCCCACCAGCAACACATTATAATCATGCCATACCACCTCATGGACATAGGGCTGAATACTATTCGGCCACAAGAAAGCCTGAGGGGTATAGGGCAGGAGCTGGTGACATTAATAGGACACCTAACACACACCTCAAACATACCTGGGAGGAAAGCCGACAAAGTAATGTCAGGCAACCTGAAATCTCCACCCACAAACTCAATGGATGGTCGCCAGACATGGCAGAGAGGGTCAGAGATGAGGTAGCCGGGATGTTCAGGGACAAACTCGGTGTTAGTGTGTCAGGTACAGGGCAATCGTATCGGAAGCCTTATAGCCACCGATTCGACACCGTGCCATACCCACAGGGAACTAGAATACCAGACTTCTCTAAGTTTTCTGGTGAAAGTGGGAAAAGCACACACGAACATATAAGCCAATTCATAGCACACTTGGGAGAATTGGCTGATGGGGAAGCCTACCGCGTTCGTTTATTCTCGTTGTCCCTTACTGATACTGCATTTGCATGGTACGCAGCTTTGCCACCAAACTATATTAACTCTTGGGAAGAATTAGAACAGAAATTTCATGAACACTTCTTCTCAGGAGAACATGAGTTAGAATTGGCTGACTTAGCTTCAGTCCGACAGGGGCCTGAAGAATCGGTTAATGACTATATCCGGAGATTCCGGGACACTAGAAACCGATGCTTTCAGATTCATGTCGCAGAAAAACAACTGACAGGGCTAGCTTTCAATGGGTTGCGACCCTACTTAAAAGAAAAATTAGATGGCACCCAATTCTTTTCATTAGTGCACTTACACCAGCGGGCTATGACCTGTGAAAGCCGAAGTAAGGAAACATCAAAATCGGCTAGCCATAAGATGCATTTAGTGGGATACGATAATTCGGACGATGAATCCACGGATGTATACACCGCCGAACTGGTTTGGCCAGGACAGGCTAAACCTTTAGCGTGTTCTGCTTTACAGTCGATTCGAAAGAATCGACAAGAGGAAGTTAAGTTTACTTTTAATGTTGCCAAATGCGATAAAATATTTGACGAGTTACTGAAAAACGGCAACATTAAATTAACTCATACTATTCCTCCTCCTGATGAATTAAAGAGACGTGCTTATTGTAAGTGGCATAATTCCTTTTCTCATGCCACCAATGATTGTAATGTTTTTCGTCGATAGATACAATCGGCCATAAATGAGGGTCGATTGGCTTTTCAGGAGATGCAAGTAGACACACAACCCTTTCCTGTTAATACAATAGAACTCACATGCAAAAAGGTCTTGGTTCGGCCCGAAATGGCTGATAAAGGCAAAGGTAAGGGCATCGTCATCAGCAATTCTCGCATGTCAGATATATCACAAAAGGAGATTGCTCGAAAGGCTTCGGGCGAGAAGGCTAAAAGGTCCGAAGACGCCGGGGGGCAGGCACAGTTAATAAACCAAACACATCAGCCTAGCCCCAGCATCGTAGATGGTCCAGCACCTACGTGCGGACAATCCGGTGCTCAGACAAACGGTCCGGCTAACTCAGCCGGACAGTCCACCTATGACCAAAGGCGTCAACCTCTACACAAAGCAAGGAAAAAGACGCAAGGTCAAAGCACATATAATCGGCTGATCAAAGCCGATCCTACTTTTGATCAGTTGCTCTCCAAAAATACTAGCAAAAAGATTGTTCCACGTGATCGGTCAACAAAGAAACCCCGGTCACCTGCTAAAACAAAACGGTCAAACAAAACGACCCGAAAGGCGACACAACAAGCATCGCCTATTCATTCTATGAGACCAGGGTACTTTCCACCTATTTACTCATCGTCGGTATATTATCCTGTTCAAACATGGAATGACATGACGATGAATCCATGGTACATGTATAGTCCCTTTGTCTATCCAGGCTGGGGGGCACCTCCATTCTATTCATTTTGATCCATTGATCAAATGGTCATGGCCGAGAAAGATACAATCCAAAACGGCCTTTATACATTGGTGCTTTATTGAATGATCTCTATTTTGAAAAGCCGATGACTTACATCAGGTTTAGTTCATATGCTTTTGGTTCGTCAAACTGCACCAAAAGGCAGGGGGGCATATGTTGGAGGCTAAAATGAGCCTGGCGGACGGTCCGGCCCTGAGGCCGGACGGTCCGCGGTCCGGACTGTCCGCGGTGGTGGCGCGGACGGTCCGCGCGCGCGCAGAGTCAGTTAGGGTTCCTAGTTTCTCGTGGGATTTGTTACCTAAAACCGCGGGATTAACTCGGGAAACAGTTGGAAACGGATCCAGACCTCCCCCTTTATATAGATGAAGGGCTACGGCCGATTAAACCCCCAACAATCGAATCAATACAACTTCTATTCGCATTTATTTCCAGTACAATTAGGAGTAGTTCTAGTTTAGCCCTAGTTTAGTATTCCAATCCTCAAATTCTCTGCCTCTCTTCGACTCTACGCCGATTAGAGGAGTCTAGGTCGGCCGGCCCGAGCCTAGACAACCCCTAGGATCTCTCCTCCCCGATGGGGTCCCTCCCGGGAGCGAGATCCAGGCGCCGCCGGCGATCTTCCGCGGCCCCTGCACACGCGCGGACCGTCCGGCCCCAGGGCGCGGACCGTCCGGCCGTCAGGCAGGAAAACCTAGCCCCTGCGCCAGGTCGCGGACCGTCCGGCCCCAGGCCACGGACCGTCCGCGCCTGACCAGAGAGCACCGCCGCCGGTTCTTCTTGAGTATTTGGCGCTCCAAAAAAGCGTCAACATACTTTTTGGCGACTCCGCTGGGGAATAGGTGTCTAGATCTGCTAAAAATCGGCCCATAAATGGCCGGTTCGAAGGATCACACCAAGATCTCCACTACCAACATCATCAAGCCGGCCATGGAGGCGCTCCCGGCTGATGACCAAAGGCCCTTTGAAGACCTCATAATGCGCGATGAGAAGGAGGTGATGCGGCAATGGAACGAACAACGCGACAAGGAAGAGGCGGAACTGCTGCATAAACTCTCCGAACGGCGCAAGGAGGCGGCGGACAAGTACTTGTCACACTTCACGGCGGATCGCCACCAGAAGATCGTCCGTCAAGGGGAGATCGATATGGAATCTCTCCTACCTCCACTGCAGGGTCCCGCTGTAAGTACTCCAGATCTATCTCTTACGACTTTCATGGATCAACGAGGAGATCAGTTAAAGCAATATGTAGATGAATCTATTAAAATGCATTTACGTGCATACGAGAAATCAGCTGCTCCTAATTTTCCATCGCGAGAGTCTAATACAGTGCCACCCACGTCAAACACATCGGCTATAAACGGGTCACCTTTGACCCAGCCATCATATGGTATGCCGATGCACGTTTTCGTGCCACCATCACAGCCGCAACCACTAGGCACGCGGCAGGTACTGGACGCGACCGGACCGTCCGAGCATCATCTCAGACAGTCCGGTTATACCGCGGACCGTCCGGCGTATTTTGCCGGACCGTCCGACCAGATGCAGGCCCGCACACAAAACACTCAGGTCGCACCGTACATGGCCGGACCATCAGGATACAACCCTGAACACTTCGGCCCCATCACGGACCGTCCGGTGCATCACGCCGGACCGTCCGGATATGTTGCGGACCGTCCGCCATCTTACGCCGGACCGTCCGGATATGGCATGAACCGGCCGACGTATTACGCTGGACCATCCGACTCTACACGAATCCATGCGCAGACTGCCCAAGTCACGCCTTATATGGCCAATCCATCCGGGTACAGCCCTGGACCATTCGGCCCGATCGCGGACCGTCCAGTTCTTTACGACAGACGGTCTGGGTACGAGACTACCCACATAGCACCATATACGGCTGGACAATCCGGATATACCTTCAGACCATTTGGCCAGGTCGCAGACCATTCGGCCTCTTACGCCGGACCATCCGGATATGCATACGCAGAGCCGAGAGCTGCGCAATACGCATAGTTCCCACATTCATCGCAACAACATTATGGTGCCCCACCAGCAACACATTATAATCATGCCATACCACCTCATGGACATAGGGCTGAATACTATTCGGCCACAAGAAAGCCTGAGGGGTATAGGGCAGGAGCTGGTGACATTAATAGGACACCTAACACACACCTCAAACATACCTGGGAGGAAAGCCGACAAAGTAATGTCAGGCAACCTGAAATCTCCACCCACAAACTCAATGGATGGTCGCCAGACATGGCAGAGAGGGTCAGAGATGAGGTAGCCGGGATGTTCAGGGACAAACTCGGTGTTAGTGTGTCAGGTACAGGGCAATCGTATCGGAAGCCTTATAACCACCGATTCGACACCGTGCCATACCCACAGGGAACTAAAATACCAGACTTCTCTAAGTTTTCTGGTGAAAGTGGGAAAAGCACACACGAACATATAAGCCAATTCATAGCACACTTGGGAGAATTGGCTGATGGGGAAGCCTACCGCGTTCGTTTATTCTCGTTGTCCCTTACTGATACTGCATTTGCATGGTACGCAGCTTTGCCACCAAACTATATTAACTCTTGGGAAGAATTAGAACAGAAATTTCATGAACACTTCTTCTCAGGAGAACATGAGTTAGAATTGGCTGACTTAGCTTCAGTCCGACAGGGGCCTGAAGAATCGGTTAATGACTATATCCGGAGATTCCGGGACACTAGAAACCGATGCTTTCAGATTCATGTCGCAGAAAAACAACTGACAGGGCTAGCTTTCAATGGGTTGCGACCCTACTTAAAAGAAAAATTAGATGGCACCCAATTCTTTTCATTAGTGCACTTACACCAGCGGGCTATGACCTGTGAAAGCTGAAGTAAGGAAACATCAAAATCGGCTAGCCATAAGATGCATTTAGTGGGATACGATAATTCGGACGATGAATCCACGGATGTATACACCGCCGAACTGGTTTGGCCAGGACAGGCTAAACCTTCAGCGTGTTCTGCTTTACAGTCGATTCGAAAGAATCGACAAGAGGAAGTTAAGTTTACTTTTAATGTTGCCAAATGCGATAAAATATTTGACGAGTTACTAAAAAACGGCAACATTAAATTAACTCATACTATTCCTCCTCCTGATGAATTAAAGAGACGTGCTTATTGTAAGTGGCATAATTCCTTTTCTCATGCCACCAATGATTGTAATGTTTTTCGTCGACAGATACAATCGGCCATAAATGAGGGTCGATTGGCTTTTCAGGAGATGCAAGTAGACACACAACCCTTTCCTGTTAATACAATAGAACTCACATGCAAAAAGGTCTTGGTTCGGCCCGAAATGGCTGATAAAGGCAAAGGTAAGGGCATCGTCATCAGCAATTCTCGCATGTCAGATATATCACAAAAGGAGATTGCTCGAAAGGCTTCGGACGAGAAGGCTAAAAGGTCCGAAGACGCCGGGGGGGCAGGCACAGTTAATAAACCAAACACATCAGCCTAGCCCCAGCATCGTAGATGGTCCGGCACCTACGTGCGGACAATCCGGTGCTCAGACAAACGGTCCGGCTAACTCAGCCGGATAGTCCACCTATGACCAAAGGCGTCAACCTCTACACAAAGCAAGGAAAAAGACGCAAGGTCAAAGCACATATAATCGGCTGATCAAAGCCGATCCTACTTTTGATCAGTTGCTCTCCAAAAATACTAGCAAAAAGATTGTTCCACGTGATCGGTCAACAAAGAAACCCCGGTCACCTGCTAAAACAAAACGGTCAAACAAAACGACCCGAAAGGCGACACAACAAGCATCGCCTATTCATTCTATGAGACCAGGGTACTTTCCACCTATTTACTCATCGTCGGTATATTATCCTATTCAAACATGGAATGACATGACGATGAATCCATGGTACATGTATAGTCCCTTTGTCTATCCAGGCTGGGGGGCACCTCCATTCTATTCATTTTGATCCATTGATCAAATGGTCATGGCCGAGAAAGATACAATCCAAAACGGCCTTTATACATTGGTGCTTTATTGAATGATCTCTATTTTGAAAAGCCGATGACTTACATCAGGTTTAGTTCATATGCTTTTGGTTCGTCAAACTGCACCAAAAGGCAGGGGGCATATGTTGGAGGCTAAAATGAGCCTGGCGGACGGTCCGGACTGTCCGCGGTGGTGGCGCGGACGGTCCGCGCGCGCAGAGTCAGTTAGGGTTCCTAGTTTCTCGCGGGATTTGTTACCTAAAACCGCGGGATTAACTCGGGAAACAGTTGGAAACGGATCCAGACCTCCCCCTTTATATAGATGAAGGGCTACGGCCGATTAAACCCCCAACAATCGAATCAATACAACTTCTATTCGCATTTATTTCCAGTACAATTAGGAGTAGTTCTAGTTTAGCCCTAGTTTAGTATTCCAATCCTCAAATTCTCTGCCTCTCTTCGACTCTACGCCGATTAGAGGAGTCTAGGTCGGCCGGCCCGAGCCTATACAACCCCTAGGATCTCTCCTCCCCGACGGGGTCCCTCCCGGGAGCGAGATCCAGGCGCCGTCGGCGATCTTCCGCCGCCCCTGCACACGCGCGGACCATCCGGCCCCAGGGCGCGGATCGTCCGGCCGTCAGGCAGGAAAACCTAGCCCCTGCGCCAGGTCGCGGACCGTCCGACCCCAGGCCGCGGACCGTCCGCGCCTGACCAGAGAGCACCGCCGCCAGTTCTTCTTGAGTATTTGGCGCTCCAAAAAAGCGTCAACACGACGCTGTAATACCCAATTTGTAATTTGCAAGAGCTAATATCAAAGGGGGGAAACAAGTTCACTTTATCTATGTGGGAGTTTGAACTTTTGTGCCATCACATGTGAACACCATATTTTAAAAAAACAGATAATTATAAAATATATGCCACTAAATTATTGCATCATGCTGGAGTTTATGTGATTGCGCATTTGTGGATAATAAAAATAAAAGTGTCAATAACAATACATAAATGGGTCTATAGAATTTAAACTCTAACTTGGAGAAACAAAGCATTGGCTTTAACAAAATAAGTTCATAAATAAATAAATTCTACACTGGCATGTTTAAGATGAATATTTAATTTGAGTACAAAATATACTACAAGATTTGAATTCAAATTCTAGATTTGGGAATGGAATTTGGAAAGGAAATAAAAAGAAAGAAATCCTGCTGGGCTGACTATACTGCTTTCGGCCCACCTAGCCCCACTTCGAGCTCGGCCCAACTCCCCCTCGGCATCCACCCTAGCTGAATGGGCCAAACTCCCCCCTGGCCGGCCCATCCCTCTTTCCCCTCTCTCTTCGCGTACAGAACCACTTACGGGTGGGACCCGCTTGTCAGGAGCATCCTCCTCAACCGAACGCAACAAGAACCGCGTCGTTCCTGGAATTTCGGCCGCGCTTCACCCCATCTCAACGGAACGCTGCGGACTCTATCCGTTCTTGGGGTATAAAAGCACTTCCGTCGGCCCTACCTTGCCCCCATCATCCATGGAGCGCAGAGGACATCAGAGCGAGGAGAGAGATCGAGCGCCCAAATTGTCGTATTCACCATACCCGTACTCGGGTCGGGGGGCCATTGAGGAATCCGGAGCACGGCGGGTGCATACGCGAGGCAATTTTGGGCCGACCATCTGCGCTCCGCGGCGGATTGCTCACCGGCGAGCGATTCGCGTCACTGGGCCGCCAGACCTCGTCGACAGGGCGCGAGTCTTCGACAGCGGAGGTATGATGGTTGAATTCGTGTTGGGGTGTGCACCACATCGCGTAGCAAGGAGTAGATTGAACTGCGAGGCATCAAGGGCCGGGAATCGACCACACCGGCGGAACTCCGTCGCGTCCGGGGTACAGCGCCGTCGTGGTCAGCTCTGTAGAGGAAGAAGTGCCGATAGCCGTTGGATGGGAAAGGGACGCATAGGATTAGATCTGATATGTGTAGGTCCTCGGCCGTCGATCATGCATCGAACGACTGCGATTGGAACCAGCCATTCCAGCGCTGGCGTGGGTCGGTAGCCGTTGATCTCGCGATCCACGGCTCGGGTGTGAAGACAGGTCTTAATCTAATCCCGACCCTCAATACTCGATCGGACGGCCGAAGTCTTTCCATACCCCTTCGCGTGGCAAACTTCATAAAGAGACCCTCTGTTTTAACATAATAAACCCGCCGTCCACGTTCACTGTGTTTTGAGTCTCGGGAAAACTTACGCGCTAGCCCCTGATTTTTCTGGAATTCGAGGCCCAGTCCAGTACTGGTTTAAATCGATTAAATGAATTAGAAATTGGATTTATAATATGAAAATAAACCCTATAACTTGTAAAATTCATAGAAATTCCATTTTTGGTCCAAATTGAGCCATTCCACTTTCTAAATTTTTGTAATATTATTTTTTATCACTTAGAGCCTATGTTTTGTCATGAAAACAATACTAAAATTTATTTCTCACTTAATCCTATTTTAAGCACATAAAGCCTTTGAAAATTCATAACTTAAAATCTGTAACTCTAAAAATTATGATTCCTGTTCCTAGAATTTTATTTTAATGCGTAGATTATTATTATGCAGTTTGTTCTTATGTTCGATGTGATGTTAATTTTGCCCATGCCATGTTTGTTTGTATTGCTACGTTTAGCGGTGAGGACACGAGCCACCTGAAGATCATCCTGGTACCTGGAATCTCCAGTCCCAGGCAAGTTGTGCCCTTGATCACTTCTTTTACCCACTCATGTTCTGATTAATCATAATGATCTGCATAGGTTAATTTTGATGGGACCCAATAGGTCACCCTAGTTTGTTCGTCCTGAATACCTTGTTTACCCCTGAATCACTTGGATAGTTCTGCTACTGCTTTATATGGTTTTGGGTTAATATTTCATTACATCTATGTTCCAATTATGTTGTTATTCTATTTATGTTCATGACAAGATCATTAAATGTTAATTGGAACATAGAGCTTAACTTGAGAACCACGTGCCACCACAAGGGTTTAATGGGACGCCCTTGGCTGACTAATTAGGAAAGCTAGTGGAGGACTACCTTACCCGAAAGGGGCAAGGGCAGTAGGGGAGTGGTCAGTGTAGGGAGGCCCTCGGGAGGATTTTGCTGTGATGGCGGTCCTGCAAGGGATTCCTGGGAAGGCCCTCGGGAGGATTTTGCTGTGATGGCGGTCCTGCAAGGGATTCCTGGGGAGGCCCTCGGGAGGATTTTGCTGTGATGGCGGTCCTGCAAGGGATTCCTGCATTGGAGCTTCCTATAAACTGTAGCGGGTTTTCTGAAGCTAGTGGAACTTTGTAAAGGCCTCGTAGTGTTACCCTGCCTCGCCTCCTCGGTAGAGGTGTATGGGAAGTCGCGATCTCTTGGCAGATGGGTAACATGACTTGTGGGTAAAGGGTACCACCTCTGCAGAGTGTAAAACTGGTATACTAGCCGAGCTCACGGTCATGAGCAGCTCAGGACTCTCTGATGATTAAATTATGGAACTAAATTCAATTTGTCATATGCATTGCATCGCGGGTGAAGTTGTTATTTTTGTTCTACTACTTAATTGGGTTGGTATTTACTTATACTTAGTAACTGCTAATAAAATTTTGACCAACTTTAAAAGCAATGCTCAGCTCTAACCATCTTCTTTGGTAAGCCTTACACTTCACGTGAGCTCCCACCTTTGGCGAGTTCATGCACATTATTCCCCACAACTTGTTGAGCGATGAACGTATGTGAGCTCACTCTTGCTGTCTCACATACACCACAGGTCAAGACCAGGTACTGCAGGATGATGCTCATGGAGGATGCTGCGTGAGTGGTCTAGGTCGTCGTCTCCCAGACAACTTTGGGTTGCTGGACCGTTGTCTCCTTATAATGTAATTATTTATTTTGTATAGAACTCCTGTTATATATAAAGATGTGACATTCGATCCTGTGCCACTTTACATCATATGTGTGAGACTTGGTCCCAGCATACCTGGTGTTTATGTTAACGCCCGGGTTTTGGACCCCTAAAAATCCGGGTGTTACAGACGCCCATGGCGGCACCCGACATGCACGAGCTCGCGCCGGGGCCGGGGGCAGCGGGAGAGCCGGCACGGTCGCATGGGCCGCCCATGCATGGCCGTGTCCCGGAGCGGTCGCCGTCAAGGGTCGATCGATTGAGGCTGGCTCGCAAGGGACACTCTTTCTTTTTTTTTTACCTCGGAAAGCTTGTTTCCATTAGACATCATCTCCAGGCAAATCGCCAGAGACTAGATCTAGGACAAAAGCGAGGACTTGGCTCGTAAACACAATAGAATGCAGGATGTGAGGCAAGGTTGAACAATGTATCCATCAAATGATCAGGTGCTCATAAACTCTCTGATTAATTTGTCTAAACAAGTTCCCGCATCCACGCTCCTATCCAGAGTGTTGTTGATAAGGCCATTTTCAGCTCTGTTGCATCCGTCTCCAGAATCAGACTTGTATCCCCATTTCAGCTGCTTCCTCCAAAATGAACAGAGCAACAAGAGCCCTCCGCCGCTTGGAGAGAACTATAATCTGTTATTAAGAAACTATATAGGCTAATACCAGTCGTCTCGATAAAAAGATATAATAGATTTATATCTCTCATAATAAATATTAAGATAAGAGTTTCTCTGTCATTTCTTTGAATTGTTATATGTGTTTGCAGCCTCACACAAAGACACTAGAGAACGAGTCTCTTTCACGTCGTCTTCATGTCTATATTGCTTGACGGAATAATCTAGATCCAAATATGGTATCAACGATTGTATCATTACTTAATATGTCATGAGCAGCACTCTACCAAAACATTATTGCGGATCCGATCTACACCAACTCTTCGTCAAACCGGCAAGTCCTCAAGCCTTATAACTGTTATACACGATGAGTTTTGTTTTCCGCCCGTTGAATCGGGACTCACATTATGTCGTTCTTGATATGCTTTAAACACATGGTTTAGTAGATATGTTTGAATCAATACGATCAGATGTACATTGTAGATTGATCGCAATGGTCAATTACTTGTTATAGATTGATTGTATTACTTGAAACTAGCAGTTGGTGTTATTTAAATCTAGCTAGATCACGAGAAAGGGGAAAAATCAAGGCAGTGACAAACTGACAATAGACCCGTCCTATGTGTCTAACGTTGCCACACTTTTCGCTTGTATCACCATCAGAACATGCAAACCCCAACGGTTGTGACACCTTGGGTTGGCAGGTGGATGTTTGCCTAACATGCTCGGTCGCGCCCTCGATGGTCTACCATCGTCAACTTGCTCGATCGCACCTTGGTCGGTTGTCGGTGCCCGCTAGGCCACACACCCAATGAACCCGCCGACACGTCTAGGTTGTGTCTATTGTGTGCCTAGGTTGCTTCTGTTGCACGTTTGGATCGTCATCTCATCGGCTTGTGCTTCCCCCCTATACTGCAAAATTTATCTTTTTTGGGGGCGATTTCCACCTTTTTCCATAAAATTAATTCCTAGTATATTTTTTGGGTATAACTGTTGCACCTAAATAAATACTTGTTGATTTCTTAATAAAATTCTAAGTAAATTTTTATATTGTATGCATGCTCTCTATGATTATTTATTCTATGTTTTCTGTTAAAAATAAATAGAATAATACATGCTTTATCCATTTTTTACATACAACCATTTGAGTTATTGCTATAGATAACTACCATACTTAATTAATCTGAATTTCATTTTGCTTAAAAAGCTATGGCCAAAGGTAGAAAAACTAAATCTATGAAGCTTGTCGTGACTGGCAAGAACTACCTAACCTACACTGAGGACTGACAGTTTTATCTGAAGACGATACAACTAGGAAAGGAGATTGTTTGGCTGGTTCTAAATGACATTAGCATGTAACTTCATAAGAAGGCAAAATCTACCATCTTCCTTAGGCGTCATATCTACCTAGACCTGAAGATGGATTATATGGAGGTGAAATACCCTTTGGTACTATAGACTAAGCTATGTGAGTGCTTCGATATATAGAGATTTTCATGCTTCCATGAGCACAATATGATGTGCTACTCTCTACTTCTTCGACTTCAAGACAGTGGAGGTGAAAGGGAATTAGGTTTACACCTAGTTCCTAAATAATTTTGGTGGTTGAATTGCCCAACACAAATAATTGGACTAACTAGTTTGCTCTAGTGTATAAGTTATACAGGTGTAAAAGGTTCTCACTTAGCCAATAAAAAGATCAAATATTGGATTCAACAAAGGAGCAAAGGAGCAATCGAAGGCACCTCTGGTCTGGGGCACCGGACTGTCCGGTGCACCAGAGGACTCCAACTCAAACTTGCCACCTTCGGGAATCTCCAGAGGCACTCGCGCTATAATTCACCGGACTGTCCGGTGTACACCAGACAGTGTCCGGTGCTCCAAAGAAGAGCCGCCTCGGAACTCGCCAGCCTCGGGAATTAACGTCGGCTGCTTCGCTAAAATTCACCGGACTGTCCGGTGCAACAGCGGGGCAACGGCTATTTCGGCGCCAACGGCTACCTGCAACGCATTAAATGCGCGCGCTGCGCGCGCAGACGTCAGGCGTGCCCATACTGGTGCACCGGACAATGAACATGACATGTCCGGTGTGCACCGGACATCCAGACGGGCCCAGAAGTCAGAAGCTCCAACGGTCAGAATCCAACGGCATTGGTGACGTGGCTGGGGCACCGGACATGTCCGGTGTGCACCGGACTGTCCGGTGCGCCATCAAACAGACAGCCTCCACCAACGGTCAAGTTTGGTGGTTGGGGCTATAAATACCCCAACCACCCCACCATTCATTGCATCCAAGTTTTCCACTTCCCAACTACTTACAAGAGCTCTAGCATTCAATTCTAGACACACCAAAGAGATCAAATCCTCTCCAAATTCCACACAACGCCCTAGTGATTAGAGAGAGAGATTTGCTTGTGTTCTTTCGAGCTCTTGCGCTTGGATTGCTTTCTCCTTTCTTGATTCTTTCTTGCGATCAACCTCACTTGTAATTAAGGCAAGAGACACCAATTTTGTGGTGGTCCTTGTGGGAACTTTGTGTTCCAAGTGATTGAGAAGAGAAAGCTCACTCGGTCCAAGGGACCGTTTGAGAGAGGGTAAGGGTTGAAAGAGACCCGGCCTTTGTGGCCTCCTCAACGGGGAGTAGGTTTGAGAGAACCGAACCTCGGTAAAACAAATCCGCGTGTCTCACTTCATTATTCGCTTGCGATTTGTTTTGCACCCTCTCTCGCGGACTCTATTGTATTTCTAACGCTAACCCGGCTTGTAGTTGTGATTATTTTTGAGAATTTCAGTTTCGCCCTATTCACCCCCCCTCTAGGCGACTTTCAATTGGTATCAGAGCCCGGTGCTTCATTAGAGCCTAACCGCTCGAAGTGATGTTGGGAGATCACACCAAGAGGGAGATGGAGACCGGCGACAAGCCCACTACGAGCCAAGGGAGCACTTCATCGGAAGAGTCCCGCACCAAGAGGAAGGAGAAGAAGAAGGACTCCTCCAAACGGAAGGAGAAAAGATCCTCCTCTTCTCACCACAAGGAGAAGAAGGAGAAATCTTCTTCCCACAAGTCGCATCGAAAAGGCGACAAGCACAAGAGGATGAGGAAGGTGGTCTACTACGAGACCGACACTTCATCAACATCCACCTCCGACTCCGATGCGCCCTCCGTAACTTCTAAACGCCAAGAGCGTAAGAAGTTTAGTAAGATCCCCTTACACTATCCTCGTACATCTAGACATACTCCATTACTTTCCGTTCCATTAGGCAAACCGCCAACCTTTGACGGTGAAGATTATGCTAGGTGGAGTGATTTAATGAAATTTCATCTAACCTCACTCCACAAAAGTATATGGAATGTTGTTGAGTTTGGAGCACAGGTACCATCCGTAGGGGATGAGGATTATGATGAGGACGAGGTGGCCCAAATCGAGCACTTCAACTCCCAAGCCACAACCATACTCTTGGCCTCTCTAAATAGAGAGGAATACAACAAGGTGCAAGGGTTGAAGAATGCAAAGGAAATTTGGGACCTCCTCAAGACCGCGCACGAGGGTGATGAACTAACAAAGATCACCAAGCGGGAAACGATCGAGGGGGAGCTCGGTCGCTTTCGACTTCGCCAAGGGGAAGAGCCACAAGACATGTACAACCGGCTCAAGACTTTGGTAAACCAAGTGCGCAACCTCGGGAGCAAGAAGTGGGATGACCACGAGGTGGTTAAGGTTATTCTTAGATCACTCATTTTCCTTAACCCCACTCAAGTTCAATTAATTCGTGGTAATCCTAGATATACTCAAATGACCCCCGAGGAAGTAATCGGAAATTTTGTGAGCTTTGAATGTATGATCAAGGGCTCCAAAAAGATCAACGAGCTTGATGAACCCTCCACATCCGAAGCACAACCGGTGGCATTTAAGGCGACGGAGGAGAAGAAGGAGGAGTCTACACCAAGTAGACAACCAATTGACGCCTCCAAGCTCGACAATGAGGAGATGGCTTTAATCATCAAAAGCTTTCGCCAAATCCTCAACCAACGGAAGGGGAAGGATTACAAATCCCGTTCCAAGAAGGTTTGCTACAAGTGTGGTAAGCCCGGTCACTTTATCGCTAAATGTCCATTATCAAGTGACAGTGACAGGGATAACGACAAGAAGGGAAAGAGGAAAGAAAAGAAGAGGTACCACAAGAAGAGGGGCGGCGATGCCCACGTGTGCCGCGAGTGGGACTCCGACGAGAGCTCCACCGACTCCTCCTTCGACGAGGACGCCGCCAACATCGCCGTCACCAAGGGACTCCTCTTCCCAAACGTCGGCCACAAGTGCCTCATGGCAAAGGACGGCAAAAGGAAGAAGGTTAAATCTAAATCCTCCACTAAATATGAATCCTCTAGTGATGATAATGCTAGTGATGAGGAAAATAATTTGCGTACCCTTTTTGCCGACCTAAACATGCAACAAAAGGAAAAATTAAATGAATTGATTAGTGCTATTCATGAGAAGGATGATCTCTTGGACTCTCAAGAGGACTTCCTTATTAAGGAAAACAAAAAGCATGTTAAGGTCAAAAATGCTTATGCTCTACAAGTTGAAAATGTGAAAAATTGTCTAGTGAGCTAAGCACCTGCCGTGAGATTATTGACAACCTTAGAAATGAAAATGCTAGATTAATTGCTAAGGTTGATTCTCATGTTTGTGATGCTTCAATTCCCAATCTTAGAAATGATAATGATGATTTGCTTGCTAAGATTAAGGAATTGAACGATTCTCTTGCTAGCCTTAGAGTAGGAAATGAAAATTTGATTGCTAAGGCTAAAGATCTTGATGTTTGCAATGTTACAATTTCCAATCTTAGAGATAACAATGGTATTTTGCGTGCTAAGATTGTTGAACTTAATTCTTGCAAATCCTCTACATCTACTGTTGAGCACACTTCTATTTGCACTAGATGTAGAGATGTTGATATCAATGCTATTCATGATCACATGGTATTAATTAAACAACAAAATGATCATATAGCAAAATTAGATGCTAAAATTGCCGAGCATAATTTAGAAAATGAAAAGTTTAAATTTGCTAGAAGTATGCTCTATAATGGGAGACGCCCTGGCATCAAGGATGGCATTGGCTTCCAAAGGGCAGACAATGTCAAACTTAATGCCCCTCCTAAGAACTTGTCTAACTTTGTTAAGGGCAAGGCTCCCATGCCTCAGGATAACAAGGGTTACATTTTGTACCCTGCCGGCTATCCTGAGAGCAAAATTAGGAGAACTCATTCTAGGAAGTCTCACTCTGGCCCCAACTATGCTTTTATGTATAAGGGTGAGACATCTAGTTCTAGGCAACCAAGCCGTGCTGAGTTGCCTAAAAAGAAAACTCCTAATGCATCAAATGAGCATGACATTTCATTTAAGACTTTTGATGCATCTTACGTTTTAACTAACAAATCCGGCAAGGTAGTTGCCAAGTTTGTTGGGGGCAAACACAAGGGCTCTAAGACTTGTGTTTGGGTACCCAAAGTTCTTGTTTCTAATGCCAAAGGACCCAAAACCGTTTGGGTACCTAAAATCAAGAACTAAAATTGTTTTGTAGGTCTATGCATCCGGGGGCTCAAGTTGGATACTCGACAGCGGGTGCACCAACCACATGACAGGGGAGAAGAAGATGTTCTCCTCATATGAGAAAAACCAAGATCCTCAACGAGCTATCACATTCGGGGATGGAAATCAAGGTTTGGTCAAAGGATTGGGTAAAATTGCTATATCACCTGACCATACTATTTCCAATGTTTTCCTTGTAGATTCTTTAGATTACAATTTGCTTTCCGTATCCCAATTATGTCAAATGGGCTACAACTGTCTATTTACTGATGTAGGTGTTACTGTCTTTAGAAGAAGTGATGATTCAATAGCATTTAAGGGTGTGTTAGAGGGTCAGCTATACTTGGTAGATTTTGATAGAGCTGAACTCGACACATGCTTAATTGCTAAGACTAACATGGGTTGGCTCTGGCATCGCCGACTAGCCCACGTTGGGATGAAGAATCTTCATAAGCTTCTAAAGGGAGAGCACATTTTAGGACTAACAAATGTTCATTTTGAGAAAGACAGGATTTGTAGCGCATGCCAAGCAGGAAAGTAAGTTGGGACTCATCATCCACACAAGAACATCATGACTAGTGACAGGCCACTGGAGCTCCTACACATGGACCTATTCGGCCCGATCGCTTACATAAGCATCGGCGGGAGTAAGTACTGTCTAGTTATTGTGGATGATTATTCTCGCTTCACTTGGGTGTTCTTTTTGCAGGAAAAATCTCATACCCAAGAGACCTTAAAGGGATTCTTGAGACGGGCTCAAAATGAGTTCAGCTTAAGGATCAAGAAAATAAGAAGCGACAACGGGACGGAGTTCAAGAACTCTCAAATTGAAGGCTTCCTTGAGGAGGAGGGCATCAAGCATGAGTTCTCTTCTCCCTACACCCCACAACAAAATGGTGTAGTGGAGAGGAAGAATCGAACTCTATTGGACATGGCAAGAACCATGCTTGATGAGTACAAGACACCGGATAGGTTTTGGGCCGAGGCGGTCAACACCGCATGCTACGCCATCAACCGGTTATATCTACACCGAATCCTCAAGAAGACATCCTATGAACTCCTAACCGGTAAAAAGCCCAATATTTCATATTTTAGAGTTTTTGGTAGCAAATGCTTTATTCTTGTTAAGAGAGGTAGAAAATCAAAATTTGCTCCTAAAACTGTAGAAGGCTTTTTACTAGGATATGACTCAAACACAAGGGCATATAGAGTCTTTAACAAGTCCTCAGGACTTGTTGAAGTTTCTTGTGACGTTGTATTTGATGAGACTAATGGCTCTCAAGTAGAGCAAGTTGATCTTGATGAGATAGGTGAAGAACAGGCTCCATGCATAGCGCTAAGGAACATGTCCATTGGGGATGTGTGTCCTAAGGAATCCGAAGAGCCTCCACATGCACAAGATCAGCCATCCTCCTCCACGCAAGCATCTCCACCAACTCAAAATGAGGACGAAGCTCAAGTTGATGAAGGAAAAGATCCAAGCGATGAGCCACCTCAAGATGACGGCAATGATCAAGGGGGAGATGCAAATGATGAAGACAAGGAGGATGAACAACCAAGGCCGCCACACCCAAGAGTCCACCAAGCAATCCAACGAGATCACCCCGTCGACACCATCCTCGGCGACATTAATAAGGGGGTAACTACTCGATCTCGGGTTGCACATTTTTGTGAGCATTACTCTTTTGTTTCCTCTATTGAGCCACACAGGGTAGAGGAAGCACTACAAGACTCGGATTGGGTGATGGCAATGCAAGAGGAGCTCAACAACTTCACGAGGAACGAGGTATGGCATTTAGTTCCACGTCCTAACCAAAATGTTGTAGGAACCAAGTGGGTCTTCCGCAACAAGCAAGACGAGCATGGTGTGGTGACAAGGAACAAAGCTCGACTCGTGGCCAAGGGGTATTCACAAGTCGAAGGTTTGGATTTTGGTGAAACCTATGCACCCGTAGCTAGGCTTGAGTCAATTCGCATATTATTAGCCTATGCTACTTACCATGGCTTCAAGCTTTATCAAATGGACGTGAAAAGTGCCTTCCTCAATGGACCAATCAAGGAAGAGGTCTATGTTGAGCAACCTCCCGGCTTTGAAGACAGTGAGTACCCTAACCATGTTTATAGGCTCTCTAAGGCGCTTTATGGGCTCAAGCAAGCCCCAAGAGCATGGTATGAATGCCTTAGAGATTTCCTTATTGCTAATGGCTTCAAAGTCGGCAAGGCCGATCCTACTTTGTTCACTAAAACTCTTGACAATGATTTGTTCGTATGCCAAATTTATGTTGATGATATTATATTTGGGTCTACTAACGAATCTACATGTGAAGAATTTAGTAGGATCATGACACAGAAATTCGAGATGTCTATGATGGGGGAGTTGAAGTATTTTCTAGGATTCCAAGTCAAGCAACTCCAAGAGGGCACCTTCATTAGCCAAACGAAGTACACTCAAGACATTCTAACCAAGTTTGGAATGAAGGATGCCAAGCCCATCAAGACACCCATGGGAACCAATGGGCATCTCGACCTCGACACGGGAGGTAAGTCCGTGGATCAAAAGGTATACCGGTCGATGATTGGTTCATTGCTTTATTTATGTGCATCTCGACCGGACATCATGCTTTCCGTTTGTATGTGTGCAAGATTCCAAGCCGACCCTAAGGAATCACACCTTACGGTCGTAAAACGAATCTTGAGATATTTGGCTTATACTCCTAAGTTTGGGCTTTGGTACCCTCGGGGATCCACATTTGATTTGATTGGTTATTCGGATGCCGATTGGGCGGGGTGTAAGATTAATAGGAAGAGCACATCGGGGACTTGCCAGTTCTTGGGAAGATCCTTGGTGTCTTGGGCTTCAAAGAAGCAAAATTCGGTTGCTCTTTCTACCGCCGAAGCCGAGTATATTGCCGCAGGCCATTGTTGCGCGCAATTGCTTTGGATGAGGCAAACCCTGCGGGACTACGGTTACAAACTAACCAAAGTTCCTCTTCTATGTGATAATGAGAGTGCAATCCGCATGGCGGATAATCCCGTTGAGCATAGCCGCACTAAGCACATAGCCATTCGGTATCATTTTCTTAGGGATCACCAACAAAAGGGGGATATCGAGATTTCGTACATTAATACTAAATATCAATTGGCCGATATCTTTACCAAGCCTCTTGATGAACAAACTTTTACCAAACTTAGGCATGAGCTCAATATTCTTGATTCTAGGAACTTCTTTTGCTAAACTTGCACACATAGCTCATAAGTATACCTTTGATCATGTCTCTTTGATATATGCTATGACTAATGTGTTTTCAAGTGTATTTCAAACCAAGTCATAGGTATATTGAAAGGGAATTGGAGTCTTCGGCGAAGACAAAGGCTTCCACTCCACTCTACTACTCATCCTTCGCCGTCACTCCAAGCATCTCTCCAACTTTGGTATAATCTTCACTCATTTATTTTATGACCAAAGGAGAAGAAAGTACTTCGTGGGCTCTAATGATTCCATTTTTGGCGATTCATGCCAAAGGGGGAGAAAATATGAGCCCAAAGCAAAAGGACCGCACCACCACCTAATTTTTAAAATTTGGAGATTTTCAATTGGTCAATTTCAAATTGGTATCTTATTATGTTCTAAAGGGGGAGGAAGTAGTATTTCAAAAATGATAAATCAAAACCCTCTTGAACACTAAAGAGGAGGATCTCATTTAGGGGGAGTTTTGTTTAGTCAAAGGAAAAGCATTTGGAACAAATCTTGAAAATGCTTTGCAAAAAATCTTATTCATTTACCTTTGACTTTCTTAAGGACTTTGAAAAAGAATTTACAAAAGGATTTGCAAAAACAAAACATGTGGTGCAAATGTGGTCCAATATGTTAAAAACAAAGAAACAATCCATGCACATCTTGTAAGTATTTACATTGGCTCAATTCCAAGCAACCTTTGCACTTACATTATGCAAACTAGTTCAATTATGCACTTCTATATTTGCTTTGGTTTGTGTTGGCATCAATCACCAAAAAGGGGGAGATTGAAAGGGAATTAGGCTTACACCTAGTTCCTAAATAATTTTGGTGGTTGAATTGCCCAACACAAATAATTGGACTAACTAGTTTGCTCTAGTGTATAAGTTATACAGGTGTAAAAGGTTCTCACTTAGCCAATAAAAAGATCAAATATTGGATTCAACAAAGGAGCAAAGGAGCAACCGAAGGCACCTCTGGTCTGGGGCACCGGACTGTCCGGTGTACACCGGACAGTGTGCGGTGCACCAGAGGACTCCAACTCAAACTTGCCACCTTCGGGAATCTCCAGAGGCACTCGCGCTATAATTCACCGGACTGTCCGGTGTACACCGGACAGTGTCCGGTGCTCCAAAGAAGAGCCGCCTCGGAACTCGCCAGCCTCGGGAATTAACGTCGGCTGCTTCGCTAAAATTCACCGGACTGTCCGGTGTGCACCGGACTGTCCGGTGCAACAGCGGGGCAACAACTATTTCGGCGCCAACGGCTACCTGCAACGCATTAAATGCGCGCGCTGCGCGCGCAGACGTCAGGCGTGCCCATACTGGTGCACCGGACAATGAACAGGACATGTCCGGTGTGCACCGGACATCCAGGCGGGCCCAGAAGTCAGAAGCTCCAACGGTCAGAATCCAACGGCATTGGTGACGTGGCTGGGGCACCGGACATGTCCGGTGTGCACCGGACTGTCCGGTGCGCCATCAAACAGACAGCCTCCACCAACGGTCAAGTTTGGTGGTTGGGGCTATAAATACCCCAACCACCCCACCATTCATTGCATCCAAGTTTTCCACTTCCCAACTACTTACAAGAGCTCTAGCATTCAATTCTAGACACACCAAAGAGATCAAATCCTCTCCAAATTCCACACAACGCCCTAGTGATTAGAGAGAGAGATTTGCTTGTGTTCTTTCGAGCTCTTGCGCTTGGATTGCTTTCTCCTTTCTTGATTCTTTCTTGCGATCAACCTCACTTGTAATTAAGGCAAGAGACACCAATTTGTGGTGGTCCTTGTGGGAACTTTGTGTTCCAAGTGATTGAGAAGAGAAAGCTCACTCGGTCCAAGGGACCGTTTGAGAGAGGGTAAGGGTTGAAAGAGACCCGGCCTTTGTGGCCTCCTCAACGGGGAGTAGGTTTGAGAGAACCGAACCTCGGTAAAACAAATCCGCGTGTCTCACTTCATTATTCGCTTGCGATTTGTTTTGCACCCTCTCTCGCGGACTCTATTGTATTTCTAACGCTAACCCGGCTTGTAGTTGTGATTATTTTTGAGAATTTCAGTTTCGCCCTATTCACCCCCCCTCTAGGCGACTTTCAGGAGGCTTATAACATCATCATGCATCGCGTTATTGCCTCAGCTATGCTTCTACGGCCAAGTAGTCACATGCTTGGAGATGATTGAAAAAACTTTTTAGACCTACCACTTCTCAAACACGATGCTCCAACAACAGTACCACAATAACAAGTACATCAAGTATTATGATCTTGTCAACATGTTGTTTGGAGCTAAAACTCAAAATGGGCTCCTAATGCAGAACTACCAAAGTGCCTTGTTAGTGTATGGTTGTGCCTAAAGCACATGCCAACATCCAGTTTTAGAGGATGATTGTGCCACATATGCTACATCTTGAAGCGGTTTTACTAGGCTTGTTGTGAAAGCTCTTCTTGAACTCTTCGAGAAACATAACATCATCAGCTTCAATCGGTTAGCTCGTATACAAGCTGTTGTAGATGATATCGAAGAGCATGATCTTTTGGTTGCTTATTGACCACCAATCCTTTAGTTAGCATGGTGGAATTGTAGGTATTGGTTATTGGCCCCAGAAGATCAATCCATTCTTATCGTTTTCATCAATGGGATCTATAGAGTGTAGTAACCACACATGGACCTATAAAGTTATAAACTTTAAAACTATTGTCGACCTAAAAATATATCAAATTCATAAAAATACATATGTACTTACGAGACTTCAGTCCTCTGTCTTCATCTAGCCCCTTCGTCCTTGGAATTACGTAACACTGGAGTAAGTGGAGTGGTTCAAAGCAGCGTCATTATGGCTGCTTGAGGGCACTATTGTGCCTAAATGAGGATAAAATGGAGAACAAGCACCAGATGAGGGAGGAACATCAAACAGGGGAGCAAACAGAGAAGTACCATATTGAAGAGGATCACCATACGATACATACATAGAACCACCATATGGATACCCATACATGATGGAGAAGGATATGGATAAGCGAAAGGTTGAGGAGGAGGAACATCAGTAGTAGGAGCATTGATGGTGGGATTTTTATTAATAGAAAGAGCATCCACGTATGGTTGGTAGGGATATAGAGAAGAAGGATATGAGTATTGAAGCCTCTCAGTAAACGAGGATGGACAGAAATATTCTCCCAACAATGATGCACATGAGAAAGACCGTCAACGAAGACCTACCGTACATCGGTAGAGGTCTCGGGACACTGTGGAGATTGGCCGTTGAACAAGTCGATAAAGATTTCAAAGATCGAACTCCACACGGGATCCATATTGAAATGAAATATAGAGTGAGAGGCTATACTATAAAGAAAGACAAGTGAATTGGAAGGTGGGTGGTGTGAATAGATCCAAACAACCCTTCTTTTTATACGGTGGATCCATGATTTTTTAACTTCGAACGACTAAAATAACCCTAACCAACTAGGATATGACATATGGTACTGTCTGGTTCTCTAACATATGGACCGATCTGACTCCAATATAATTAGTATTAATCGGGTCGATCGGTCAACTAAATTGATCGATGCTGAAGATAGACTGCTTAGTACCAACCACCGAATGGTGTGTGTGGATGTCGATGCCGCTGCCTTAGGGCATGTACAACACTTAGATAGAGGCTCGGTTTTCTAATTATAAGAAACAGTTAAGAAATTGCATGATACTGATACAACTCTGAGCCTCTAGCCATAAATATAGTTAAGAGACATTATGTATGGAGAGACGGGCTCTTGCGAAGAGCTCGTCTCTTATATTTTTTTCTATTAGCTCCCTAGAAAGACTTCTAAAGAAACTCTATATTAAATATAGTTGTACATTTTTTTGGAAATGGAAATATCATTCCGGCCTTTTCATTTTCATGCATACAGCCATACAACTCAAATAATATATCATCCCAACAATTTGTGAATCAAACAAACTTCAACTTAAAACATGATATGGAATATAAGATCACACACTAAACCGCGTCAATCCTTGTATTAGACCGCCACCATGGCTCGCGAAGACCTCCATGGCCACCACCTCCAAAGACTGACACATGACAAGGATTTGCTGTTGTGTTTCTTCCTTCTGTAGAAGTCTCCAAAATCTGAACCAATGTGTACCTCTGAAAATATAGTTGTACATGATTTACAAGTTTTCGCGGCCTGCAGATTCACTCATAATTTTAAGCGTTTTGGACTTATTGTTAGTACGGGTCGGTCAAAACAATCCAGCGGTAGCGGGTACACCGCCATGAACCATGATGCCTGCACTGCTGCTGCTAATTACATTTGCTGTGGCATGCAGCAGCTGCCGCAGGCACAGTAACCTGAACCAATTCAGACGCATTAACGCGGAAGGCTGTACTACTGCTACTGCAGCTGCAAATCAACCACAGTTGCAACTTGCGAGAGCCCGACTCATTGAATGCGCCGCAAAGAAAGAACAGATTATCATAGAGACAAAACCTGAGGCTTTTCGCTTGTTAAAAACCATTCGTACTAGCGCCGTCGCTTTTAGGCTGTCAAGCTCAAGCGAAATGCCAGGCGGTGAGGCGAGGCCTCGATAGCTGTCCATAGACCGGCGGTCGGCGGACCGATCCTCCTCCGGCCACCCGACTCCCATTCCGTCCTGCCGCCGGTCAGCGCGAGATGCCTCGTGCCTGGGCTCTGGGTCAATCTTCTTGCGCCTGCAGGCTGCAACGATCGATGACCGATCGGCGTCCCGTCGGGACGTCCATCTCGGCCATATAGCCATGCCATGCCCGCAACAGTGCGCTCCCCGTCGCTGTCCATGTCCCACTCGGACAGCTCCAACCGATCACAGCGAGAGCAGCTACTGTACTGTACATCCGATCCGAATAAAAAGCATCTTCAGATCACTGCAGCACATCAGCGATCTCCAGCGCGCCCCCCATCGGTCGCGTCGCATGAACACTAGCTGAGGCGCGCAGCCGCGGCCGATGGGATGCATGCACCAGCTCCAGCTGACAGCACGCGGGCGCACACGGGTGCCATGCGGCAGCGAGGGATGGCCATGGAGGCGGGGGATCCAACTGCATGCCTGCCGGCCTAGAGATGGATCGACCCCGCGCGGGGGCCGCCGGTGCCATGGGCGGGCTCCGTCCCGATCCCCGCCAGGATACCAGTCCACAGTCCACTCCACCACCACCACCACCCTGCCGCTGGAGCTGGACGAACATGGACGCATGGACCCCGGCGACGCGCAGACATGGCAGGTGGCGACGGCGGTGTGTCTGCACTGTGCCGAGAGGAGTGGCGGGGGCTTGTCTTCGTCTGGGACCGGGCGCCGGCGAGATTTGGGCGTACATGCGTGACCCCTGGGGGCCTTGTTTGTGTTGTGTGGCCTTGCGTCTGGCGTGGTCTCTCGACTCTGGTGGACGTACGTGCTTGTCCTAGGATCGATATGCTAGTACGTGTTGCCACCGGGTTCGCCGGCCGGGGTGGCCAGCTTTACTGGAGTTAATTGACTTTATAATACTCTCGTAGCGCGGTTTCGCCGGATTACTACTCCGCAGCTCCGCTTCGCCAGGATGGTATTATGAAGAACGCGAACACGCTAAATTGGTATGGTACTTCTGTAACCGTCTGATTTGTTATGTTTAATGAACGTCGTATATTCCTGTGTACTAATCTACCCCTAGCGACCGTGCCCACTGCCCACGAGCACTGCGCATCTGGTTCCTGCGTCTCGTGTCCAGTAAACTAGCGCGGCTCTCCCTGCCCACTGCCCACGAGCACTGGCCACTGGTGCCCGCGCCGCCACCAGTTGGTTCCTGCGTCTTCAACCTCTGGTTCCCTCGTTGCCGCGCATCTGGTGCTCGGGCCGTCCGCCATCGCCTGCCCTCGCTGCCCGCGCTGTATCCCCGCGCGACGCTGCTTCGCTGCTCCCTTAACCCGGCTCCATGGAGGACGAGTACAGCGCACACCCACCTGATTCATCTCCCGGCGATGCAAGTGAGACAGCCCTTCCTTGCCTCCCCACGTTTGCTGCTGTGCATAGAGTTGATCTACCAGCTCCGAGGTTGGATTCGTCAAATCAGCAAGACTTTCTATTTGGGGATGAACATAGAACGCAGGTTTGATTCAATGTCAAATTTCCAGCAGTTTAGTGTTTGATGTCCATTCGTCGAGTACTTCATAGTTGTCTTATCATTTGGTTTTAGGTTTTAGAAATTGATTGGGGGGCAATACAGATTGATGATAGATGGGAAGAAGAAGGAGAACAAGATATTGCCTCTGAGTCAGTGATGTTTGATCGGTTAGGATTGCTAGCAGAAGATGAACGTGAAACTACTCAAAGGCAAGATGCTTTTACCAGTAGACCATCTGGTGTCCGCCGAAGCGATGAATTTGATGATGAAACAGCTGCATTGCCCTGTACTGATTGCGTACCACAAGAACGGGTATTTGTTTGCAACCGATCTAATCCGATAATGAACATTGGTAGTTTGTACAAGGATATGAAAGAATTCAGACTGGCTATGAGGCAGTATGCGATTAATAATGAGTTTGAGTTAGGAATTGAGTCAAGCTCACCTTGGAGATATCGAGGTTATTGCAAAGGAGGTGATTGTCCATGGAGAATCAATGCAAGGCTACAAAATGTCGGGTCTCCCACTATCGTTGTGAGTATTGTTTTAGCACACATTGTTTGTACTTTCGATTGTTGATGAAATTAGGGAAGCTCACAATGGTACTATTTTTTTTGCGCAGGTTACAGTTATCGTGGATCAGCACACATGCACTTCTAGTGGCCGTCGAAATACAACAACACCTTGAAAAAGAACACATAGTTATAAGAACACAGAATACACATCCAGTGATAAACTTCAGATTACATAACACTCATAAACTTCAGATAAACTTCTGTCATTACACATAACAAGTTCACTACCACTCATAAACTTCAAATTACATACCCAGGTTCACAGTTGTTCACTACCAATTCAGTTACATAATAAGGTTATACAAATACTAAGATAACCTTACAAAAGGTAACTATTACACTGAATGCACATCCAGTGCCCATTCAACACAAGCAGGACTGGGCTACTTCATCTGACGATCCGAAAGCTCTTCAGAACTAACATCATCCAGTGCCCATTCCCCACCGCCCATATGTTCATCTTCATCAAATTGGTTATTGAAATACTCAGATAATGGTGGCGACGGACCAGCTTCAAGATCTTCTAAACGATGTGCTTCCTCCTCAAGTGACTGAGCAAGCTCATACACGCGCCACATTGCAAAGTTCACTGACACCTCTTTGGCCGTATCTGGCGAATCCATAATCTCGTTTCCGGCCAAATCTTCCAACTACAAACATTTTTGCAATGGCTTGTGCGAGGTCACTACGAACCGTTTCAAATCGGGTTATCTGCGAAGGGAAACCATACCGACATTATGGATTAAGATAGAACTAAAAATTTATACAAACCACAGCCCTAAAATTGGTGGAAGGGAAACCTTACCGACACTGAGCGAGGTGCCGAGCACTGAATCTGCTGCTGGGGAGTACATCGCATCTGGCTGTTGTTGGATTCGGGATGTTGCTGGTGAGTTTGCTGGGTGTGGAACGTGCCTGATGTGGCCACACAGGTGACGGGCTTGCTGGTGGAGTGCTCCTTGCCGCTACCGTCGCCTGTAGGCTTGGCGAGGATTGACACTGACAAACGACTGAAGGCGGCAGCCACTTCGGTCTCACTGTCCAACTCGAGATCGACGTCGACGACCAGCCGTTTCTTGCCTCTCGTCGGAGTCGCCATCGGAGAAGAGGAGGAACGAGAGAGATTGGCGGCGCCGTGGGACGAGTGGAGTTAGGTTTTCACCGGAGTGCGCTGTGGTTAAAGCAGGGATAGAAATGACTTTTACCATTGCTGATGGAATGTTACAGTGGGCGAGATACTAACCATACTAATTTGGCGTGTTCGCGTTCTCCATAATACCATCCTGGCGAAGCGGAGCTGCGGAGTAGTAATCCGGCGAAACCGCGCGACGAGAGTATTATAAAGTCAATTAACTCGCTTTACTGGTTGTGTCTGATATAAACTTTCAGACGCTGGAATTTCGTCTCAAATTCGGATGTCCGTTCGTTCATGTGTGCCAGATTAAATAAAAAAAAATTTGATACAGCCCGGCTGCAAATCAGGATGTTTACAGCACCTCACAAAAAAAGATAGACCTCACTTGCAGATCAATAACACAACTAAAATGTTACCTAGTGGACTTATAGATAAGGTTTATTCTTCTTTTTGTGAGGAACTGTAAACAAATTGTTTTGCGGTTGGGCTGCAGCAAATTTTTTTCCGACTAAATGGGGGACAGGAGCAAACAATGCTACGTGTGGGCGCCCGATGCTGCACCAAGTGGTCACGTTACTCAGAGGTCAACTGCCAGCGGCCTGCGATGCCACGGCACGACGATCTGCCCTGCCCGCCCGTCATTTGTGACGTGGACCCGGCCGCGGCCAGCCACCAACGGCAATCTGCAAGTAAACCGACCTGCCGCCGGCCCGCCACTCAATACAGTGCTGCTGCTACCTACTACATGCTACGCCCAGTACAGTACAGGTACGCCAGCTTTTGGCGCTACGTACGGCCGCGCGCAGCGCCTTGGACGCCGGGAGCGCAGATCGTTTCACGGCCACGCCTGACGACCCCCCTGCGGCACCGGCACGGACGCGGAGGCGGAGTGGCGGACGGGTCTGCGCGGCGTGGTCCGGCACGGTGGGCGCGGGCGCGCGCGGCCGTGGCCCGGGCTGGCATGGCGCGCGGCCGCGGCACATGAGCCGGACCAGGCCGTGCGGTGGGTGGGTGGACTCACCGCTCGCTGAGCGCTGTGCCTGTGCGGCCCCGTTTTACTCGCTTGCCCTGTTGCGTTGCCCGTCCCGGCGTCCCCTGCCCTGCCCTGCCTGCATCCGGCCCGGCCCCGTCTCTGCGCCGTGTACCAGGCGGCAAGGCCGGGGCTGCTGCTGGGTAGCCACCGCCCGCCCGCCCGCCGCACTGGTCCCCTGGCCGCCTTGGCCTGTACACCGCAGCGCGTGTTGCCCAACCATTTGCTCGCCAGCTAGAACGCCCACGACCCGAGCCCTGTGCCGGCGGCCTGCAGCACCCCGCTCAATTCCAATCCTTGCGCCTAGTCAAAACGATTTCGACTGTTCCTGTGAACCACACGAACAGTTTCGATCGATACACAGATAACACAAACAGGACCCGATTTCTGAAAGCAGTACAGTACGCAGTGCTTTCGGGTACATTCAGAGCGCTAGCTAGACCGAGCAGGACGACTGCAGCAGGCAGTCGGCAGTCGGCAGTCAGCACGGATGACGCTAAAGAGAAGAGAAGCATTTAATGCGGATCACGCTTGGCATGCAATGCATACAATACAACAACAACCGGTGGTCACATGATACTACTACCATAGATAGAGATGGTATGGTACGTACAACTATGGAAGAGGAGCACGTTAAATGACCAGGCGGAGTAAGCAGTAACGGTACGCTTTTGCTTTGGATCGGAAGGGGCCGGTAGCCAAATAATGGTTCGGACTAGTAAGAACCCTCACCTTGCATGCTATGAACAGATCGAGAAGAGCCTAACCATTCAGCGCACAACAATCAGTCAGGAAACTAACAGAAACATTCTGCCAAATTTCTGGATCTCATCAGGAAGGCCAATGTGCAGCTAGCTAGGTTATGCGAAAGGGATCCTCACAATAATGGTAGTATTATGTATATGTCTCCTCTGGTGACGACCGAAGTCTCTCTCCATGCACGCCCTCTGTGAATTTCTCGCAAAAAGGAGATGCAGGAGATAGGGTAAGCAGCTAAGAAATATTTTACGACGAAATACATACAGTACATGAATAGAGGAGTTCTCATCACTTGGATTGGAAGGTAGATCTTGAATTATTCGTCAGGCGCGTCCTCCGATTAGAAGCGGTCAGAGAAGTAAATTCTGCCAAGTCAGCAGTTTAATTTGCATGAGCTTGTACCCGCAGCGTCGCGTCTCTACGTAGCAGTTTGTGCCATACACATATATATATACACCCTTTTTGTCACATCAGCGAGATTTTGTTCCAGCCATCGTCAAGCTTCACCGGCACTACTGTGCAGATATATATGACTTCACCCTTGTAAACAGACTGCAAAAGAGTTTGCAAAGCAGCGTGATTGCATGCACAGTGTGTGCACACAATTTAGGTGCCTCGTCTCGTTTTTCAATGTTGAGCTGTTGAGGAAATGGACACTACGGCAGCTAGAAGGGATAAAATACATCAAACATACAAATTAAAAGAGTTAACTAATTACAGTTAAATGTCATTATATTCTATTTAATTTCTCCCCTCACCCAAATTATGTGAAATACCACTCTAGTTCAATTGAGCAAGCTTTTGGTTCGACCAAATGTGATTAGAACCTGCATCATCCCAGAGTAAAGTTTGTAGGGCACGTATAAAAGCATGTCCTATATATTCCAGTTTCCCAAACCCCAAGGCTTAAAATGAAGGAGAAGACATTTGTAGACTGGATTAAATTTATTGTGTGCGTTATGGTGTTGGAACGAAGGCAAACACGTCCCCCTCGCTCAACTACTCCCACATCAACACGCAAGACTGAAGGCCCCGCAAGCTGAGCGTTGGCCAACGGTGGCTTCCTTAGGAAGGAGTCATCGGGCGGTGGTAAACCGAACGTTCTACATTGAGGTGAAGCAACGCGTGTTCGTGGACCCTGGGGTCGTCTGATTGTCTTGTATTCTTTATGGTGGACGACGCGGTATAGTGGGGCCCAAGCGCCATCATTTGTGCTACGCCGACCCCTTGCCTGGGGCTCGGTGCAGCTCATCGTGTCACGTCCTGCCAGCGGTCTACACATTCAGGCTTAGTCCATAGGTCATGAATGTGCCGCATGCCGAGGGGTGCGTGGGCCATATAATACGCCGCGGACCAAGGAGTTTATAGGCTATGAGTGCTCTGTGACCCAAGATGTTCTTATGTCATGAGTGGGAGGCGGACCGGTGCCTCCACCACGTCTCGTCGCCAGGCGCAGTTAATGCCGCCAGTCACTTATGGGGGATCGGTCTCGAGCCAAACGTGGGATCTACTTGAAAGTGCATTCATCCCTTTTGTGAGTTTTGGTGATTTGGATAACAACACATTTAAAGGTCTAACAAGTTTGCTAAGTGTTGAACAGGAAATTCAATATGATGAACATACTTGAATAGTGTATAATGATCAGTGAACAAGGTTCAACACAAGGTCAAATAACCAGTGATACAATGCAAATGGATATAATATGGTCTCTATATTGGTTTGAATATATGGACAAGTCCTGAGAAATCACTATGCATAAATATGATCATAATAGAGGTTGAAGTGATTAAGAGGATTGGTCAAGCCAAAGTGAATAAGATATGAGGAATCGTGAATTGGCTTGACCATATTACTATTAGTCCATATATGAATACATGAGAATCAAACTAGAGCTTGATTGATCTTAGCAGTTATATCTAGATCACATTCAAGCAAGGTTCACAATATTGAAGAAATGATTCTCTCAATGGATGCTCAATAGGATGTGACTCAAGAATGGCTTGATAGGGTGAAGATAGCAAGGAAAGGGCTTCGAGGAACTAAGCGAAGGTGAAGGCCAAGCGACGGCTTGTAGACCGAGGTACCATGGCTAAGGTGAAGAAGAGAGTACTTGCACTAAGTCGATGAACTAATCAGCTATAAAGAGTTACAACACGTTGATGCATCAGTAAGGTGTCTTGAAGCCATGATTTGAACTCATATATGGTGAAATGGCACAAGTCACATGCTCGATTTGTGTTCGCTTCAAAAGGTGATACAAAGATGTTTGTGATCCTTATCAAGCAACACCATGGAGAAATCACACTTGAGACACTAATGACTCAAGGAGTTTACTTAATTATATTTTATCTAACTTGAGTATAGGAATCGTCGTACTATCAAGGGGGATCCATAAAGAAGGTTGGTGTTGGTACTAAAGCTCAAAATCCTTGATCTAAAACTTCCATTCTACCCTTGTTTCACTTCTGTTTTCTCAAAATCTGTGCAACAGTTTCAAAAATCGGTTCAACCGGAATTAAAACCGGTTCAACCGGTTTCTGCACTGTTCCCCTCTGTCACAGTCTGACCTGCCAGTCAGAAAAAGTCGTGTGCAGATTTTTTGGAAAACCGGTTCAACCGAATTTTGAATCCGGTCCAACCGAATTTGAAACCGGTTCAACCGAATTTTGGTCCGGTTCAACCGAATTTGAGTCCGGTCCAGTCTCCGGCTGAGTCCGCCAGTGAACCGAAAACTCCCTGGTGGAATCCGGTTCAACTGGTTTTAGAACCGGTTCAACCGTTTTTTAGTCAGATTTCCCCAACGACCACCAGCTTTTGGGGGCACCTTTATATACACCTCCCACACTCTTCCCCACAGAAGAGCACGACTTGGACTCCATTCCTAACCTGAGAAACACCTCCCACTCTCTCTTACACACCTCTTGCCTCTCCCATTTCAAATCTTTGGAGAGAAATCTTTGAGTGAGTTTGAGAGCTGCAGTTTTTGTGCTTCATCTCCAAATCTCTCTTGCTCTTCTTGATTCGAGCTTTGGTACTACATCGAGTTCTTTGTGGATTCATTACTCTTGGAGCTTCTAGCTCCTAGACGACTAGGTGTCTCTTGTGAGTCTCCAAATCTTGTGGAAGACCACAAGAAAGTTTGTATTACCCGCTCGTTTGAGCAAAGATTATTGTGTGGGCTTGACCTTTGTGGTCGGCAAAGGGAGGATTAGGGTTGAAAGAGACCCAGCTCTTTGTGGGCGCCTCAACGAGAAAGTAGGCACCTTGGTGGTGTGACCGAACCTCGGGATAAATCTTGTGTCTCTTGTGTTCTTGCTCATTGTGTGTTTGTGTTCTTCGTTCTCTCACAATTTCGTGGAAGATTTGTTTATATCTTTTTGGTGTGTGGATTTTGAGAAGTGCCCTTCTCAGATCTACTACTTTGAACCCTTTGGATCAACTAGAACATCTCATTTCCAAAGTTAACTGGGTGGATTTCGAGATCAATTCAGTTTTATATCTCATTCTTTAGTTGAGCTCGTGCAAACCGGTTGAACCGGTTTTACCGAGTTCGTTTCTAGTTTTTGTTGAAAAAGTTTCCACTTGCCTATTCACCCCCCTCTAGGCAACTTTCAATTGGTATTAGAGCCTAATCCTCGTTCTAACGCTTAACCACGTGAGGAAAAGATCATGTCGGAGGGACTAAGAAACGAAAGTGCTTCTAAGCTTGAAAAAGTTGAGGTTGCCTCGACTTCATCTTTTGTTACAGATGTTGATCCTAGGGCGATAGATCTTGCCATGAAAATCGCCGAAAGGATATTCCTCAAAATGAAGGAAGATGAGGCGAAGAACAAAATTGAAGAAGAAAATGATCGATGGAGACCAAACGACGAATCCACCTCTTCACAAGGTTCGTCTTTCAAATCCACTTCTCATATGTGCTTTATTGCTAATGGGAGTGATAGTGAAAGCGAAAGCGAGGATGAGGAGGAGCGAGAAAGTGATAGTGAAGATGAGGATGATCTTCAACAATTCTTCGCTCAGCTAAGCAAGAAACATCGGATGAGCTTGCTCAAACTCATGAAAAGAGCGGAAGAACAAAAAGAAATGCTTCATAAGCAAGAAGACTTCCTCATCAGAAAAATTGAAGACTTAGAGAAGTTGACCAAAGAGCATGAGAAGCTAAAGTGCTCTCATGATGATTTGGTCCAAAGGTATGAAGACATTTCAATTGAGCAAATTAAAGCTGTTAATCATTCATCATATATTGCTCAATTAGAAAATAAAAATACTATGTTCAAGAACACGATAGAAAGGCTAAATATTGAAAATCTAGCTTTGCAAGAAAAACATGATATGCTTGTGTGCTCTCATAATAAATTTATGGATTCACATATCATGTTAGAAATGGCTCATGAGGTTGTGTTAACTAATTTGAAATCATACCAACCTCACATATGCACATGTACTAAAGTAGAAACTATATTATCATGTGCTAACAAATGTTGCTCTCAAGAAAGCCAATCTTCCATTGAGCTAGAAATTTCAGGAATTAGTGATATTTCTATGACAACAAGAAAATAAAGAGCTCAAGGAAGAAGTTGGAAGGCTAAGAAGGAGCTTAACTCTTTTGAAGGGAAAGTGTCATGCCCAACCTTCTCAAGATAACCGTGATAATATGGTGAAAAAGCTTGAGAAGGGGACAACCGTAGCATGCACAAAACCCCTTAAAAAGAATACCAAGCTTTCCAAGAAGGGCATGAGCAAAATTCATGGTAAGAAAATTAATGCTCATACTATTTGCTCTAACAATGTACCTATGTGCTTCAACAAAGAAAGATCAAAGAGAAGCGATAGAAGGTGCTATGGATGCAAGGAGAAGGGTCATGAAATTGATTCATGCCCCCACATGAAGAACCAAGATCTTGCACGATCAAGAAAGATGACCATCAAAAAGGATGAAAACAAAAGGCAAATGCATTGCAAGGATAAGCACCACATTTGCTACAATTGTCGTGAAAAAGGTCATCTATTCAAGGTTTATCTAAATGGTAAAACTGTCACACCCGGGTTTCGGGGCACCAAGACCCGGGCGCGAACATAATCATCAGGTGTGCTGGGACCAAGTCTCACACATATGATGAATCATGGCACATGATCGAATGTCACATCTTTACTATATAATAGGAGTTCTATACAAAATAAATAATTACATTAATAGGAGACAACGGTCCAGCAAACCAAAGTTGACTGGGAGACGACGGCCTAGACCACTCACGAACTCATCACAGCATCCTCCAAGCGCCTCATCCTATGGTACCTGTTCTTGACCTGTGGGGGGTGTGAGACAGCAAGAGTGAGCTCACATACGTTCATCGCTCAACAAGTTGTGGGGAATAATGTGCATGAACTCGCCAAAGGTGGGAGCTCACGTGAAGTGTAAGGCTTACCAAAGAGAATGGTTAGAGCTTAGCATTGCTTTTAAAGTTGGTCAAAATTTTATTAGCAGTTACTAAGTATAAGTAAATACCAACCCAATTAAGTAGTAGAACAAAAGTAACAACATCACCTGCAATGCAATGCATATGACAAATTGAATTTAAGTTCCATAATTTAATCATGTGAGTGTCCGAGCTGCTCATGACCGTGAGCACGGCTAGTATACCAGTTTTACACTCTGCAGAGGTTGTGCATCTTTAATCGAGCTCCTCATGACCGTGAGCACGGCTAGTATACCAGTTTTACACTCTGTAGAGGTTGCGCATCTTTACCCACAAGTCATGTTACTCATCTACCAAGAGACGGCCAATCCCATACACCTCTACCGAGGAGGCGAGGCAGGGTAACACTACGAGGCCTTTACAAAGTTCCACTAGCTTCAGAAAACCCGCTACAGTTTATAGGAAGCTCCAATGTAGGAATCACTCGCATGACCGCCATCGCAGCAAAATCATCCCAAGGGCCTCCCTACACTGACCACTCCCCTACTTCCCTTGCCCCTTTCGGGTAAGGTAGTCCTCCACTAGCTTTCCTAATTAGTCAGCCAAGGGCGTCCATAAACCCTTGTGGTAGCACTATTTTCCCGGGTGGTTCTCCATGTTCCAATTAACATAATGATCTTAACATGAACAATAAATAACAACTGATAACAAAAGTATAATCATGAATAGTGTAATCTTCATACCCAAAACCACATAAAGCAATAGCAGGTACTACCCAAAAAAGTTTAGTGGAGTCAAGGTATAAAGATAATCAAACTAGGGTAACATGTTGGGTTCCATCAAAATTAACCTATGCAGATCATTATGATTAATCAGAACATGACTGGGTAAAAAGAAGTGATCAAGGGCACAACTTGCCTGGGACTTGAGATTCCAGGTACCAGAATGATCTTCATATGACTCGTGACCTGACACTAGTCGTAGCAATACAAACAAACAGTGTATAGGCAAAATTAACATTACACCAAACATAAGAATAAACTGTGTAATAATAATCTACGCGCCAAAACGAGATCGTAGAAACAAGAACCACTAAATTCAGAGCTACAGTTATTAAATTATGAATTTTCGAAATTATTTAGCACCTAGAACAGATTAATTCAAATAAACAATTTTACTTCAAGTTTCATGGCTAAACAGTGTTACTAATTGATAGAAAATATTAAAATAAAATTATTGCAACTGGAATGACTCAATTTGAAGTTAAAATAAGAAAGTTATGAATTTCTAATGATTTTATGTGTTTTGTACAAGATTAAATAGAATATAAATTTTAATGTGACTTTCATGTCAAAACAGATGTACTATGTGATAAACAATAATATTATAGAATTATAGAAATTAGAATGAACTAATTTGGACTTAATATGAATTTCTTATGGATTAAACAAGATTCTGGAATTGTTTTTATATAAGAAATTTGTTTCATAAATCACTTTCCCTGATTTCCCATTTCCTTGGACTGCACGCATAATTCCCGAGAAAGGCAGGGGCAAACCTATAAAATTTCAACAGACTCAGACCGCGCATGCCTAGGACCGCGGGTTGATTACCCAGAAAGGCAGGGGCACATATGAAAGACCACCAGCCGAAGGGGTATCCTTTAATCTGGACCAGTGGATCCAAATCCAACGGCTCAGATTTTATTAAAGCACGCTCTGATCATCACCACCCGATCCAGAATCTCAGGTCCGGATTTAATTCCCACGAAAGGGTACGCTCTACCTAATGGCAACCGTTCAACCATGATCTAACGGTTCGCATCATCCCTGACCCTGATCAAATCCTAGCCCCCCATTTCGGATCCGAGGACTCTCACATGCCTTCTTCCTCCGACCGAGCTGGGCGGCGACACCCTGCCCCATCCGCGGCGGCGCACAAAAAAACCGGCAACCGGATTGACGCCCAAGAGCCCCAACAGCTACCCCGGATGGCGCTACACGTATTCGAGACAAAGACGAAACGATGGAAGCAGTTCTTACCAAGCTTGGCGGCACGGAATTCCTCGGCCACAGAGAAGGCGGATCTGCGGCGGAGTTACTGCTCCAGCGAGCGATTCACAAACTCAGAAGAGGTTATGCGCCCGCCCCTGCCCACAAGCAAGCCCCAGCAGTTCACGCGGTGATCTCCGAGCAGTTGCCAAGGCCAGAAACAACCCACACCCGAGATGGTCAGTGGCGGCGGCAACCTCAATTCGCTTTTCACTAAACTCTTCTTTTGCCGATGGGTGAGTTTCAAGCGCGAGGGTCAGGGTTCAATGCGATGGTCCGCGACCCGGCCTTAAATAGTCGAAGGTGGGAGCGAAGTCCGCGCGTTTGTTACACCGACCTCCACGGAACTCGCGGTGGTTGGTTCTATCGTTGCCGCACGAGGTGGAGGACGATTCTGGCCTCCCTGACCCACCAGTAAGAGACTAAGGCGGGCGCGACATGAAACCGTGACGCTGATCAGAGGGGCCCACCAGTCAGCGAAACGAGAAGGAAGGAGCGCGCGTGGAATTGGCTGCACGCGGGCCCCACCTGTCGGTTACATGACGCAGCGCGCGCCCAACGCTGGCGAGATGGGCCGACGGGGAAAAGAGAAGAAGTGGTCAGGTGGGCCGAATTGTGCAGGAGCGGCCCAGGTTAGTGTTTTTCCTTTATTCTTTTCCTGCTTTCTTATTTCAAATTTCTATTTCTATTTCCAAATTCAACTCAGATTTTAGGTTTAGAATTCAAAATAAATTTAAAGTCAAAACTCCAATATGAATGTGACAATATCTTATTAATTAATTAATTTCCCTATTTAGACAAATGCTTTCAAATATAAAGCTCATACACACTAAAATAGAGAATAGGTATTTGAAAAATATCATTTCTAGTTTGTACTTTTCTTTAGTGAATAGTTATAAATATATTTCAATAAAGTAACAAATTTATATGGAGATTAATTTAAATCTTTATTGGAAACATAATTATGTTATGTGGTGTTGTCCCACATGTAAGAAAAATTTTTATTGGAGGATTTTCTAGCACCAGAAACCTTTAGAGGGTTTATTTACTATTATTTTATTTATTAATTTATTTATTTTCAAATTTTTCAAAATGAGATTTTAGGTGCTACAAAAACTCTTAAGCCTACCATGTCAATTCATTCATATTCACTTAGGAGACCAAAAAATGACACTTGTGCTAGAAAGGTAAGTAGTTCACCTAAAACTAGCACAAAGGCCATTTGGGTGCCTAAGTATTTATTAGCTAACCTTGGTGGACCCATCCAAAAATGGGTACCAAAATGTACTTAATAAGTTTTGCAGGTACCCAGAGATGATATGAAGCTTTGGGGGTGCTTGAGCGGTTTAACTCAATTCTTATCTCAAGCTATCAATCTTACATTATCTATCCTTTAAGATTGACCCAAAGATGAATTGAGTTGTTATATCACTAACTTCATATTCATCTCTAGCAAGAACTTGTGTTGTAGGGAATAAGGATTAACCTTTGTGGGAATCAAGCAAAAGGCCTACAACCAAGTGATATCCAAAGGATGGTAACAATTAATTCTTAAGTGCACATTGCTTTTAATTGGTATATTCCTTTGTGTCTTTTGTAGCCACATAGGAAAAATGAAGCACTTGAGAATGAACTTAAAAGATTTTACCTTGCTTTGGAAAGGATCTAATTATATGGTAGATTGCAAGTTCATATTTTTATATTGTGACAATCTACATGCTTTAAATTGATTGTATGTATCTTGTGGCATATTTCAAGTTAATCATCATATTATTGCCATGACCTAGACATAATGAGTATTATCCCATGTTCTTAAATGAATAGAGTGCTAAGTAAGAAATTCAAATTCTTAAAGCACTTACCAAAAGGGAATTCTCTATATGACTAGAGTTGTGAGACTAATGTTTCTATCCAAGTGTTTATGTAGTCTCACAACATGGGAATGTGTTTCCCAAATGGAGTGTGCCATTCAACATTCAAAGAAGATCGAACGAATACTATGTGATGTATTCATTCTTGTTTAAATTGGTTTTGAGTCTTCTACATTAATCACTCACCATGCTATGAATTAAACTTGCCATGTAAAACTTAATTAAATAATCATACTACTTTCATATTTTTTTACAATTGATGTTATGCATGATGCTTGTAAGGGTAATTTAGTTCATATCATGAGGTTTCCTTGTTTTAGTAACTTTCTTGTCATTCATATACTAGAGGTTGCTAAATAGGAAACTATTGCTTGTGTTACTAATACAATCTCTTTTAAGATATTTCGTGGAAATTCATAAGTAGAGATTGTGCCCTTTCAATTGATAAAATCACAAGATTTAAAGGTTAATCTTCACCTAAAAGAAAGATTAGGAATGCTCAAGGCAAAGGTATGGAACAAATTGCTTCAATTGGTAGTTGATCAATAGTAGTTCCTTCCAAGTGGCATTCTTTCAATTGGTAATAATATATTCTATGGAAAGGAATGTCAATATGAAGGTTAAATTCCTTTTGGCTTAAATTTGTAAATTAGTGCATATTGTGAATTCACTGCTCCATGTGCATTAACTTAAAAGGAATTTAATTTATGCCTTTACGCCTCATAAATGATGATTTGTTTGCCATTCATATATATATATCATCATTCATTAAATACTTCCTTGTACTACTAATACCTCTTTTCAAAGTGTTTTATCGACTAGTTTTAAATGGAAAAGAGATAACAAAGAAGGAAGTCTCCACAAATGATGAAAAGAAGAATACTAAGGTGACACCACCACAGATAGTAAGATCTATCAAATTGGTATAACAAAAGGTACATTCTATATGGTGGTAAGTATTCTTAGGCATAAGTTAATTCATTGCAAATTTGTCATGCCTTGACCATGATATGTAATATACTCCTCATGAGACTCTTAACTGAATTGAAAGTGCATGTGGCAAGTCATTCAAATACTTGATGCACATATCTAGTGGGAGAACATTATATATCTTGTGTCATAGAGAATAAGTTTCACTTGAGTAAGCTATACTAAGACAATCCAAAATGGTAAATTTGTATCTCATTCATATGGATTGTAATCTTTGTTTTCTAAATAGCTACTCTTGATGCAGTTTAAAATTCCCTTATCGTTAATTCTAAAAGTGCATAAGAATCTTTTTGTTGATATTCATCACATACATATGCACTAACATGGATATGATTTTTAAACTGTAAAAGATACAATTAGTGATCCATACTCTCTAAATTTTGGAAACCCATATTTTGATATCTTAGAAATCTACTTCAATCGATATCCATATGCTTCACATTGTATTGGATCACTAAGTTGTAAATTCCATGCATAACTTGTCTTTATGATATGAATGCTTGTGCGACTAACCTTGATAAGCTAGGTGCACCCAAAGTCAAGGTAGGTTCATCATCAAGAAGGCAACACAACGATCTATTAATAAAAGGAGAAAAGGCTCCTATTCTTAACTCTAGTTTTTATCTATGTGATTAAATATTGACGTGAAACCATGTAAGATGGTTGTCAAGTATATGTGGGTGCCTACACAAAGAGAAAGGCCACAATAAGGATTGTGTGGGTACTCAAGGCTCTTACCACTAATCTCAAAGGACCCAATTCAAATTGGGTACCAAGATATGAAGCTTAAACTTGTTTTGCAGGATCACTCCTTCAATGGATCAAGTTGGGTGCTCGATAATGAATGCATAAATCATCTTTGGAGATAGTAGCTAGGGTGGTAACAACTGAATCTCAAGTGCATATTATTTTCAAATCTTATCTTTTTGTGACTTGTGTAGCCACTAAGGAAAAAAAGCACTTGAGGATATACATCAGATGTTGATTATGAAATAAAGGTCTAATTGGAAGTTGAATGAATATTATCATATGGTGAACAATCCAAAATTATGTGACATATTCTCTATTTAGTTAATTTGGATTTGATTCTTCTATATTAGACACTCACCATAATATGGATTAAGTCATCCCTTTAGACTTCATTGAATAACCATGCATATTATCCATGTCATTCAAAATATATTGTGCATGAGGGTTCAAGGAAATTTAGTCCATATTATGATGTTTCTCTATTTTAGCAATGCACTTGTCTTCCACATATAAAGGGTTGCTAAATAAGAAACTAGTGCTTGTGCTACTAATGTCATCTCTTGTGTTGAGTTTATCCATAGAAAATCTATGTTAAGAGATGGTGTTTGTTTTAAATTGGATAAATCACAAGCTTAAAGGATACTATTCAACTAAAGTAAGAATAAGTTGACAAGAGGCCAAGGTATGAAAACTTCCTCTCCTTCAGTTGTTTTAGTATTCTATCCTTAGTGGGATGTACCATAGTATAGGTTAAATTCCTTGCAATATAAAATGTTCAATAGTGCATATAACTTTGACACCAACTATATGTGTGCACTAATTTAAAGGAGTTTAGTCTATCCTTTTGGGTTTCAATAATTATGATTCATTTGCCATCCACATATAAGGATCATCATTTGTGAAACCCTCTCTTGTGTTTTTAATGCTCTCTTTTCTAAGTGTTACAACGAGGTCCTTCCAAGAGATTTCAAGATGGATTCAAAATCTACAAAAAATGAATGAAATTCAAGATCACTTGGTTGGATGAAATCACAAAGAGAAAAGAGAACACAGTGAATCAAGAAGGGAGTTATATTTTTTTGTCAACCAAATAATGAAGATGTAGTGACATATTTATATGATATCCTTCATTATGAGGTTGAGGTTCATATTAGCATGCTTTACCCTCCAAGATTTCAATTGATATACTTTTAGTTCTTAAACTTTTAATTGGTTTAATTTTCATCATCTATGTAAAGCATGTTATGTTAAACCAAGATATAGTGCAAACATCTCCTTTAACCTCGTATTGTTAATGTGCATAAGTGTACTTTGTGTACTCTTGCATGCACAAATTGAGGAAGAGTTTAGCCTATATCTTGTGAGGCTAATGATTTCTTCAAGTTCATGTTTTGTAGTCTCACACCTTGGAGAACATCAAATGAGGATGAGTGGTTCCAAGGAAATTATCAAATATTTACAACATGTCACCCCATGGATTAGTTCTATTGGGGAAGGATATGTGTTCTCTAGCATAAATTCAATTGTTTCAAATATATTATGCCTTGACCAAGATATATGATGAACTCCTCTAAGAATCTTAATTGAATCAAGTGCATGTTACAAGTAATTCGAGTACTTGATGCATACATTTAGGGGGAGCTCATTCTATATCTTGTGTCCTTAAAGACTAACATTTTATTTTAGTGAATTTGTGTAGTTCTTTGAAGAGAATGAGTTTCTCTTAATCGTTTAAAGAGGATAAGTTTCTCTTTAAAATGTCAAGCCTATCAAAAGCTAAGATAGAAATTCATGATTATAATGAAGACCATATGGCATGGAACAAAGGTGTGTCACTCCATGAACTATTGTATTACATTTGTGTATCTAGGCTCTTACAAGTCAGTGTATGCATGTATATGCAATATCTTAAGTCACATCATAAGGTTTCACTTGAATCTTGGCTTAAAATATTGTATATCATGTCTATTAGTATACCTTATTATTATGAGTAATTCCTTAAATTGGTGCAATTTCATATTTTCATACTTTATTTGTACCAAGGTTCAAATTGTAGAACTTAATCCCCTGACCTCACAAACATCACTTGTATGCATACATTTAGGGGGAGAATGGTCTATAATTTGAATCTTTGGGACTAACTTCATTTTCAAGTCTGTTATGTGTGTAGTCTCAAATTAGAAAGGAATCTTCAAGCAAAGACAATCGCTTCCACTACAAATTTTGATGAGTATCAAAAAAATTCTTTGCTCCAATAAATGTATCTTCTATACATTTCATAAGAGAATGAGTTTCTCTTGTATATGCTACTCCAACGTCATCTAAAATTGGTAAATATGTATCACATCTTTTTGGATTACAAATATCTGAAGTAGCATAGCTTATAGATTCTCCTGTCTAGAACTTAATTGATTAAATAGTGCACATGTTTCTTATGTTGCATGATTATGTTCAATTGATACTCCTTTTATGCCAATGGTACTTTGCAAATAAGTACTCTCAACAGGTATCAATTGAATTCATATATATGTGTGCACTAAAACTTGAGGAGAACTTACTGTAATATGCAATTAGTGATCTGATTATCTATCAAATTGTATCAATTGGTGGTTTTCAATTGATATTTTTCGTACATGATCACTAGTTGTATAATTCATACTTGTGCAATTTTCATGCTGCCTCTTCTTATGATAAGAAAATGCTAGGTGACATCTAGACTCCAGGTATCAAGATTTATCTTTCAATTAGTATGACAATATTCATTTGATATCTTGGACCTATGTCATAATTATGCCAACAAGAGATTGCAAAATGAACTCTAAATACAATACAAGTGTGGAACACCCCTTTGAAAAGGTAAAACTCAAAGGTACATCACTTATGACACTTCTCCATTACCTTTGTGCCATCTAAGGACCCTCTTCATGATAGTGTGTTCACATTATGCTTACTCATAATTTCTACCCTTTATATTCTTTGTATCCTTTTTGGAGATTTATGACAAAGGGGGAGAAATTTTGCATTAAAGCTTACCTTTAGTCTTATGTAACTAAGTGTTAGAAGACTTTTGAAAAGGGGAGAAATAATTAACAAAAAGGTTGAATCATAAGTAAAACATAAGATGAAGGAAATTGATGAGTGCATAATATGTCATGAGCATCACGTTTATTTATGACACAAAGCACCCTATGAATAGTATGATATAAGTTGTCTTCACTCTTTGACCCAAATATGTGCTTTTGGCATTTGAGTACAAAATTTGTATTTTCTGAAATGCACATATTTAGGGGGAGGAAACTATATCATAGGATTCAAAATCTTATTTATCAAATCTTATGTAAGCTTTAAATGTGTTGTTATCAATCACCAAAAAGGGGGAGATTGAAAGTGCATTCATCCCTTTTGTGAGTTTTGGTGATTTGGATAACAACACATTTAAAGGTCTAACAAGTTTTCTAAGTGTTGAACAGGAAATTCAGTATGATGAACATACTTGAATAGTGTATAATGATCAGTGAACAAGGTTCAACACAAGGTCAAATAACCAGTGATACAATGCAAATGGATATAATATGGTCTCTATATTGGTTTGAATATATGGACAAGTCCTGAGAAATCACTATGCATAAATATGATCATAATAGAGGTTGAAGTGATTAAGAGGATTGGTCAAGCCAAAGTGAATAAGATATGAGGAATCGTGAATTGGCTTGACCATATTACTATTAGTCCATATATGAATACATGAGAATCAAACTAGAGCTTGATTGATCTTAGCAGTTATATCTAGATCACATTCAAGCAAGGTTCACAATATTGAAGAAATGATTCTCTCAATGGATGCTCAATAGGATGTGACTCAAGAATGGCTTGATAGGGTGAAGATAGCAAGGAAAGGGCTTCGAGGAACTAAGCGAAGGTGAAGGCCAAGCGACGGCTTGTAGACCGAGGTACCATGGCTAAGGTGAAGAAGAGAGTACTTGCACTAAGTCGATGAACTAATCAGCTATAAAGAGTTACAACACGTTGATGCATCAGTAAGGTGTCTTGAAGCCATGATTTGAACTCATATATGGTGAAATGGCACAAGTCACATGCTCGATTTGTGTTCGCTTCAAAAGGTGATACAAAGATGTTTGTGATCCTTATCAAGCAACACCATGGAGAAATCACACTTGAGACACTAATGACTCAAGGAGTTTACTTAATTATATTTTATCTAACTTGAGTATAGGAATCGTCGTACTATCAAGGGGGATCCATAAAGAAGGTTGGTGTTGGTACTAAAGCTCAAAATCCTTGATCTAAAACTTCCATTCTACCCTTGTTTCACTTCTGTTTTCTCAAAATCTGTGCAACAGTTTCAAAAATCGGTTCAACCGGAATTAAAACCGGTTCAACCGGTTTCTGCACTGTTCCCCTCTGTCACAGTCTGACCTGCCAGTCAGAAAAAGTAGTGTGCATATTTTTTGGAAAACCGGTTCAACCGAATTTGAAATCGGTTCAACCGAATTTTGGTCCGGTTCAACCGAATTTGAGTCCGGTCCAGTCTCCGGCTGAGTCCGCCAGTGAACCAAAAACCCCCTTGTGGAATCCGGTTCAATCGATTTTAGAACCGGTTCAACCGTTTTTCAGTCAGATTTCCCCAACGGCCACTAGCTTTTGGGGGCACCTTTATATACACCTCCCACACTCTTCCCCACAGAAGAGCACGACTTGGACTCCATTCCTAACCTGAGAAACACCTCCCACTCTCTCTCACACACCTCTTGCCTCTCCCATTTCAAATCTTTGGAGAGAAATCTTTGAGTGAGTTTGAGAGCTGCAGTTTTTGTGCTTCATCTCCAAATCTCTCTTGCTCTTCTTGATTCGAGCTTTGGTACTACATCGAGTTCTTTGTGGATTCATTACTCTTGGAGCTTCTAGCTCCTAGACGACTAGGTGTCTCTTGTGAGTCTCCAAATCTTGTGGAAGACCACAAGAAAGTTTGTATTACCCGCTTGTTTGAGCAAAGATTATTGTGTGGGCTTGACCTTTGTGGTCGGCAAAGGGAGGATTAGGGTTGAAAGAGACCCGGCTCTTTGTGGGCGCCTCAACGAGGAAGTAGGTCACCTTGGTGGTGTGACCGAACCTCGGGATAAATCTTGTGTCTCTTGTGTTCTTGCTCATTGTGTGTTTGTGTTCTTCGTTCTCTCACCATTTTGTGGAAGATTTGTTTATATCTTTTTGGTGTGTGGATTTTGAGAAGTGCCCTTCTCAGATCTACTACTTTGAACCCTGTGGATCAACTAGAACATCTCATTTCCAAAGTTAACTGGGTGGATTTCGAGATCAATTCAGTTTTATATCTCATTCTTTAGTTGAGCTCGTGCAAACCGGTTGAACCAGTTTTATCCAATTCATTTCTAGTTTTTGTTGAAAAAGTTTCCACTTGCCTATTCACCCCCCCCCTCTAGGCAACTTTCACTACTCGAGTGGGCATGTTCGTCCCCTCTGTCAGGTTCCGCCGTGCCCGACCCTGGGCTGGGTGCCACGAGTTCGTCCGAGGGCAGGTGCCTTTAGGGTAGACATTACCTAGCTATCTTTTCCATCTGACCAGCGGTCCCATTTGCCAGAGGCCTTCCTCAGTACGCATGCTGATCGATGGGCCTCAGGGACTGGAAATCTTATCCCCGACATTAGTAGAAGAATAAAACTTGTAAAAATAGAAAAAAATTGCAGGTACTGATTGCCAATCCAACAACTAGATTAGTATACTTTTTATTAATATTATCATTTCATACAAGCTACTGTACGTTCTAAGTGTGAATAAAATTGCAAGTATCAACTGTTTATCCTAGAACATCATGCAATTCCATCATTTTTCCCTCTATGATCCAAGTTCGTGTGAAATTCTGTTTGTGTATAGCTGGGAGTGTATAAGAAAGCATCAACAAAACTGAAGTTCCAAAGGAAAAGGAAATGTAAAGGTTCCATCGATAAAGAAGAATCGAATCTATCAGATAAGTAAGACTTACAATTTAGGCCCGTTTGGTTTGAATGACTAAAGATTAGTCCCTATATTTTAGTTTCATGTAGTCTCTAAATTGACAAACAGTGTGACTAAAACAGGGAATAAACCGTTTTAACCTCTAGCCTCTCAAGAGGTGACTAAAAGGGACTAATTCATATAAATCCACTTTTTACCCCTTTTTATTTCTTACACTAATGACAGGAAAATGCTAAGGAGTATTTTGGTCCGTTTATAATTTATTTAATGTATTTTGAATACTTTTAGTCTATATAACCAAATATGGTAGAAACTAAACTTTAGTGTCTAACTAAAGTAACCAAACAGGCCCTATGCAGAAAATGGAATGATTAGTAGCTAGCTCACTTGAAAATTTGAGGTTCGAAATCCACGTTGGACATTCTCGTCATCGAGAACTTGGATCGGCATACATCTAAAAACGAAAGATCGACAACACAAATTTAGGTTAAGAAACAACACAATCCCTATATATTACCTCAAAATCCAATCATGCTTTTTTGCCCTTTTTTCTTGTGAAGACAAAGTTAATCTAAATAGAATATTGACTACCAATATAGGTCTTTTATAAAAACACATGTTGGCTATCAACACGTCAAAATCTAACACAAATTCCAAGACTCCCTCCCTTCTAATTCCTACTATCATATTCAAAACTTCCGTAATATGCCTTAAAACATACATTTGTTATATCTATATGTCCATTGATATCTCCTCGTATAGAAAGCTTCTCACCGATAGTTCTAGCTTTAACCGTGCTATCTAATTATTACTAAAAAATCTCTTAGCATTCTCATTATGATCTACTTGAAACATACCCACTAATTACGTTTAAGACCAAATCACTTATGATAAGTTTGACTAAGATAATCTTATTTCCATGCCTTCTCATCTCCACCTAACAGTTCTTGAGGATCTTATCACTAAAAACTCATACTTTATTTCTATTTGCAGTTTCCCTATGTAACAAAGTTTGAAGTCAGTATTATTCACCTCTTTCGCTTTCTGGACCTTTCATTTAGTCTCTTAGGCACATAAGATATTTACACATCCTCTTGTTATTGTCTCAACTACCTCCCTTTACTTACGTATAAGGGATCCTAGATTCCTCCATTTCTATTTATAGCTTTTCATGTATGCGTGTCAAAGCTTGAAGCCGATATTGTCCACCTTTTTCGCTTTTTGATCATTCCATTTAGTCTCTGATACATATAGGTTAACTTAAGTGTAAGTGACCCTATTTTACAAACATATAAACATATTTTAGTTAGTTCAATTAGCTTTCTTACCTTTTATACTGAAAGGGAAATGGACTTAATCATTTTCTATAATCGATTTTGGTGGTTGACGTTGTAAGGAAAATGGACCCCGGGCCATTTGGCTAATTGAGTTTTGGTGTTTGATGATTAACACAACCTGTGGACTAATATGTTTGCTAGTGTTTATAATTATAGTTCACAGGATGCGAAGCGAATTGGACCAAGGCAATGAGGATGCAACACCTCAAAAGAAGACATAAATAGAAGCATAGGAGTCCAATACTCAAGAACAAAAGAAGCCCGAAGAAATCAGCAAAGGAATCCAAGAAACGGGCTGTCAGCCATCGCCTGGTGGCGCACCGGACATTGATGTCCGGTGTGCACCGGACTGTCCGGTGAGGCACCGGACAGTCTGCGCAGAGAGGCCGCAGACAGGCGCTCTCTGGTTGTAGCACCGGACTGTCCGGTGTGCACCGGACTGTCCGGTGTGCCAACGGGCAGACGGCAACGGTCGGATCCAACGGTCGACTGCTACAGGCGCCAACGGTCGGCTGACGTGGCGTGCACCGGACACTGCACAGTAGATGTCCGGTGGTGCACCGGACTGTCCGGTGCACCCGACGACAGAAAGCTGCTGCTTTCTGTCCAACGGCTAGTTTGGGGTGTGGAGGCTATAAATACCACCCCAACCGGCCATTCTCAAGTGTGGGAGCCCAAGAAACATACCAAGGCATATTGTAGACATTTCCAAGTGCTCAAACACCCAAGTGCTTAATAGAATCACTCGGTGATTAGCGTAGGTGCTTTGTGAAGTGCTTAGGTTAGTTAGACCGCATTAGCGCTTGCTCTAGGTGAATCCTAGTTAGTTGAGTGAGTTTTGTAAAACCACACAACCCCTCGGCTCTTGCTTGAGTCGTTGTAATTGTACCGAGTGGGGCGAGAGTCTTGCGAGACCGTGACAACCGCGTTTGTGTCACGGCCGCCACCGTGTACCGGAGGGAACGAGGCCCGCGGCGTTTCGGCCGGAAGCTCGATAGTGGAGACGGTGGGGAGCGTCCGAGAGGAGCCGGAAGCGGAGCACCACTTGCGCGTGGAGAAGGCCCGCGGCTCTCTACGGAGTTACTCGACCGAGGTGCTTGGCCCTCGCGTGGGCTTCCCTTTGCGTAGGGGCACCAACGAGGATTAGTCGGGACCTTGCGTGGTTCCGGATACCTCGGTAAAAATACCGGCGTCATCCACGAGAGTTTGCTTCTCTACCTAGCTCTTTACTTTCCATATTTATATTAAGCATTTAAGTTTCAATCTTGTAGTCATACTTGTTTAGTGTAGATTGAAACTTAACCTTTGCGGTAGAGATAGCAACACTTAGACAAAACCTAGTTTGCACACTCTAGTTTGATTACTTGCAAAGGTTTTGCTCTAGGGATTTAATTGTGGCCTAGTTTAGTAAAAGTTTTGGAAGTCCTAATTCACCCCCCCTCTTAGGCGTCACCCGTTTCCTATAAGTGGTATCAGAGCCCGGTTTGGCTCATTTGAAACGCTTTAGCTTCACCGCTAAAAGAGTCGACGCTTTTTAGAGGAAGGGATGGATACCCATAGGCCACCACACTTCGACGGCACTAACTTCCCATATTATAGTGCTAGAATGGCTTGTTACCTAGAGGCCGTTGATCTAGGTGTTTGGAGAGTCACTCGTGACGGGATGAAACCCCTCTAGAATCCCGAGAAACCCACCACGAGTGAAGAAAAAGAAATTCATTTAAATGCTAGAGCCAAAAATTGCTTGTATGAATCTCTTAGCATGGATATTTTCAATCAAGTATTTACCCTGAAAACTGCTAATGAGATTTGGCTAAAATTGCATGAGCTCCATGACGGCACATCCAATGTCCGTGAGCAAAAACATTGCCTAGTCTTAAATGAGTATAATTCTTTTGCTATGAAAGATGATGAGCTTGTTGGAGACATGTATTCTCGCTTGAATCTAATTATCAATGAGCTCAATTCTATTGGCATTAATAAGCTAGGTGATGCGGACATTGTGAGGAAGATTATCTCCCTGCTACCATAACAAAGATATGGGAGCATCATCACCATCCTTCACAACATGGAGGACTTAAGCAACATGACCCCGACCATTGTGATTGGGAAAATCGCGGCCTTTGAGATGTCGCGAAAAATGAGTCGGGGAGAGGAGCCAACTTCCTCAAGACCATATGCTTTTGCATGTGATGAAAGGAAGGGCAAAAAGAAGGCTCTCACTCCAAGTTCCTCAAGTGAAGAAGAGGAAGAAGAAGAAAGTGATGATGATGAAGATAATCAACCATGCACATCATCCTCCGAGGACGAAGAAACGATCCGACGCGTCGGAAAGGTAATGGGGATGATCCGCAAGATTAATCTAATGGGTGTGCCCCTGCAGGTCGAGGATCTTCTCTTTAACATTGACAGGAAAAAGCAAAGGAAGAGAGGATGCTTCGCATGTGGGGAGAAGGGTCACTTCAGGGACAACTGTCCAAATATGGCCAAACCCAAAAAGGAGAGGAGCAAAGGCAAGGCGCTAACAAGTGTTAGAACTTGGGATGATTCTTCAAGTGAAGATGAACCTCCAAGGACACGCAGCCACCGGTCCTCGTCACGATCATCACGGTCATCACACAAATGCCTTATGGCAAGAGGTAACAAAAGCATTCCATCCTCTAGTGATGAAAGTAGTAGTAATGATGAAGGTGAGGGAAAGCCCTCTCTAGATGAGCTTGCGGAAGCCGTAGAATTTTTCCAGGATGTTTGCACTAAGCAAAAAGCTCAACTTAAAACTTTGAAAAATAAGTTGGTTAGCTCTCAAAATGATTACAAAGGTTTGCTAGAAAAATTTGAAACTTTTGCAAACTTAAATAGTGAGCTATCAACTAAAATTGAGCTATTAGAATCTAGTGCTCCATCCACTGCTACCGATGATAGCCTTATTAAAAAGAATGAAAAACTTAAGGCTAAGTTAGCTAGCTCCCAAGAAGCTATTGAAAATTTGCTAGAGAAAATGGAAATTCTTAGCATACACAATAATGAGCTAACTACTAAGCTAGAAAACATTGGTAGCACCCCAGCAGCATCTTTAGTTGAAATACCTGAAATAATTAAGAAAGATGCTTCTACTTCCTGCTTTGATTTAATTGATGATTCTAACCCCTGCAACCAAGTCGTTGTTGAGAATATTGTTGTAAAAACATGTTCGGATGAGGTTGCAAAGGAAAATGAACAATTAAAGCAAGAAGTGGCTCGCCTTGGCAAGGCTTTGTATGACAAGAAAGGCAAAGCCAAACAAATCCGACCTTCACAGGATAACACCACTGTGGGAGTGAACAAGCCTATGGAGGGAGAAACTGTGATTTGTAGACTATGCCACATGGAAGGCCACAAGTCTTTCCAATGCAAGGCGATGATCGGGGATAAACAAAGGCGAAAGCTCAAGCAAAAGCCATCAAGCAAAATCTCCAACACCTACATCAAAAAGGTGAACAAAAAGGATGCTACACCATATTTGATCAAGAAGAAAAAGAATGGAAAGGTGATAGCAATCAAGGCCAACAAGTAAGCCAACAAAGGAAAAGGGGCCAAACGCATATGGGTGCCAAAGGAGATAATTTCAACCATGAAAAGCACCAAGAAGGTTTGGATCCCGAAAGGGAAGTGAGTGGACCAAAGGTCTACGGGAAATTTGGAGACTTGGCAAAGTTGGGATGTATATCATGGGGTACATCATACTGGATCAAGTTTATTGCCAAGTGGGTTAGTGAAAACTTTGGACCCAAATTTCCCACCCATGACTGAGGTAACTAGCTTTATTGTATTCTTCGTTTTTAGATATGCGTATCTATTTATCTTTTATCTAGTTTACCTTTCTTGCCTAGTATTACATTTGTTATATACTTTTGTTTAAAATCATGCATACTAGGTAAATCATATGGTAGGAGTGCTTGTTCTTAACTCATATACTTAAGCAAACCTACATGGCTTAAAATGTTTATATAAGCACGACACATAGTTTTTATATAACTCCATAGTAAATGATGCATCAATTGAAAATTTTGATCTGTATCATTTAACTTATATGTGCCAAAGTTTGGATTATGGATGATTTTCCCCTCTTGATATCAAATCAAAGTGCATGTCTCCTACAAGTATTCAAAACTTGTATGCACACCTTTAGGGGGAGATTATTCTATAATCTAACACTTTGAGACTAACACCTTTTCAAGTCTATTTCATGTGATAGTCTCATTGTAAGGAAAATGAAGTCCCCGGAGAAAGACAACAATCTTCCACTGCAAAATCTCCAAGAACTCACATGTCTCTCAAGCTCACCATTTACCTTCAATTGGTATCTTTTGAGACTACATTCAGTATCATTTACATGTCTTCTCCTAAACTTGATTAGACTATATTTCATATCATATGCTTCCATGTTGCAAAAATGCATAAGTAGTTAACTCATATTCTGTTACCTATGCATAAGGGAAGCTAGTCTTTTCAAATCATGTCTTGCACCTCTAATTTTCACATGCTTTTTCCTAAGTTGAGGATCTCTGTCAGGGGGAGTTTTTCTTCTTCTCTAAAAAGGGGAGAAACTTTTTTCTAAGGAGAACACCCATTTAGGGGGAGTAATCCTTTCACCTGGTATCACTCATGTGGTTTATTTTAATATCCTTATAGTGATATCATTTGATACAATTCTTGTTGAAGGCAAGCTTTTATTTACTTCCTACATGCTTTTTATGTCTTCCTTTTCGGTGGTTGATGCCAAAGGGGGAGAAGTTTAGGGACCAAAGCAATGAAAACTATATCAAACACCAAAGGACCAAAGCAATGAAAACTATATCAAACACCAAACACCACCAATTTAAAATTTTATATCTACAAATGGTTTTTCAAGTGGTTTTGGTTATTTGGTCCAAAAATAGGAAGTAAGTGAATTATGGAGTTAGGGGGAGGCTTAAGTCCATAATATCACATTGTGGGGACATTCATGCATCTTAGCAAGTAGATTGCATATTTTAATTCAAATACTTGTATTATTTGCTTGTTTTGGTTGTGTTGTCATCAATCACCAAAAAGGGGGAGATTGTAAGGAAAATGGACCCCGGGCCATTTGGCTAATTGAGTTTTGGTGTTTGATGATTAACACAACCTGTGGACTAATATGTTTGCTAGTGTTTATAATTATAGTTCACAGGATGCGAAGCGAATTGGACCAAGGCAATGAGGATGCAACACCTCAAAAGAAGACATAAATAGAAGCATAGGAGTCCAATACTCAAGAACAAAAGAAGCCCGAAGAAATCAGCAAAGGAATCCAAGAAACGGGCTGTCAGCCAGCGCCTGGTGGCGCACCGGACATTGATGTCCGGTGTGCACCGGACTGTCCGGTGAGGCACCGGACAGTCTACGCAGAGAGGCCGCAGACAGGCGCTCTCTGGTTGTAGCACCGGACTGTCCGGTGTGCACCGGACTGTCCGGTGTGCCAACGGGCAGACGACAACGGTCGGATCCAACGGTCGACTGCTACAGGCGCCAACGGTCGGCTGACGTGGCGTGCACCGGACACTGCACAGTAGATGTCCGGTGGTGCACCGGACTGTCCGGTGCACCCGACGACAGAAAGCTGTTGCTTTCTGTCCAACGGCTAGTTTGGGGTGTGGAGGCTATAAATACCACCCCAACCGGCCATTCTCAAGTGTGGGAGCCCAAGAAACATACCAAGGCATATTGTAGACATTTCCAAGTGCTCAAACACCCAAGTGCTTAATAGAATCACTCGGTGATTAGCGTAGGTGCTTTGTGAAGTGCTTAGGTTAGTTAGACCGCATTAGCGCTTGCTCTAGGTGAATCCTAGTTAGTTGAGTGAGTTTTGTAAAACCACACAACCCCTCGGCTCTTGCGTGAGTCGTTGTAATTGTACCGAGTGGGGCGAGAGTCTTGCGAGACCGTGACAACCGCGTTTGTGTCACGGCCGCCACCGTGTACCGGAGGGAACGAGGCCCGCGGCGTTTCGGCCGGAAGCTCGATAGTGGAGACGGCGGGGAGCGTCCGAGAGGAGCCGGAAGCGGAGCACCACTTGCGCGTGGAGAAGGCCCGCGGCTCTCTACGGAGTTACTCGACCGAGGTGCTTGGCCCTCGCGTGGGCTTCCCTTTGCGTAGGGGCACCAACGAGGATTAGTCGGGACCTTGCATGGTTCCGGATACCTCGGTAAAAATACCGGCGTCATCCACGAGAGTTTGCTTCTCTACCTAGCTCTTTACTTTCCATATTTATATTAAGCATTTAAGTTTCAATCTTGTAGTCATACTTGTTTAGTGTAGATTGAAACTTAACCTTTGTGGTAGAGATAGCAACACTTAGACAAAACCTAGTTTGCACACTCTAGTTTGATTACTGAAAGGGAAATGTGCCATTGGGCCATTTCTAAGTATTGTGGTAATTGAGTGCCAACTCAAGTGCTTAAATGTGAATTTATGCAATGGATGAACAAAGTGCAAATCAAGAGCAAAGGTACGTTTCTAAGTCTTAGTACATTGGTTTTGTGTACTAATATACTTGTCTAAGTATTGGAAACAGGAAGAAAAAGAAAAGAAAAGAGGTGGCTGTGTACAGCCAAGGGACTGTTTCGGTCTGGGGCACCGGACTGTCCGGTGGTGCACCGGACAGTGTCCGGTGCGCCAGGCTGCCTCGGCCGAACAGGCCGCTCTCGGGAATTCGCTGACGGCGTACGGCTAAAATTCACCGGACTGTCCGGTGTACACCGGACTGTCCGGTGAGCCAACGGTCGGCTAGGGCCAACGGTTGGCCGTGGATTCTGCGCGCGACACGTGGCCAAGCCAACGGTCGGAAGGGGGCACCGGACTGTCCGGTGTGCACCGGACATGTCCGGTGCGCCAACGGCTCCCAGATCTGCAACGGTCGACTGCGCTGTTCAAGGAAGGAAATCGGGCACCGGACAGTGTCCGGTGTGCACCGGACTGTCCGGTGCGCCCGATGACAGAAGGCAAGATCAGCCTTCCAGAATTGCTCTCAACGGCTCCTAGCTGCCTTGGGGCTATAAAAGGGACCCCTAGGCGCATGGAGGAGAAAACCAAGCAACCTTAGAGCATTCTTGATCATCCACACTTAGTCTTTGCGCATCCGTTTGTCATTCTCAGTGATTCGAGCTCCGTTCTAGTGAGAACTTTGAGATAGTCTTTTGAGCTCGATTCTTGGCCGTGTGTGTGCGCATTTTGCTGTGGATTTGTGTGTGTTGCTTCCCTCCCTTACTACGTATTTCTTTGTGAATCTCAAGTGTAAGGGCGAGAGACTCCAAGTTGTGGAGATTCCTCACAAACGGGATACTGAAAGGAAAAGCATAACACTGTGGTATTCAAGTTGATCATTGGATCACTTGAGAGGAGTTGAGTGCAACTCTCGTCCGTTGGGACGCCACAACGTGGAGTAGGCAAGTTTTGTACTTGGCCGAACCACGGTATAAATCACTGTGTCTTCTCTGTGTTGATCTTTTGTGGTATTGTGATTTGTTGAGACTCATCTCTAGCCACTTGGCGATTATTGTGCTAACACTTAACAAGTTTTTGTGGCTATAAGTTTAAGTTTCACAGGATCACCTATTCACCCCCCTCTAGGTGCTCTCAATTGGTATCAAAGCCGTTCTCTTCACAAAGGGACTAACCGCCCGAAGAGATGGATCCTAAAGGGAAGGGAATCGTGATCAACGACAAGGAGAAGGAGTCCTTCGTCAACGAGCCAAGGGATGACAAGTCAAATGACTCGGGCTCGGGCCACAGACGCAAAGATGGGAAGAAGAAGAAGATAAGACGCATCAAGGAGATAGTCTACTACGACAGCGATGAGTCTACTTCCTCCCAAAAGGACAACGACCACAACGAATACGAGAGAAAGAAACCGGTCAATTCGAACTTTTCTTTTGATTACTCTCGTATTCCTCAAAGTACTAATGCTCATTTATTATCTATTCCACTTGGTAAACCTCCTCATTTTGATGGAGAGGACTACGGATTTTGGAGTCACAAAATGCGTAGTCACTTGTTCTCTCTCCATCCTAGCATATGGGAGATTGTAGAAAATGGAATGCACTTTGATAGTATGGATAGTCCCATGTTTATTAATGAACAAATTCATAAAAATGCACAAGCTACTACTGTGTTGCTAGCCTCTTTGTGCAGGGACGAGTACCATAAGGTGAGCGGCTTGGACAATGCCAAGCAGATCTGGGACACCCTCAAGATCTCTCATGAGGGGAATGATGTCACCTTGCTCACCAAGATGGAGTTGGTGGAGGACGAGCTTGGATGATTCGCAATGATAAGGGGCGAGGAGCCAACTCAAACATACAACCGGCTCAAGACCCTTATCAACAAAATAAGGAGCTACGGGAGCACGCGATGGACGGACCACGACGTCGTCCGCCTAATGCTAAGGTCATTTACCGTTCTTGATCCTCATTTGGTGAACAATATTCGTGAAAATCCTAGGTACACCAAGATGTCGCCCGAAGAAGTTCTAGGGAAGTTTGTAAGCGGGAGAATGATGATCAAGGAGGCGAGATACGTGGACGACGCGTTGAACGGTCCTACTCATGAGCCTCAACCCATCGCTCTCAAGGCAACGAGGAGTAAGGAGGCACTACCAAGCAAGGTGGCGCAAGTTGAGGTGGCCGGGCTCAATAATGAGGAAATGGCCCTCATCATTAAGCGCTTCAAGACGGCGCTTAAAGGTCGCAAGGGACAGCCAAGCAAGACCAAGACAAAGGAGAAGCGCTCGTGCTTCAAATGTGGTAAGATTGGTCATTTCATTGCTAACTGTCCCGATAATGAAAGTGACCAGGAAAAGGGGAACAAAAGGGAGAAGAAGAAGCATTACAAGAAGGCCAAGGGCGAGGCACATATAGGAAAGGAGTGGGATTCGGATTGCTCCTCCTCCGACTCCGACAATGAAGGACTCGCCGCCACCGCCTTCAACAAGTCATCCCTCTTCCCCAATGAGCGTCACACTTGCCTCATGGCAAGGGAGAAGAAAGTAAGCACTCATGATACTAGTACTTATGCTTCTTCAAGTGAGGATGAGTCTAGTGATGATGATGAGATAGATTACTCATGCTTATTCAAGGGATTAGATAGATCTAAAATTAATAAGATTAATGAGTTGATTGATGCTTTGAATGATAAGAATAGATTACTAGAAAAACAAGAGGATCTTTTATATGAGGAGCATGATAAATTTGTTAGTGCACAAAATTCCCTTGCTCTAGAAATTAAAAGAAATGAAGTGCTTTCTGGTGAATTATCTTCTTGTCATGAAACCATTGCTATTTTAAAAGGTGTTAATAATGATTTAAATGCTAAACTAGAAGTGGCTAGTAAATCTAATTCTTGTGTAGAACATGTTGAAATTTGTACTAGGTGTAAAGACTTTGACATTGATGCGTGTAGTGAACACCTAGTTTCAATTTCCAAGCTTAATGATGAATTGGCTAGTCTTAATGCTCAACTTAAGACCAGCAAGAATGATTTTAATAAGCTAAAATTTGCAAGGGATGCCTACACGATTGGTAGACACCCCTCAATTAAGGATGGACTTGGCTTCAAGAGGGAAGCCAAGAACTTAACAAGCCATAAGGCTCCCATCTCCGCCAAGGAGAAAGGGAAGGCCCCTATGGTAAGTAGTACTAAAAGGAACCATGCTTTTATGTATCATGATAGGAGACAAACTAGGAATTATAATGCTTATGATGATTTTGACTCTCATGCCATGTTTGCTTCTAGTTCTTCCTATATGCATGGTAGAAATATGTCTAGGAGAAATGCTATTCATCATGTGCCTAAAAGGAATATTATTCATGCTCCTAGGAAAGTAGTGAATGAACCTTCTACAATTTATTGTGCTTTAAATGCTTCCTTTGCTATTTGTAGAAAGGATAGGAAAATTGTTGCCAGGAAGTTAGGGGCAAAATGCAAGGGAGACAAAACTTGCATTTGGGTCCCTAAGGATATTTGCACTAACCTTGTAGGACCCAACAAGAGTTGGGTACCTAAGTCCCAAGCCTAAATTTGCCTTGCAGGTTTATGCATCCGGGGGTTCAAGCTGGATTATTGATAGCGGATGCACAAACCATATGACGGGGGAGAAGAAGATGTTCACCTCCTACGTCAAGAATAAGGATTCCCAAGATTCAATTATATTCGGTGATGGGAATCAAGGCAAGGTAAAAGGGTTAGGTAAAATTGCAATTTCTAATGAGCACTCTATCTCTAATGTGTTTTTAGTAGAGTCTCTTGGATATAATTTGCTATCGGTTAGTCAATTATGCAATATGGGATATAACTGTCTATTTACAAATGTAGATGTGTCTGTCTTTAGAAGAAGTGATGGTTCACTAGCTTTTAAGGGTGTATTAGACGGCAAACTTTATTTAGTTGATTTTGCAAAAGAAGAGGCCGGTCTAGATGCATGCTTAATGGCTAAGACTTGCATGGGCTGGCTGTGGCATCGCCGCTTAGCACATGTGGGGATGAAGAACCTCCACAAGCTTCTAAAGGGAGAACACGTGATAGGTCTAACCAATGTTCATTTCGAAAAAGATAGACCTTGTGCAGCTTGTCAAGCAGGGAAACAGGTGGGAGGCTCTCATCACACCAAAAATGTGATGACAACATCAAGACCCCTGGAACTGCTACATATGGACCTCTTCGGACCCGTCGCCTATCTGAGCATAGGAGGAAGTAAGTATGGTTTAGTTATTGTTGATGACTTTTCCCGCTTCACTTGGGTATTCTTTTTGCAGGATAAGTCTGAAACCCAAGGGACCCTCAAGCGCTTCCTCAGGAGAGCTCAAAATGAGTTTGAGCTCAAGGTGAAGAAGATAAGAAGCGACAACGGGTCCGAGTTCAAGAACCTTCAAGTGGAGGAGTTCCTTGAGGAGGAAGGGATCAAGCACGAGTTCTCCGCTCCCTACACACCACAGCAAAATGGTGTGGTAGAGAGGAAGAACAAGACGCTAATCGATATGGCGAGGACGATGCTTGGAGAATTCAAGACCCCCGAGTGTTTCTGGTCGGAAGCCGTGAACACGGCTTGCCATGCCATCAACAGGGTCTACCTTCATCGCCTCCTCAAGAAGACGTCCTATGAGCTTCTAACCGGTAACAAACCCAATGTATTGTACTTTCGTGTATTTGGGAGCAAGTGCTACATTCTAGTGAAGAAGGGTAGAAATTCAAAATTTGCTCCCAAAGCTGTAGAAGGGTTTTTGTTAGGTTATGACTCAAATACAAAGGCGTATAGAGTCTTCAACAAATCATCGGGTTTGGTTGAAGTCTCTAGCGACGTTGTATTTGATGAGACTAATGGCTCTCCAAGAGAGCAAGTTGTTGATTGTGATGATGTAGATGAAGAAGATGTTCCGACGGCCGCTATACGAACCATGGCGATTGGAGAAGTACGACCACAGGAACAAGATGAACGAGATCAACCATCTTCCTCAACTATGGTGCTACCCCCAACTCAAGACGATGAACAGGTTCATCAACAGGAGGCGTGTGATCAAGGGGGAACACAAGATGATCATGTGATGGAGGAAGATGCGCAACCGGCACCTCCAACCCAAGTTCGAGCGATGATTCAAAGGGATCATCCCGTCGACCAAATTCTGGGTGACATTAGCAAGGGAGTAACTACTCATTCTCGATTAGTTAATTTTTGTGAGCATTACTCCTTTGTCTCTTCTATTGAGCCTTTCAGGGTAGAGGAGGCCTTGCTAGATCCGGACTGGGTGTTGGCCATGCAGGAAGAGCTCAACAACTTCAAGAGAAATGAAGTCTGGACGCTGGTGCCTCGTCCTAAGCAAAATGTTGTGGGAACCAAGTGGGTGTTCCGCAACAAACAGGACGAGCACGGGGTGGTGACGAGAAACAAGGCTCGACTTGTGGCAAAAGGTTATGCCCAAGTCGCAGGTTTGGATTTCGAGGAGACTTTTGCTCCTGTGGCTAGGCTAGAGTCAATTCGAATCTTGCTAGCATATGCCACTCACCATTCTTTCAGATTGTACCAAATGGATGTGAAGAGCGCTTTCCTCAACGGGCCAATCAAGGAGGAGGTGTACGTGGAGCAACCCCCTGGCTTCGAGGATGAACGGTACCCCAACCACGTGTGTAAGCTCTCTAAGGCGCTCTATGGACTTAAGCAAGCCCCAAGAGCATGGTATGAATGCCTTAGAGATTTCTTAATTGCTAATGCTTTCAAGGTTGGGAAAGCCGATCCAACTCTTTTCACTAAGACTTGTAATGGTGATTTGTTTGTGTGCCAAATTTATGTCGATGACATAATATTTGGTTCAACTAACCAAAAGTCTTGTGAAGAGTTTAGCAGGGTGATGACGCAGAAATTCGAGATGTCGATGATGGGCGAGTTGAACTACTTCCTTGGGTTCCAAGTGAAGCAACTCAAGGACGGCACTTTCATCTCCCAAACGAAGTACACGCAAGACTTGCTAAAGAGGTTTGGGATGAAGGATGCCAAGCCCGCAAAGACGCCGATGGGAACTGACGGACACACCGACCTCAACAAAGGAGGTAAGTCCGTTGATCAAAAAGCATACCGGTCAATGATAGGGTCTTTACTTTATTTATGTGCTAGTAGACCGGATATTATGCTTAGCGTATGCATGTGTGCTAGATTTCAATCCGATCCTAAGGAGTGTCACTTAGTGGCGGTGAAGCGAATTCTTAGATATTTAGTTGCTACGCCTTGCTTCGGGCTCTGGTATCCAAAGGGGTCTACTTTTGACTTGGTTGGATACTCAGACTCCGACTATGCTGGATGTAAGGTCGATAGGAAGAGTACATCGGGGATGTGCCAATTCTTAGGAAGGTCCCTGGTGTCATGGAATTCTAAGAAACAAACCTCCGTTGCCCTATCCACCGCTGAGGCCGAGTATGTTGCCGCAGGACAGTGTTGCGCGCAACTACTTTGGATGAGGCAAACCCTCTGGGACTTTGGCTACAATCTGAGCAAAATCCCACTCCTATGTGATAATGAGAGTGCTATCCGCATGGCGGAAAATCCTGTTGAACACAGCCGCACAAAGCACATAGACATCCGGCATCACTTTTTGAGAGACCACTAGCAAAAGGGAGATATCGAAGTGTTTCATGTTAGCACCGAGAACCAGCTAGCCGATATCTTTACCAAGCCTCTAGATGAGAAGACCTTTTGCAGGTTGCGTAGTGAGCTAAATGTCTTAGATTCGCGAAACTTGGATTGAATTGTAGCATACATGTGTTTATGCCTTTGATCAGGTTCATTCTGCATTTTGTTGCTTATTGTGGTGCTCAAGTTGTACAAACACTCCCTGGACCTCACAAGTCCATTGCAAAGTGATGCACATGTTTAGGGGGAGATGTGTTACAACTTGACCCTTTGAGACTAACCATTTGCTTGAGTGTGCTTGATTTAGTCTCGAAGATGGATTGAAAGGGAAAGGTGAACTTGGACCATGCAAGACTTCCACTGCACTCCGAGGAGAGGGTAACTTATTCCAAGTTCATCTCTATGATCTTATTGCCTTTATACTCTTAATTGAAGATTTTGGTGAGGCAATGGGGTTAAAGGGCCAAGATTGATCTCGTTTTGGTGCTTGATGCCAAAGGGGGAGAAAATAAAGGCCAAAGCAATAAATGGATCAGCTACCACTTGAGAGATTTTGAAAATAGTAGAATAGAGCTTTGTGTTTTGGCAAAACTCTTTTACTGTGTCTCTTGTCAAAAGTCGGCTTCTTGTGGGGAGAAGTGGTGATTATGGGAAATAGGGGGAGTTTTTGAAATCTTTGATCAATCTCTTTTGGAATATCTCTCTATATGCTTCAACATGTGTGTTTGACTTAGAGATAGAGATTTGAGTTTGATTTGCAAAAACAAACCAAGTGGTGGCAAAGGATGATCCATATATGCCAAAAATGAATCAAAATAAATTTAAGTGTTATTTGAAGTGATTTTGCACTTGTTCTAGTTGCCTTATGTTGTGTTGGCATAAATCACCAAAAAGGGGGAGATTGAAAGGGAAATGTGCCATTGGGCCATTTCTAAGTATTGTGGTAATTGAGTGCCAACTCAAGTGCTTAAATGTGAATTTATGCAATGGATGAACAAAGTGCAAATCAAGAGCAAAGGTACGTTTCTAAGTCTTAGTACATTGGTTTTGTGTACTAATATACTTGTCTAAGTATTGGAAACAGGAAGAAAAAGAAAAGAAAAGAGGTGGCTGTGTACAGCCAAGGGACTGTTTCGGTCTGGGGCACCGGACTGTCCGGTGGTGCACCGGACAGTGTCCGGTGCGCCAGGCTGCCTCGGCCGAACAGGCCGCTCTCGGGAATTCGCTGACGGCGTACGGCTAAAATTCACCGGACTGTTCGGTGTACACCGGACTGTCCGGTGAGCCAACGGTCGGCTAGGGCCAACGGTTGGCCGCGGATTCTGCGCGCGACACGTGGCCAAGCCAACGGTCGGAAGGGGGTGAAAGGGAAATGTGCCTTTGGACCATTTCTAAGTATTTTGGTGATTGAGTGCAAACACAAGTGCTTAAATGTGCCCATGGTTGAACAAAGTGCAAATCACAAGTAAAGGTATGTTTCTAAGCCTTAGTACATTGGTTTTGTGTACTAATATCTTGTCTAAGTGTTAGAAACAGGAAGAAGAAGAAAAGAAAAGAAGTGGAGAGTGGCTGTGTACAGCCAAAGGCTGTTTCGGGCTGGGGCACCGGACTGTCCGGTGTGCACCGGACAGTGTCCGGTGCGCCAGACCAGCGTGGAGCAAACCAGCCGCTCTCGGGTTTTTCTCCGGCGACTTCGGCTAAAATTCATCGGACTGTCCGGTGTGCACCGGACTGTCCGGTGAGCCAACGGTCGGCCGGGCCAACGGTCGGCCGCGCGATCGGCGCGCGACACGTGGCCGAGCCAACGGTCGAGAAGATACACCGGACTGTCCGGTGTGCACCGGACATGTCCGGTGCGCCAACGGTGCGCAGATCTGACTCAGACAGCAACGGTCGGATGCGCTGTTTATAGAAACAAATCGGGCACCGAACAGTGTCCGGTGTGCACCGGACTGTCCGGTGCGCCACGAGACAGAAGGCAAAGATGGCCTTCCAGATTTGTTCCCAACGGCTCCTAGCTGCCTTGGGGCTATAAAAGGGACCCCTTGGCGCATGGAGGAGTACAACAAGCATTCCTACAACTCTTCTAAGCACCAAGACATCAATCTCACGCATTCGTTTCATTGTGATAGCATATAGAGCTCTTATGGAGTTGTGAACTCTTTGTGTTGCATTGCGAGCTCTTGTTGCGACTTGTGTGCGTGTTGTTGCTCTGATTTTCGAGTCTTGTGTGCGTTGCTCATTCCCACCTTACTCCGTATTTCTTTGTGAACTCAATTGTAAGGGCGAGAGACTCCAAGTTGTGGAGATTCCTCGCAAACGGGAAAAGATCAAAGGAAAGAAAAACACCGTGGTATTCAAGTTGATCATTGGATCACTTGAGAGGAGTTGAGTGCAACTCTCGTCCGTTGGGACGCCACAACGTGGAAGTAGGCAAGTTTTGTACTTGGCCGAACCACGGGATAAATCTCTGTGTCTTCTCTGTGATTGTCATTTTGTGCAAGATCTCCTCCTTAGCCACTTGGCAACTATTGTGCTAACCTCTAACAAGTTTTTGTGGCTATAAGTTAAGATTTTACAGGATCACCTATTCACCCCCCCTCTAGGTGCTCTCAATTGGTATCAGAGCCGTTCTCTTCAAGAAAGGGACTAACCGCCCGAAGAGATGGATCCTAAGGGGAAGGGAATTGTGATCAACGACAAGGAGAAGGAGTCCTTCGTCAACGAGCCAAGGGATGACAAGTCCAATGACTCGGGCTCGGGCCACAAGCGAAAAGATGGGAAGAAGAAGAAGACAAGACGCATCAAGGAGATCGTCTACTACGACAGCGATGAGTCCTCTTCTTCCCAAAAGGACGACGACCACGACAAACAAAAGACGGTTAACTCAAACTTTTCTTTTGATTATTCGCGCATTCCATATAGCTCAAATGCTCATTTGCTCCCCATTCCACTTGGCAAGCCTCCTCACTTTGATGGAGAGGACTACGGATTTTGGAGTCACAAAATGCGTACTCACCTATTTTCTCTCCATCCAAGCATTTGGGAGATTGTGGAAAATGGAATGAAATTTGATAGCTCGGATAGCCCTTCATTCATTAATGAGCAAATCCATAAGAATGCACAAGCTACCACTGTTCTTCTAGCTTCATTGTGCAGGGATGAATATAACAAAGTGAGCGGCTTGGATAACGCCAAGCAGATCTGGGACACCCTCAAGATCTCTCATGAAGGAAATGACGTTACCTTGCTCACCAAAACGGAGTTGGTGGAAGGCGAGCTTGGACGGTTCGCGATGATAAGGGGCGAGGAGCCAACTCAGACATACAACCGGCTCAAGACCCTTATCAACAAAATAAGGAGCTACGGAAGCACGCGATGGACGGACCACGACGTCGTCCGACTAATGCTCAGGTCCTTTACCGTTCTTGATCCTCATTTGGTGAATAATATTCGTGAGAATCCCAGGTACACCAAAATGTCGCCCGAAGAAGTCCTAGGAAAATTCGTCAGCGGGCGAATGATGATCAAGGAGGCAAGGTATGTGGACGACGCCTTGAATGGACCAATCAACGAGCCGCAACCTTTTGCTCTCAAAGCCACAAGGAGCAAGGAGACGCTACCCAGCAAGGTGGCGCAAATTGAGGCGGCCGGTCTTAATGATGAAGAAATGGCCCTCATTATCAAGAGATTCAAGACGGTGCTAAAGGGTCGCAATGGACAGCCGAGCAAGACTAAGACCAAGGGGAAGCGATCATGCTTCAAATGCGGTAAACTTGGTCATTTTATTGCTAACTGTCCTGATAATGAAAGTGACCAGGAAAAGGGGAACAAAAGGGAGAAGAAGAAGCACTACAAGAAAGCCAAGGGCGAGGCGCATATAGGCAAGGAGTGGGATTCGGATTGCTCCTCCTCCGACTCCGACAATGAGGGACTCGCCGCCACCGCCTTCAACAAATCGGCCCTCTTCCCCAACGAGCGTCACACGTGTCTCATGGCTAAGGAAAAGAAAGTAAGTACTCGAAACTCTACTTATGCTTCTTCTAGTGGTGATGATTCTAGTGACGATGATGAAATAGACTATTCTAGTTTATTTAAAGGTCTAGATAGAATTACGATTGGCAAAATTAATGAATTAATTGATGCATTGAATGAGAAGGATAAACTCTTAGAGAAACAAGAGGATTTATTGTATGAAGAGCATGATAAATTTTTAGAAGCTCAAAAATCTCATGCTCTAGAAGTTAAAAGAAATGAAATGCTTACTTGTGAATTATCTTCATGCCATGAGACAATTTCAAAATTAAAGAGCATTAACGATGAGTTGAATGCTAAGATAGAAATAGCTAGTAAATCAACAACTTGTGTAGAAAATGTTGTTATTTGCAATAGATGTAAAGACTTTGATATTGATGCTTGTAGTGAACACATAGCTTCTATTGCAAAGTTAAATAATGAAGTGGCTAGTCTTAATGCCCAACTTAAGACTAGCAAAAGTGATTTTGAAAAACTAAAATTTGCTAGGGATGCCTACACGGTTGGTAGACACCCCTCAATTAAGGATGGACTTGGCTTCAAGAGGGAAGCCAAGAACTTAACAAGCCATAAGGCTCCCATTTCCGCCAAGGAGAAAGGGAAGGCCCCTATGGCTACTAGTGCTAAAAGGAACCATGCCTTTTTGTATCATGATAAAAGACAAACTAGAAATAGAAGTTATGATGCTTTTGATTCATATGTTTATGATTCTCATGCCATGTTTGCTCCTAGTTCTTCTTATGTGTATGATAGAAATATCACTAGGAGAAATGTTGTTCCTAAAAGAAATGTTGCAAATGTTCATAGAAAAGTAGTGAATGAACCCTCTACAATTTATTGTGCTTTGAATGCTTCATTTGCAATTTGTAGAAAGGATAGAAAAGTAATTGCTAGGAAGTTAGGGGCAAAATGCAAAGGTGATAAAACTTGCATTTGGGTCCCTAAGGAAATTGTGACTAACCTTGTAGGACCCAACAAGAGTTGGGTACCTAAGTCCCAAGCCTAAATTTGCCTTGCAGGTTTATGCATCCGGGGGTTCAAGCTGGATTATCGACAGCGGATGCACAAACCATATGACGGGGGAGAAGAAGATGTTCACCTCCTACGTCAAGAATAAAGATTCCCAAGATTCAATTATATTCGGTGATGGGAATCAAGGCAAGGTAAAAGGGTTAGGTAAAATTGCAATTTCCAATGAGCATTCTATCTCTAATGTATTTTTAGTAGAGAGTCTTGGATATAATTTGCTATCTGTTAGTCAATTATGTCATATGGGGTATAATTGCCTATTTACAAATGTAGATGTGTCTGTCTTTAGAAGAAGTGATGGTTCACTAGCTTTTAAGGGTGTATTAGACGGCAAACTTTATTTAGTTGATTTTGCAAAAGAAGAGGCCGGTCTAGATGCATGCTTAATAGCTAAGACTAGCATGGGCTGGCTGTGGCATCGCCGCTTAGCACATGTGGGGATGAAGAACCTTCACAAGCTTCTAAAGGGAGAACACGTGATAGGTTTGACTAACGTGCATTTCGAAAAAGATAGACCTTGTGCAGCTTGTCAAGCAGGTAAACAAGTGGGAGGAGCACATCACAGCAAGAACGTGATGACCACTTCAAGACCCCTGGAGCTGCTGCATATGGACCTCTTCGGACCTGTCGCCTATCTGAGCATAGGAGGGAGTAAGTATGGTTTAGTTATTGTTGATGATTTTTCCCGCTTCACTTGGGTGTTCTTTTTGCAGGATAAGTCTGAAACCCAAGGGACCCTCAAGCGCTTCCTCAGGAGAGCTCAAAATGAGTTTGAGCTCAAGGTGAAGAAGATAAGGAGCGACAACGGGTCCGAATTCAAGAACCTTCAAGTGGAGGAGTTCCTTGAGGAGGAAGGGATCAAGCACGAGTTCTCCGCTCCCTACACACCACAGCAAAATGGTGTGGTAGAGAGGAAGAACAGGACGCTAATCGATATGGCGAGGACAATGCTTGGAGAATTCAAGACCCCCGAGTGTTTCTGGTCGGAAGCCGTGAACACGGCTTGTCACGCCATCAACAGGATCTACCTCCATCGCCTCCTCAAGAAGACTTCGTATGAGCTTCTAACCGGGTAGAGGAGGCCTTGCTAGATCCGGACTGGGTGTTGGCCATGCAAGAGGAGCTCAACAACTTCAAGCGAAATGAAGTTTGGACACTGGTGCCTCGTCCGAAGCAAAATGTTGTGGGAACCAAGTGGGTGTTCCGCAACAAATAGGACGAGCACGGGGTGGTGACGAGAAACAAGGCTCGACTTGTGGCAAAAGGTTATGCCCAAGTCGCAGGTTTGGATTTCGAGGAGACTTTTGCTCCTGTGGCTAGGCTAGAGTCAATTCGAATCTTGCTAGCATATGCCGCTCACCATTCTTTCAGGTTGTACCAAATGGATGTGAAGAGCGCTTTCCTCAACGGGCCAATCAAGGAGGAAGTATACGTAGAGCAACCCCCTGGCTTCGAGGATGAACGGTACCCCGACCACGTGTGTAAGCTCTCTAAGGCGCTCTATGGACTTAAGCAAGCCCCAAGAGCATGGTATGAATGCCTTAGAGATTTCTTAATTGCTAATGCTTTCAAGGTTGGGAAAGCCGATCCAACTCTTTTTACAAAGACATGTGATGGTGATTTGTTTGTGTGCCAAATTTATGTCGATGACATAATATTTGGTTCTACTAACCAAAAGTCTTGTGAAGAGTTTAGCAGGGTAATGACGCAGAAATTCGAGATGTCGATGATGGGCGAGTTGAACTACTTCCTTGGGTTCCAAGTGAAGCAACTCAAGGACGGCACCTTCATTTCCCAAACGAAGTACACGCAAGATCTGCTAAAGCGGTTTGGGATGAAGGACGCCAAGCCCGCAAAGACTCCGATGGGGACCGACGGACACACCGACCTCAACAAAGGAGGTAAGTCCGTTGATCAAAAAGCATATCGGTCAATGATAGGTTCTTTGCTTTACTTATGTGCTAGTAGACCGGATATTATGCTTAGCGTATGCATGTGTGCTAGATTTCAATCCGATCCTAAGGAGTGTCACTTAGTGGCGGTGAAGCGAATTCTTAGATATTTGGTTGCTACGCCTTGCTTCGGGCTCTGGTATCCAAAGGGGTCTACCTTTGACTTAGTTGGATACTCAGACTCCGACTATGCCGGATGTAAGGTCGATAGGAAGAGTACATCGGGGACGTGCCAATTCTTAGGAAGGTCCCTGGTGTCATGGAACTCTAAGAAACAAACATCCGTTGCCCTATCCACCGCTGAGGCCGAGTATGTTGCCGCAGGACAGTGTTGCGCGCAACTACTTTGGATGAGGCAAACCCTGAGGGACTTTGGCTACAATCTGAGCAAAGTCCCACTCCTATGTGATAATGAGAGTGCTATCCGCATGGCGGAAAATCCTGTTGAGCACAGCCGCACAAAGCACATAGACATCCGGCATCACTTTTTGAGAGATCACCAGCAAAAGGGAGATATCGAAGTGTTTCATGTTAGCACCGAGAACCAGCTAGCCGATATCTTCACTAAGCCTCTAGATGAGAAGACCTTTTGCAGGTTGCGTAGTGAGCTAAATGTCATAGATTCGCGGAACCTGGATTGAATTGTAGCATACATGTACTTATGCTTTTGATCATGTTCCTTTCTGCATATTGTTGATTATTATGGTGCTCAAGTTGTACAAACACTCCCTGGACCTCACAAGTCCGTTGCAAAGTGTTGCACATGTTTAGGGGGAGATGTGTTACAACTTGACCCTTTGAGACTAACCATGTGCTTGAGTTTGATGATTTAGTCTCGAAGGAGGATTGAAAGGGAAAAGGTGGACTTGGACCATGAAAGACTTCCACTGCACTCCGATGAGAGCGTAACTAATTCCAAGTTCATCTCATGCAATCTTATTGCCTTTGTATTCTTATTGAAGATCTTGGTGAGGCAATGGGGTTCGAGGGCCAAAGTTGATCCCGTTTTGGTGCTTGATGCCAAAGGGGGAGAAAATAAAGGCCAAAGTGAAAAGTGAAAAATGGATCAGCTACCACTTGAGAGATTTTGAAAATAGTAGAATAGAGCTTTTGGAAAACTCTTGCATTGTCTCTTTCGTCAAAAGTTGGCTTCTTGTGGGGAGAAGTTTTGACTATGGGAAATAGGGGGAATTTTTGAAATCTTTGATCAATCTCTTTTGGAATGACTCTCTTTATGCTTCAACATGTGTGTTTGACTTAGAGATAGAGATTTGAGTTTGATTTGCAAAAACAAACCAAGTGGTGGCAAAGGATGATCCATATATGCCAAAATTGAATAAAACTCAAATTTATTTTATTTGAAGTGATTTTGCACTTGTTCTAGTTGCTTTATGTTGTGTTGGCATAAATCACCAAAAAGGGGGAGATTGAAAGGGAAATGTGCCTTTGGACCATTTCTAAGTATTTTGGTGATTGAGTGCAAACACAAGTGCTTAAATGTGCCCATGGTTGAACAAAGTGCAAATCACAAGTAAAGGTATGTTTCTAAGCCTTAGTACATTGGTTTTGTGTACTAATATCTTGTCTAAGTGTTAGAAACAGGAAGAAGAAGAAAAGAAAAGAAGTGGAGAGTGGCTGTGTACAGCCAAAGGCTGTTTCGGGCTGGGGCACCGGACTGTCCGGTGTGCACCGGACAGTGTCCGGTGCGCCAGACCAGCGTGGAGCAAACCAGCCGCTCTCGGGTTTTTCTCCGGCGACTTCGGCTAAAATTCATCGGACTGTCCGGTGTGCACCGGACTGTCCGGTGAGCCAACGGTCGGCCGGGCCAACGGTCGGCCGCGCGATCGGCGCGCGACACGTGGCCGAGCCAACGGTCGAGAAGATACACCGGACTGTCCGGTGTGCACCGGACATGTTCGGTGCGCCAACGGTGCGCAGATCTGACTCAGACAGCAACGGTCGGATGCGCTGTTTATAGAAACAAATCGGGCACCGGACAGTGTCCGGTGTGCACCGGACTGTCCGGTGCGCCACGAGACAGAAGGCAAAGATGGCCTTCCAGATTTGTTCCCAACGGCTCCTAGCTGCCTTGGGGCTATAAAAGGGACCCCTTGGCGCATGGAGGAGTACAACAAGCATTCCTACAACTCTTCTAAGCACCAAGACATCAATCTCACGCATTCGTTTCATTGTGATAGCATATAGAGCTCTTGTGGAGTTGTGAACTCTTTGTGTTGCATTGCGAGCTCTTGTTGCGACTTGTGTGCGTGTTGTTGCTCTGATTTTCGAGTCTTGTGTGCGTTGCTCATTCCCACCTTACTCCGTATTTCTTTGTGAACTCAATTGTAAGGGCGAGAGGCTCCAAGTTGTGGAGATTCCTCGCAAACGGGAAAAGATCAAAGGAAAGAAAAACACCGTGGTATTCAAGTTGATCATTGGATCACTTGAGAGGAGTTGAGTGCAACTCTCGTCCGTTGGGACGCCACAACGTGGAAGTAGGCAAGTTTTGTACTTGGCCGAACCACGGGATAAATCTCTGTGTCTTCTCTGTGATTGTCATTTTGTGCAAGATCTCCTCCTTAGCCACTTGGCAACTATTGTGCTAACCTCTAACAAGTTTTTGTGGCTATAAGTTAAGATTTTACAGGATCACCTATTCACCCCCCTCTAGGTGCTCTCAGGGGGCACCGGACTGTCCGGTGTGCACCGGACATGTCCGGTGCGCCAACGGCTCCCAGATCTGCAACGGTCGACTGCGCTGTTCAAGGAAGGAAATCGGGCACCGGACAGTGTCCGGTGTGCACCGGACTGTCCGGTGCGCCCGATGACAGAAGGCAAGATCAGCCTTCCAGAATTGCTCTCAACGGCTCCTAGCTGCCTTGGGGCTATAAAAGGGACCCCTAGGCGCATGGAGGAGAAAACCAAGCAACCTTAGAGCATTCTTGATCATCCACACTTAGTCTTTGCGCATCCGTTTGTCATTCTCAGTGATTCGAGCTCCGTTCTAGTGAGAACTTTGAGATAGTCTTTTGAGCTCGATTCTTGGCCGTGTGTGTGCGCATTTTGCTGTGGATTTGTGTGTGTTGCTTCCCTCCCTTACTACGTATTTCTTTGTGAATCTCAAGTGTAAGGGCGAGAGACTCCAAGTTGTGGAGATTCCTCACAAACGGGATACTGAAAGGAAAAGCATAACACTGTGGTATTCAAGTTGATCATTGGATCACTTGAGAGGAGTTGAGTGCAACTCTCGTCCGTTGGGACGCCACAACGTGGAGTAGGCAAGTTTTGTACTTGGCCGAACCACGGTATAAATCACTGTGTCTTCTCTGTGTTGATCTTTTGTGGTATTGTGATTTGTTGAGACTCATCTCTAGCCACTTGGCGATTATTGTGCTAACACTTAACAAGTTTTTGTGGCTATAAGTTTAAGTTTCACAGGATCACCTATTCACCCCCCCTCTAGGTGCTCTCAATTACTTGCAAAGGTTTTGCTCTAGGGATTTAATTGTGGCCTAGTTTAGTAAAAGTTTTGGAAGTCCTAATTCACCCCCCCTCTTAGGCGTCACCCGTTTCCTACAGACGTCCAACACAAACCACGTGGACTAACTAGTTTGTCTAGATGTCATTTATCTCAGGTGCTTAAGGTTCAACACAAACCAAGAAAGAAATTCGGTTAGGGACACAATCAAATTTGGAGTTAAAGACTTAGAGTGTGCTGATATTTGGCGCACCGGACACTGTCCGATGCACCAGGCCAGGCACCCAGCGAACCAGCCACTCTCTAGTTTCTTCTGGGCGCGCTCCACTATAATTCACCGGACTGTCCGGTGTGCCAGCGGAGCAATGGCTGCTTGCGCGCCAACGGTCGACTGCTCAGATGAACAATGATGAACAGTGCCGCGACAGAAGTCAGAGCGCAGAAGTCAGAGGTCACCGGACTGTCCGGTGCAACAAGATGACAAAGAGCTCCAACTGTCAACAACTCCAAACCCTAACGGACGCGCTGACGTGGCGCACACCGGACAGTGAACAGTGACTGTACGGTGCGCCGCCGGACTGTCCGGTGTGCCCATCGACAGCAGAAACAACCAACGACTAGGAAGTGGTTGGGGGCTATGAATACCCCCCGACCACCTCATTCAATGCCATCCAAGCATTCAGAAGTTTTCATTCATTGCAAGAGCAAAGTCCAACACTCCAAGACACAATCAAAGCAATCAATCCACTCCAAGTTCCCAAAATCAATTCTAGTGCTTAAGGGCTTGTGAAAGGATCACTTGTGTTCTTTTGTTGCTCTTGTCGCTTGGATTGCCTTTCTTCCTTCCTCATTCTCTTTCTAAGTGCTTGTAAAGCTTGCAGGAGACACATAAGTGTGTGGTGGTCCTTGCGGGGTCTTAGTGACCCGTTTGATTAAGGAGAATGCTCACTTGGTCTAAGTGACCGTTTGAGAGAGAGGGAAAGGGTTGAAATAGACCCGACCTTTGTGGCCTCCTCAATGGGGATTAGGTTATTTGAAACTGAACCTCGGTAAAACAAATCATCGTGTTCACTTGTGTTGATTTCCATTTGATTTGTTTGCCCTCTTTCCTCTCTCTAAAGTTTCCTTGCCAATATTGATTTGAGTTTGCTCCCAAACGTCGTCCGCATCATTTGAGCAACTCGTGGCAAGAGAAACAATCTTCCGCCTCGGATTTAATTCTAACGCTAACTCCGGCCTTAATGTGTGTTTAAGTTTATAAATTCTAGGTTTCGCCTATTCACCCCTTCTAGGCGACTTTCATATACCTAATTGGTTCAACTAGTTTCCTTAGTCTTTGCCCCCCATCAATGATGTGAAGACTAATGCATATTTTCGCTACATCTAGGCGCAGATCTGGCACTTGCTCATTTAACATTATACTCACGTTCCTATATGTTGTGTTAAGGTTCGTTTGGATATAGATATTGGAGATATTAGAATTGAATTAGATCCAACACCATATCTGTTTAGTATTAGAAATGAGTTTTAGTACAAATTTGTTGTTTGGATGTATCTGGAATTGCAATTCCATCCAATATCTAGAGTCTTATTTCTGAATTGTGAGAGGCACGTTTTTAGTTAAAGTCCAATTCCAAGGAATTGAGCTTTAATTCCAGCTCTGAATTTATTAGCTAACCAAACAACAGAATTCAAAGTTTTTGATTCCAATTCCCATTTCAATCTTGAATATCTACGTTCAAACGAGGTATTAGTTTTACCTTCAACATAACATGCCTATCATAACCCTATACTAGAGTTTGGGATATAGTTAAGACAACACAGAGTTCCAAAGAAAAATTTAAAACCAGCAAAATGTTCAGATTAAGGAAATGACCGAAAAAGGTGAAGACTTGTAAAAATCTGGCTCATTAAGGCATTTTAAAGAAATCAGTAAAATAGTTTAAATCGCTAAAATGCTTCAACCTTCAACGTTCTAAATTAACAGCCATAATTATCCCAGGTAAACTCGCAGTCCATGCTTTAAGCTTCCTTTGGAACGCGGTATTTTTTTTCCGTTTCGTGTGTTTTTTCTGTAAAAATGGACATATTTCTATAATTTTTTTGTATGATTCCTCTAAAATTTCTGTATTATAATAAAAGGGACCGATATATCTGAATGATATAGCCCATCGCGTCTAAGGGCTTATGTGGTTCGTTCATATTCTCAGAATCTAGCAAAATAAAGTCATGTTTTGTGTGTACATTCTAGATCAAAATCAGTATCTAGCTACACCTGGATAACAATGAGAAAGTGGGCATGCATCTCATGCCTACCAAACGGGCCGTAATTAACCACAATCTAAGCCGTACCCGACCCGTGACCGTGAGACAGTGACGCGAGCCTGTGTGCGGCCCGCTTTCGTTCGCCGAGTCAACAACAAGAAGCCACGCGACGATAACGCCCAGTTCGTGGAAGATTGGAAGAACACTAGAGCGAGAAGCGATCAGAGCGAGGCACGGCGAGGGCGACGACAGAGCCATGAGTTACCAGAAGGTCCCGGAGTCCTATCCGCCACCAGGCAAGCCCCTCCTATCTCTCCTACCTCTTCTCCAATCCCTGTACCAATTCCGTTTTCTCGATCTGAATTCGCCGGCCAGAGATCCCCTGCTCTTCGTCTACTATCCGTCTGCTACAGATCGAGTCGTCACCCTTCTGGGATTCGGCATTAATTCGCTGGGCAATGCCGCGCCCGATCTTCTCTGGGTTGCTTCTGGAAGCCCCCATTATTACTGATCTGATCCGCGTTTTTTTTGTGCTGTTTTGCAGGGTACTCGCAGCCGTACCCACCGCCCCAGGCTCCACCGCAGGGGCCTTACTACCCGCCGCCGCAGCAACCACCTCCGGGGTACCAGGGCTACTTTAACGACGGCCAGCAACCCTACGGCTATCCGCCGCCGCAGGGTGGGTATTACCATCACGGTCACCACCACCATAACGACCACCATCACCATCATCATGGTCACCACCACCACCACCACGAAGATGATGACTGCTGCCTTGGCTTCTTGAAAGGATGGTAATGCAGGCCTGGCTCTTTCCTGATCACTTAGGATAGAAGGAAGGGAATCGTATATGTTTTAGCTATTTACATACCGATATTATTGTGCTGATAATTTTTATGTTTTTAAACACACTGATCAATTTATATCAGGGGAAATCAGTAAATTTGCTGTCAAAATAAGTAATATCTGAACTGGGCCATGTGCAATTGGTAAAACAATGAGCAAATTCGGGTTGTGCAATCTTCTTGATGAAAATGGTATAAGCTTTGTTCATGTTCTAGGCATAATGAAAATGTAGACTGATTTGTAAGGATGCAGATTATATACTTAGGCCTGACGCAAACGTACGTGAATCTGCAGTCTCAATATTTTATTTTTCTGATAAAATGTTGCACTCTCGTGTGTTAGGTCTAGTGTATGCATCTATTACCACTGTTGACCAAAAAATGACCTCCTTCATATAGTCATCTAACTAATTTCAATATACCTGTGAAGCTGAACGGAGAAAATGACACACACATCACTAATGTGTTAGGGAAGCGCTTCTGAACATGCTAGGATTTTTTAAACATGGCAAAAATAATCAATACCTCGATTTATCTAATCTCTCTATAATATTCTGTGTGCGCAATGTCGCTGAGAGTAAGTTTGTGCCAATATTCACCTGGATACTATTTACATAATCCATGTCTTGAGAAAGAAGCACTGTAGTGTTTCTAGTTGATAAGGACGTAACCCGTATGTGTCATTGTGTTTCCATTCGCAGGCTGGCCGCTCTTTGCTGCTGCTGCATGATGGACGAGTGCTGCTGCTGCTGCTTCTGACATACATGCACCTGAAGCTCGCTGTGTCTGGGCATCGTGGCACGGCAACATTTGAGTGATTATGGTTGCTGGATAGTGTTTACTTGAATTTTCTCTTTGTTATTGTTCGTAAATAATCTGAATAGTACATCGTGTTAATAAAAGGGTATTTGCAGTGTTTCTTTCTGTGTGTTCTGAGCTGATTGGTCGTCCATGGAAAAGACCCGGAATCCTTTCGTAGATCCCTGTATCGTTGAATAACATATTTGTTTTTTTTTTCAATAATACCAGTTGTTTCCATCGGATCATGAGCGAGGAATCTAATTCATTCATAGAGCAGATTTTCTCTAAAAAATAAGAAGTAAAAAGCTGTGCAGAGATTTTTTTTTCTTCGGTTGTTATATAATCACAAGGTGCAGCAGCAAGCAGTTCCCTGCATTTTATGAGCCTTACCTTTTTCTCCCTCCTGAATGGAAGGTAACAGTGTCACTCACTGCATTTCATAACGTGCTATCTATCTTGACAACTCTGCCTACTGCAGGCTGCAGCTGAAAGAAATGAACAGAACAAGGGGAAATAGTTGTCCTTGGACAAGAAACCTCAGCCCCATTGCACCGGATGGTATGGTCGACCGATCGAAAGCGCGGGATACACTGCTAGCTGCATCTCGTCAGGTCCATCCGTCCATCCTAGGTTAGCTTCATCCATCCACCGCTCGACCTTGATATGCTTCTGCTGCACACCAAGCCAAGTGAAACTATATACCGACCGAGTTACATTACATGCATTTAGGAAGATTGGATAAATTAAACAACGTGTGATGCACTGCTTCTGATGACGTGCCACGACTTTAAAGCAAAGCTGCTGCATTTACAGATTAACTGAAGAGGAGATGAGCCTAGCATGGAGGATGGAAGCCGCTCAGACTAGCCAAGGAGGCTGCCTGCGGGGACCGCACGCGGTGGAGGCGGGGCCACGCAACGTCCGCAGCAGGAGGCCACAGGCAGCTCATCCTTGGCTACCGAAGCAGAGCTTCCATCGCCATGCCAGGCCAGTCCTCTGCCCAGAGCTAGTAGCTGTCACGCCTGCACCTGCACCTGCACCGCATATATGCTTTCCCTCGGTCGCACGCTCACCGATATATGAATGAACCAGGGATCGGTTTCAGATAAGGGGCCCGCCCGGACTAGCCAAGGAGACTGCCTGTGATCGAGGCCACGAGGCGAGCAATAAAACGTGCACAAGGTTTTGCCCGAGCCAAGCCAAGCCAAGAAGCCACAGGCAAGTCATCCTTGGCTATCTGGACAGACTCTTATCGCCACTCTCTAGCACACTGCACACACACAAATCTGTGGCCTTGGATTGGATGCAACGCTCTGCGTGCCCTTCGGCTATTTATACTGTCCAAGTACAGAAACGAGCTGGTGGATCCAAAGCTTTTCTTCCATGACAGAAACGGCCGCAGGTTGCAGCATCGAACATATCCTCAGCTCCTCTCTCTCTCTCTCCTTTTTTTTCTCCTTGAAATGTGCACATCCATCCAGATTACGCATGCCCATATTTTCAAGGGATCCCTATTTTCAATCATTCAGTGGTGTGGTGCACCTTATCGCCTGCCGAAATTAGAAAAACCCCGGGACCGGGAATAATATGGCACCGTTCCGCTGCAAGCCGCGCACCTCTACATGTCCGCGAATATCATGTTGACCTTTAGCTCTTTCAAAGGCTGGATCGTCTTCTGACCTTCATAAAGCTGGATGTGGATGTGATTCCTTGTGGTACATGTACTACACTGCTAGTACTAGCTAGCGAGTGTCAGCGTTTGGAGTTCGACCGCACACCAGAGTTACCTCTTGCGGTGTTTTACCGCACACCAGAGTTATCTCTTGCGGTGTTTTTGGCTATGACGATATTGTTGACTCTACCTCAATGGTTCGTGCTGGACGCACGAGAGAGGTAAAAATGATTTTCTGTAGGTTTGGGCCGCTTAGAGAGGCGTAATACCCTACTTCTTGTGGTGGATCTATAAGTGCAAGCGAAGTTTCCTGAATGGAGAAAAGCTAATGAGATAGGTAAATGGTCGATGAAAATGATGGTGTACCCTTGGACCTTATATATATGACCGTAGGGCACTCAATACATACATGAGGATTCACGTGTCTCCTAAATTATAGTGAACCGACTGAACTGATCCCCCTACAACCTAGCCGACTTAATCCTAACATGCCCCGATATTCGAGGACGCCATGCGTGGGAAAGTCGGGTGGTTTCTGTGGATAGCGCACGAGTCGAGGATTGTCTGGGTTCGAGGCCGTTGCCTTCTCAAGTCGGCCCATTACGCCATTAGCTTTTGCCTGGCTCACGAGGAGATGGTCTTGCGAGGTAACCGGCCCGAGGCCCCACGCGAGACCTTCTCGCATTCTAGTGGATCCAGGGATATCTGTCTTCTACAACGAGCGCAAAAGAACGGTGTCTTGTACCGCCGTTCCGGAGATTTCCATGAGCATGTGGATGTGGATGCTGACCTCTCTGACATTACTAAATCCATGACACTGCTTATTGAGGTGTGCTCTTGTTATATGACAATGAGCAATTGTCGAACTCCGTTTGATTGAGTTATCCTCTTATGACTGACTAGTGCAGGTGTAGTAGGTGACGGAGAGGACTTGGTGTGGGTAATGGAGCCGTGGTTCATGCTGATTGTTGGGGACCTTCGGCTTCCGAAGGTCCTCAAAAACATAATTTAACAATGTTTCTGGAGTAAAATACATGAACAGATATCTTCGGACTAGGATCAGAACCACAGTATGAAGCACAAAGAACACGAAGGTTGGTGCAGAGCCGAAGCTATGAGCAGGAGAGCTTCGGCACGATAGCAGAAAAGGAAACCGACTTAAAAAGGAAAAGGCTATTCAGACCTCGATGGGTTACTATAGAGTCATTAGCAAATGTAAAGGGCATGGGTGTAATTTTACATGGGCTGAGTCCCGTGCCTATAAATAGATGAATAATGCTCCCGTACTGTTCACGCTGACTTGACATTTGCTTTTGCGTCACGCTTGTACTTTTATCTTCTTTCAAGCCGAAGGTACACTTGTAATTTGATATCATTTATGTTTTTCCATAATAATAAAATAGAAATAAGTTGATAATAATACATAATTGTTTATGTTATCTCTTATACTTCATATAATTCCTTCATTGTTATATGTTATGCTGATGAAGGTATGTCCTTCATAACCTTCGTCCGAAAATCATTATATCCCAAGGGAAATAATGCTTCAAAGGACGAAGGACTTTAACGTTTAACATTTTTTGTGTTGCCTTATTCTTAACTCATAGCATTTGAGAACAAGTCCCCAACATTGGCGCCCACCTCCGGTGAACTCTTTTCGACCACCTTCGGCAAGCATTGACCTTCGTCATGCCACCGAAGAAAGCTTCAGCGATAGGGGCTGCCGCTCTACAGCCGCTGGACCCGAACCAGGAAACTCTTTCTCTTCGAGAGGCCCGAAGCCAGAAGAGGAAGACCACTAGTCCAACACCCCAGGAGGACGAGTTGGACCAAGAAATCAGGAATATGGAGATGCTTCATCAACAAGTAAAAAGGAAGAAGGAGAAGATAGCTCGACTAGCCGACCTTCAGAGGCAAATTGACGAAGCTACTGAAGAAGTACGCCATCTCGCTCAAGATGAGCAAGAGCGAAGGCCCCAACATAGGGAGCTTCATCAAGAAGGCTTCTTCAACGAGGATGAATGGTATGAGGATTTCCATCATGGAAATTTTGCTTTTCATGATGCTTCTCCTCTGTCAGTAGAACTGCAGGCTACACCTTGGCCCCCATCTTACAAGCCACCCCAGCTCCCCATGTATGATGGGCACTCAGATCCGAAGCAGTTTCTGATGAGCTACGAAGCAACCATATCTTCATATGGAGGCAATACCGCAGTCATGGCGAAATCTTTCGTCATGGCGGTCAAGAATGTTGCGCAAACCTGGTACTCCTCTCTTCGGCCAGGAACAATCACATCATGGCAGAAGCTGAAGGACATGTTGATCACCAGTTTCCAAGGGTTTCAGACAAAGCCGGTTACCGCTCAAGCTTTGTTCCAGTGCACGCAAGATCACGAAGAATACCTCCAGGCGTATGTCCGAAGGTTCTTGCGTCTGAGGGCACAAGCGCCAATGGTGCCCAATGAAATTGTCATTGAGGCCATGATGGCTTCGGTCAGGACCTACGACCCAATACTTCGCTAGGAAACCCCCTCAGACCCTGGAGAAATTGCTCCAAAAGATGGATGAATACATCCGCGCTGATAATGACTTTCGTCAAAGAAGGGAGGAAGCCTACAGGTTCTCTGAGATGACCAGGGGCTTCGGAGGGAGAATCCACCCTAGGCACGTCAGATCAATCCACTCCTCCCAAAATGACGACAGAGGAAGTCAGCAACAGAGGCCACAATATTCCTCGCAAGCTTCGGGACAGCAACAAAGCTATCTTCGGCCGCCAGCTCCAAGGGGCAGAGGCGCCAGGGGCTTCAGAGGAAGGTTTGGGGATCAGCCCAAGAAAATTTATTGCTTATTCTGTGGTGAAGACAAGGGCCATACTACAAGGATGTGCCATGTCACCATTCAGAAACAGAAGGAAATAGCAGAAGCTGCAGCTCAGCAGAACCAGCCGAAGCAGGTCATGCATACTGCTTCATATCACTCGCCCTACATACTAGAGTATGTGGGTAACCATCCTGCACCGTCTGTTGCTTCGGCCAGTCAGCCACAGGTAGGGATGAAAACGGTTTCGAAATTTTTCGGTATTCCTGAGAGCACCTAGAGGGGGGGGTGAATAGGTGATCCTGTGAAACTTAAACTTAATGCCACAAAACTTGGTTAAGCGTTAGCACACTAATTGCCAAGTGGTAAGAAAGGAGTTTCAACAAAACACAATAACCAAAAAGATATCAATCACAGAGATGGCACGGTGGTTATCCCGTGGTTCGGCCAAGACCAACGCTTGCCTACTCCACGTTGTGGCGTCCCAACGGACGAGGGTTGCAATCAACCCCTTTCAAGCGGTCCAAAGACCCACTTGAATACCACGGTGTTTTGCTTTGCTTTTCTTAATCCCGTTTGCGAGGAATCTCCACAACTTGGAGCCTCTCGCCCTTACACTTGAAGTTCACAAAGAATCACGGAGCAAGGGAGAGATTAGCAACTCACACAAGACACTAAGATCACAGCAAATACGCACACACAAGACCCAGACTTAAGCTCAAATGACTATCACACTAGAACGGAGCTCAAATCACTATAATGTCGAACAAGTGCGCAAGAATGATGTGTGAGTGATCAACAATGCTCAAAGGATGCTTGGTGTCTTCCTCCATGCGCCTAGGGGTCCCTTTTATAGCCCTAAGGCAGCTAGGAGCCGTTGAGAGCATTCTAGGAAGGCTGATCTTGCCTTCTGTTGACTGGCGCACCGGACAGTCCGGTGCACATCGGACACTGTTCGGTGCCCGATTTCCTTCTAAAAGTGGCGCAGTCGACCGTTGGCAGCCTGAGAGCCGTTGGCACACCGGACATGTTCGGTGCACACCGGACAGTCCGGTGCCCCCTTCTAGCCGTTGGCTCGGCCACGTGTCCCGCGCAGATCGCGCGGCCGACCGTTGGCTCACCGGACAGTCCGGTGCACACCGGACAGTCCGGTGCACACCGGACAGTCCGGTGAATTATAGCCGTACGTCGCCGGTGAATTCCCGAGAGCGGCCACTTCGCTCGAGCCAGCCTGGCGCACCGGACACTGTCCGGTGCACCACCGGACACTGTCCGGTGCACCCAGACTCAGCACAGTCTTGGCTGCTCGAGCCAAGGCATTTTCAACAGGATTTTTCCTGTTTCCAGCACTTAGGCACAATACATTAGTCCATAAAACAATGTACTAAGTCTGAGAAACATACCTTTATCCTTGATTTGTACTTTGTCCACCTTTTTACACTTAGGCACTTGTGTTGGACACTAAATCACCAAAATACTTAGAAATGGCCCAAGGGCACATTTCCCTTTCAATCTCCCCCTTTTTGGTGATTTATGCCAACACAACATAAAGCAAGTAGAACAAGTACAAAATCAATTCAACTAAGAACTCAATATTGTTTTGATTCAAATTTGACATATATGGATCACTCTATGCCACCACTTGGTTTGTTTTTGCAAATCAAACTCAAATTCCTATCTCTAAGTCAAATCCACTTGTAGAGACATAAAGAGAGGTTTTCCAAAGAAATTTGATCAAGGATTTCAAAAACTCCCCCTTTTTCCCATAATCAACACTTCTCCCCACAAGAGGCCAACTTTTGACATAAGAGACAATAAAAGAGTTTTGACAAACCAAAAGCTCTAATCTACTATTTTCAAAATTTCTCAAGTGGTAGCTGATCCATCTATTGCTTTGGCCTTTATTTTCTCCCCCTTTGGCATCAAGCACCAAAACGGGATCAATCTTGGCCCTTAAACCCCATTGCCTCACCAAAGTCTTCAAATAAGAACACAAAGGCAATAAGAGTACATGAGATGAACTTGGAATAAGTTACCCTCTCATCGGAGTGCAGTGGAAGTCTTTCATGGTCCAAGTCCACCTTTTCCCTTTCAAACCTCCTTTGAGACTAAAACAAGCAAACTCAAGCATATGGTTAGTCTCAAAGGGTCAAGTTGTAACACAACTCCCCCTAAATATGTGCATCACTTGCACAAGGACTTGTGAGGTCCGGGGAGAGATTGTACAACTTGAGCACCATAGTAAGCAACAAAATGCATAAGGAACATGATCAAAGGCATAAACACATGTATGCTATAAATCAATCCAAGTTCCGCGAATCTAGGACATTTAGCTCACTACACAGCCTGCAAAAGGTCTTTTCATCTAAAGGCTTAGTGAAGATATCGGCTAGCTGGTTCTCGGTGCTAACATGAAACACTTCGATATCTCCCTTTTGCTGGTGGTCTCTCAAAAAGTGATGCCGGATGTCAATGTGCTTTGTGTGGCTGTGCTCAACAGGATTTTCCGCTATTCGGATAGCACTCTCATTATCACATAGGAGTGGGACTTTGCTCAGATTGTAGCCAAAGTCCCGGAGGGTTTGCCTCATCCAAAGTAGTTGCACGCAACACTGCCCTGCGGCAACATACTCGGCCTCAGCGGTGGATAGGGCAACAGAAGTTTGTTTCTTGGAGTTCCACGACACCAGGGACCTTCCTAAGAATTGGCACGTCCCCGATGTACTCTTCCTATCGACCTTACATCCAGCATAGTCAGAATCTGAGTATCCAATCAAGTCAAAGTTAGACCCCTTTGGATACCAGATCCCGAAGCAAGGCGTAGCGATTAAATATCGAAGAATTCGCTTCACAGCCACTAAGTGACACTCCTTTGGATCGGATTGAAATCTAGCACACATGCATACGCTAAGCATAATATCCGGTCTACTAGAACACAAATAAAGTAAAGACCCTATCATAGACCGGTATGCTTTTTGATCAACGGACTTACCTCCTTTGTTGAGGTCGGTGTGTCCGTCGGTTCCCATCGGAGTCTTTGCGGGCTTGGCGTCCTTCATCCCAAACCGCTTTAGCAAGTCCTACGTGTACTTCGTTTGGGAGATGAAAGTGCCGTCCTTGAGTTGCTTCACTTGGAACCCAAGGAAGTAGTTCAACTCGCCCATCATCGACATCTCGAATTTCTGCGTCATCACCCTGCTAAACTCTTCACAAGACTTTTGGTTAGTAGAACCAAATATTATGTCATCGACATAAATTTGGCACACAAAAAGATCGCCATCGCAAGTCTTAGTGAAAAGAGTTGGATCGGCTTTCCCAACCTTGAAAGCATTAGCAATTAAAAAGTCTCTAAGGCATTCATACTAAAAGGGAAATGTGCCCTAGGGCCATTTCTAAGTATTTTGGTGATTTAGTGTCCAACACAAGTGCCTAAGTGTAAAAAGGTGGACAAAGTACAAATCAAGGATAAAGGTATGTTTCTCCGACTCAGTACATTGTTTTATGGACTAATGTATTGTGTCTAAGTGCTGGAAACAGGAAAAACCCAATTGAAAATGTCTTGGCTCGAGCAGCCAAGACTCTGCTGAGTCTGGGAGCACCGGACTGTCCGGTGCGCCAGGCTGGCTCGAGCGAAGTGGCCGCTCTCGGGAATTCACCGGTGACGTACGGCTATAATTCACCGGACTGTCCGGTGTGCACCGGACTGTCCGGTGTGCACCGGACTGTCCGGTGAGCCAACGGTCGGCCGGGCCAACGGTCGGCCGCGCGATCTGCGCGGGACACGTGGCCGAGCCAACGGCTAGAAGGAGGCACCGGACTGTCCGGTGTGCACCGGACATGTCCGGTGCGCCAACGGCTCTCTGGCTGCCAACGGTCGACTGTGCCATTTATGGAAAGAAATCGGGCACCGGACATGTCCGGTGTGCACCGGACTGTCCGGTGCGCCAGTCGACAGAAGGCAAGATCAGCCTTCCTAGATTGCTCTCAACGGCTCCTAGCTGCCTTGGGGCTATAAAAGGGACCCCTAGGCGCATGGAGGAGGATACCAAGCATTCCTACAACATTCCTAAGCACCAAGACATCGATTCCGCGCCTTTGATTCTTTGCGATAGCAATTAGAGCTCTAGTTGAGTGGTGAACTCATTGAGTTGTATTGTGAGCTCTCGTTGTGACTTGTGTGCGTGGTGTTGCTGTGATTTCTTGAGTGCGTTGCTAATCCCTCCCTTGCTCCGTGTTTCTTTGTGATCTTAAAGTGTAAGGGCGAGAGGCTCCAAGTTGTGGAGATTCCTCGCAAACTGGATTGAGAAAAAGCAAGCAAAACACCGTGGTATTCAAGTGGGTCTTTGGACCGCTTGAGAGGGGTTGATTGCAACCCTCGTCCGTTGGGACGCCACAACGTGGAGTAGGCAAGCGTTGGTCTTGGCCGAACCACGGGATAACCACCGTGTCATCTCTGTGATTGATTTCTTGTGGTTATTGTGTTTTGACTCCTCTCTAGCCACTTGGCAATTATTGTGCTAACGATTAACCAAGTTTTGTGGCTTAAGTTTTCAAGTTTCACAGGATCACCTATTCACCCCCCTCTAGGTGCTCTCAATTGGTATCAGAGCCGTTCTCTTCACAAAGGGACTAACCGCCCGAAGAGATGGATCCTAAGGGGAAGGGTATCGTGATCAACGATAAAGAGAAGGAGTCTTTCGTCAACGAGCCAAAGGATGACAAGCCTACCGACTCGGGCTCGGGTCATAGACGAAAAGATGGGAAGAAGAAGAAGACAAGGCGCATTAAGGAGATCGTCTACTACAACGACAGTGATGAGTCCAGTTCTTCCCACAAGGACAACGACGACAACGACTACGACAAACGAAAGACGGTTAACTCGAACTTTTCTTTCGATTATTCGCGTATTCCTCAAAGTGCAAATGCTCATTTATTATCTATTCCACTTGGTAAACCTCCTCATTTTGATGGAGAGGACTACGGATTTTGGAGTCACAAAATGCGTAGTCACTTGTTCTCTCTCCATCCTAGTATATGGGAGATTGTAGAGAGTGGAATGCACTTTGATAGTTCGGATAGTCCCATGTTCATTAATGAGCAAATTCATAAGAATGCACAAGCTACTACTGTTCTTCTAGCTTCATTGTGCAGGGATGAATACCACAAAGTGAGCGGCTTGGATAACGCCAAGCAGATCTGGGACACCCTCAAGATTTCACATGAGGGGAACGACGTCACCTTGCTCACCAAGATGGAGTTGGTGGAGGGCGAGCTTGGACGATTCGCGATGATAAGGGGCGAGGAGCCGACCCAAACATACAACCGGCTCAAGACCCTTATCAACAAAATAAGGAGCTATGGAAGCACGCGATGGACGGACCACGACGTCGTCCGACTGATGCTAAGGTCCTTTACCGTTCTTGATCCTCATTTGGTGAATAATATTCGTGAGAATCCCAGGTACACCAAAATGTCGCCCGAAGAAGTCCTTGGAAAATTTGTAAGCGGGCGAATGATGATCAAGGAAGCAAGGTACGTGGACGACGCTCTAAACGGTCCAATCAATGAGCCTCAACCCGTTGCTCTCAAGGCAACAAGGAGCAAGGAGGCGTTACCCAGCAAGGTAGCACAAATTGAGGCGGCCGGACTTAATGATGAAGAGATGGCCCTCATCATCAAAAGATTCAAGACGGCGCTAAAGGGGCGCAAGGGACAGCCAAGCAAGACCAAAACCAAGGGGAAGCGCTCATGCTTCAAATGTGGTAAGCTTGGTCATTTTATTGCTAACTGTCCCGACAATGATAGTGATCAGGATCAAGGGAACAAGAGGGAGAAAAAGAAGAACTATAAGAAGGCAAAGGGCGAGGCACATCTTGGCAAGGAGTGGGATTCGGATTGCTCCTCGTCCGACTCCGACAATGAAGGACTCGTCGCCACCGCCTTCAACAAGTCATCTCTCTTCCCCAACGAGCGTCATACATGCCTTATGGCAAGGGAGAAGAAGGTATGTACTCGAGACTCTACCTATGCTTCTTCAAGTGAGGACGAATCTAGTGATGAGGATGAAATAGATTATTCATGTCTATTTAAGGGCCTAGATAGAACCAAGGTAGATAAAATTAACGAATTGATTGATGCCTTGAATGATAAAAATAGGCTTTTAGAAAAACAAGAGGACTTGTTGTATGAAGAACATGACAAATTTGTAGAAGCTCAAAAATCTCATGCCTTAGAAGTTAAGAGAAATGAAATGCTTTCTTGTGAATTATCTTCTTGCCATGAGACAATTTCTAGCTTAAGAAGCATTAATGATAATTTGAATGCTAAGTTAGAAATAGCTAGTAAATCAACAACTTGTGTAGAAAATGTTGTTATTTGCAATAGATGTAAAGATTTTGATATTGATGCTTGTAGTGAACACATAGCTTCTATTGCAAAGTTAAATGATGAAATGGCTAGTCTTAATGCCCAACTTAAGGCTAGCAAAAGTGATTTTGATAAACTAAAATTTGCTAGGGATGCCTACACGATTGGTAGACACCCTTCAATTAAGGATGGGCTTGGCTTCAAGAGGGAAGCCAAGAACTTAACAAGCCATAAGGCTCCCATCTCCGCCAAGGAGAAAGGGAAGGTCCATATGGCAAGTAGTACTAAAAAGAACCATGCTTTTATGTACAATGATAGAAGACAGTCTCATAGGAGTTGTAATGCTTTTGATTCACATGCCTATGACTCTTATGCTATGTATGCTTCCAGTTCTTCCTATATGCATGGTAGAGATATATATGCCTAGGAAAAATATTCATCATGTGCCTAGGAAGAATATTCTTCATGTTCCTAGAAAAGTTATGAATGGTCCATCTACAATTTATCATGCTTTAAATGCTTCCTTTGCTATTTGTAGAAAGGATAGGAAGATAGTTGCTAGGAAATTAGGGGCAAAATGCAAGGGTGATAAAACTTGCATTTGGGTCCCTAAGGAAATTGTGACTAACCTTGTAGGACCCAACAAGAGTTGGGTACCTAAGACCCAAGCCTAAATTTGCCTTGCAGGTTTATGCATCCGGGGGCTCAAGCTGGATTATCGATAGCGGATGCACAAACCACATGACAGGGGAGAAGAAGATGTTCACCTCCTACATCAAGAATAAGGATTCCCAAGATTCAATTATATTCGATGATGGGAACCAAGGCAAGGTGAAAGGTTTAGGCAAGATTGCAATATCAAATGAGCACTCTATCTCTAATGTGTTTTTAGTTGAGTCTCTTGGATATAATTTACTATCTGTCAGTCAATTATGTAATATGGGATATAATTGTCTATTTACAAATGTAGATGTGTCTGTCTTTAGAAGATGTGATGGTTCACTAGCTTTTAAGGGTGTACTAGACGACAAACTTTATTTAGTTGATTTTGCAAAAGAGGAGGCCGGTCTAGATGCATGCTTAATGGCTAAGACTTGCATGGGCTGGTTGTGGCATCGCCGCTTAGCACATGTGGGGATGAAGAACCTCCACAAGCTTCTAAAGGGAGAACACGTGATAGGTCTAACCAATGTACAATTCAAAAAAGATAGACCTTGTGCAGCTTGTCAAGCAGGTAAACAAGTGGGAGGAGCACATCACAGCAAGAATGTGATGACCACTTCAAGACCTCTGGAGCTGTTGCATATGGACCTCTTCGGACCCGTCACCTATCTGAGCATAGGAGGAAGTAAGTATGGTCTAGTTATTGTTGATGACTTTTCCCGCTTCACTTGGGTGTTCTTTTTGCAGGATAAGTCTGAAACCCAAGGGACCCTCAAGCGCTTCCTCAGGAGAGCTCAAAATGAGTTTGAGCACAAGGTGAAGAAGATAAGGAGCGACAACGGGTCCGAATTCAAGAATCTTCAAGTGGAGGAGTTCCTTGAGGAGGAAGGGATCAAGCACGAGTTCTCCGCTCCCTACACACCTCAGCAAAATGGTGTGGTAGAGAGGAAGAACAGGACACTCATTGATATGGCGAGGACTATGCTTGGAGAGTTCAAGACCCCCGAGCGTTTTTGGTCGGAAGCCGTGAACACGGCTTGCCACGCCATCAACAGGGTCTACCTTCACCGCCTCCTCAAGAAGACTTCATACGAGCTGCTAACTGGTAACAAACCCAATGCATCTTATTTTCGTGTTTTTGGGAGCAAGTGTTATATTCTTGTGAAGAAAGGTAGAACCTCTAAATTTGCTCCCAAAGCTGTAGAAGGGTTTTTATTAGGTTATGATTCAAATACAAAGGCGTATAGGGTCTTCAACAAATCATCGGGTTTGGTTGAAGTCTCTAGCGACGTTGTATTTGATGAGACTAATGGCTCTCCAAGAGAGCAAGTTGTTGATCTTGATGATGTAGATGAAGAAGATGTTCCAACGGCCGCGATACGCACCATGGCGATTGGAGATGTGCGGCCTCAGGAACAATTGGAGCAAGATCAACCGTCTTCCTTAACTATGGTGCATCCCCCATCCCAAGATGACGAACAGGTACCTCAAGTGGAGGCGCATGATCAAGGGGGAGCACATGATGATCAAGTTGAAGAAGAAGAAGCACCTCAGGCACATCCAACCCAAGTTCGAGCGACGATCCAAAGGGATCATCCCGTCGACCAAATATTGGGTGATATTAGCAAGGGAGTAACTACTCGTTCAAGATTAGTTAATTTCTGAGGAACTCAACAATTTCAAGCGCAATGAAGTTTGGACACTGGTGCCTCGTCCCAAGCAAAATGTTGTGGGAACCAAGTGGGTGTTCCGCAACAAACAGGACGAGCACGGGGTGGTGACGAGGAACAAGGCTCGACTTGTGGCAAAAGGTTATGCCCAAGTCGCAGGTTTGGACTTTGAGGAGACTTTTGCTCCTGTGGCTAGGCTAGAATCAATTCGTATCTTGCTAGCATATGCCGCTCACCATTCTTTCAGGTTGTACCAAATGGATGTGAAGAGCGCTTTCCTCAACGGGCCGATCAAGGAGGAGGTGTACGTGGAGCAACCCCCTGGCTTCGAGGATGAACGGTACCCCGACCACGTGTGTAAGCTCTCTAAGGCGCTCTATGGACTTAAGCAAGCCCCAAGAGCATGGTATGAATGCCTTAGAGACTTTTTAATTGCTAATGCTTTCAAGGTTGGGAAAGCCGATCCAACTCTTTTTACTAAGACTTGCGATGGTGATCTTTTTGTGTGCCAAATTTATGTCGATGACATAATATTTGGTTCTACTAATCAAAAGTCTTGTGAAGAGTTTAGCAGGGTTATGACGCAGAAATTCGAGATGTCGATGATGGGCGAGTTGAACTACTTCCTTGGGTTCCAAGTGAAGCAACTCAAGGACGGCACTTTCATCTCCCAAACGAAGTACACGCAAGACTTGCTAAAGCGGTTTGGGATGAAGGACGCCAAGCCCGCAAAGACGCCGATGGGAACTGACGGACACACCGACCTCAACAAAGGAGGTAAGTCCGTTGATCAAAAAGCATACCGGTCCATGATAGGTTCTTTGCTTTATTTATGTGCTAGTAGACCGGATATTATGCTTAGCGTATGCATGTGTGCTAGATTTCAATCCGATCCTAAGGAGTGTCACTTAGTGGCTGTGAAGCGAATTCTTCGATATTTAGTCGCTACGCCTTGCTTCGGGATCTGGTATCCAAAGGGGTCTAACTTTGACTTGATTGGGTACTCAGATTCCGACTATGCTGGATGTAAGGTCGATAGGAAGAGTACATCGGAGACGTGCCAATTCTTAGGAAGGTCCCTGGTGTCATGGAATTCTAAGAAACAAACTTCCGTTGCCCTATCCACCGCTGAGGCCGAGTATGTTGCCGCAGGACAGTGTTGCGCGCAACTACTTTGGATGAGGCAAACCCTCAGGGACTTTGGCTACAATCTGAGCAAAGTCCCACTCCTATGTGATAATGAGAGTGCTATCCGAATAGCGGAAAATCCTGTTGAGCACAGCCGCACAAAGCACATTGACATCCGACATCACTTTTTGAGAGACCACCAGCAAAAGGGAGATATCAAAGTGTTTCATGTTAGCACCGAGAACCAGCTAGCCGATATCTTTACCAAGCCTCTAGATGAGAAGACCTTTTGCAGGCTGCGTAGTGAGCTAAATGTCTTAGATTCGCGGAACTTGGATTGAATTGTAGCATACATGTGTTTATGCCTTTGATCATGTTCATTCTGCATTTTGTTGCTTATTGTGGTGCTCAAGTTGTACAAACACTCCCTGGACCTCACAAGTCCTTTTTGCAAGTGATGCACATATTTAGGGGGAGCTGTGCTACAACTTGACCCTTTGAGACTAACCCTATGCTTGAGTTTGCTTGTTTTAGTCTCAAAGGAGGTTTGAAAGGGAAAAGGTGGACTTGGACCATGAAAGACTTCCACTGCACTCCGATGAGAGGGTAACTTATTCCAAGTTCATCTCATGTACTCTTATTGCCTTTGTGTTCTTATTTGAAGATTTTGGTGAGGCAATGGGGTTACAGGGCCAAGATTGATCCCGTTTTGGTGCTTGATGCCAAAGGGGGAGAAAATAAAGGCCAAAGCGATAAATGGATCAGCTACCACTTGAGAGATTTTGAAAATAGTAGAATAGAGCTTTTGGTTTATCAAAACTCTTTTAGTGTTTCTCTTGTCAAAAGTTGGCTTCTTGTGGGGAGAAGTATTGATTATGGGAAAAAGGGGAGTTTTTGAAATCTTGAATCAATTTCTCTTGGAATGACTCTCTTTATGTCTTAACATGTGTGTTTGACTTAGAGATAGAAATTTGAGTTTGATTTACAAAAACAAACCAAGTGGTGGCAAAGAGTGATCCATATATGACAAATTTGAATCAAAACAATTTGAGTTCTTATTTGAATTGATTTTGTACTTGTTCTACTTGCTTTATGTTGTGTTGGCATAAATCACCAAAAAGGGGGAGATTGAAAGGGAAATGTGCCCTAGGGCCATTTCTAAGTATTTTGGTGATTTAGTGTCCAACACAAGTGCCTAAGTGTAAAAAGGTGGACAAAGTACAAATCAAGGATAAAGGTATGTTTCTCCGACTCAGTACATTGTTTTATGGACTAATGTATTGTGTCTAAGTGCTGGAAACAGGAAAAACCCAATTGAAAATGTCTTGGCTCGAGCAGCCTAGACTCTGCTGAGTCTGGGAGCACCGGACTGTCCGGTGGTGCACCGGACAGTGTCCGGTGCGCCAGGCTGGCTCGAGCGAAGTGGCCGCTCTCGGGAATTCACCGGCGACGTACGGCTATAATTCACCGGACTGTCCGGTGTGCACCGGACTGTCCGGTGAGCCAACGGTCGGCCGGGCCAACGGTCGGCCGCGTGATCTGCGCGGGACACGTGGCCGAGCCAACGGCTAGAAGGAGGCACCGGACATGTCCGGTGCGCCAACGGCTCTCTGGCTGCCAACGGTCGATTGTGCCATTTATGGAAAGAAATCGGGCACCGGACATGTCCGGTGTGCACCGGACTGTCCGGTGCGCCAGTCGACAGAAGGCAAGATCAGCCTTCCTAGATTGCTCTCAACGACTCCTAGCTGCCTTGGGGCTATAAAAGGGACCCCTAGGCGCATGGAGGAGGATACCAAGCATTCCTACAACATTCCTAAGCACCAAGACATCGATTCCGCGCCTTTGATTCTTTGCGATAGCAATTAGAGCTCTAGTTGAGTGGTGAACTCATTGAGTTGTATTGTGAGCTCTCGTTGTGACTTGTGTGCGTGGTGTTGCTGTGATTTCTTGAGTGCATTGCTAATCCCTCCCTTGCTCCGTGTTTCTTTGTGATCTTAAAGTGTAAGGGCGAGAGGATCCAAGTTGTGGAGATTCCTCGCAAACTGGATTGAGAAAAAGCAAGCAAAACACTGTGGTATTCAAGTGGGTCTTTGGACCGCTTGAGAGGGGTTGATTGCAACCCTCGTCCGTTGGGACGCCACAACGTGGAGTAGGCAAGCGTTGGTCTTGGCCAAACCACGGGATAACCACCGTGTCATCTCTGTGATTGATTTCTTGTGGTTATTGTGTTTTGACTCCTCTCTAGCCACTTGGCAATTATTGTGCTAACGATTAACCAAGTTTTGTGGCTTAAGTTTTCAAGTTTCACAGGATCACCTATTCACCCCCCCCTCTAGGTGCTCTCACATACCATGCTCTTGGGGCTTGCTTAAGTCCATAGAGCGCCTTAGAGAGCTTACACACGTGGTCGGGGTACCGTTCATCCTCGAAGCCAGGGGGTTGCTCCACGTACACCTCCTCCTTGATCAGCCCGTTGAGGAAAGCGCTCTTCACATCCATTTGGTACAACCTGAAAGAATGGTGAGCGGCATATGCTAGCAAAATACGAATTGATTCTAGCCTAGCCACAGGAGCGAACGTCTCCTCAAAGTCCAAACCTGCGACTTGGGCATAACCTTTTTCCACAAGTCGAGCCTTGTTCCTCGACACCACCCCGTGCTCGTCCTGTTTGTTGCGAAACACCGATTTGGTTCCCACAACATTTTGCTTGGGACGAGGCACCAGTGTCCAAACTTCATTGCGCTTGAAATTGTTGAGTTCCTCCTGCATGGCCAACACCCAGTCCGGATCTAGCAAGGCCTCTTCTACCCTGAAAGGCTCAATAGAAGAGACAAAGGAGTAATGCTCACAGAAATTAACTAATCTTGAACGAGTAGTTACTCCCTTGCTAATATCACCCAATATTTGGTCGACGGGATGATCCCTTTGGATCGTCGCTCGAACTTGGGTTGGAGGTGCCTGAGGTGCTTCTTCCTCTTCAGCTTGATCATCCTGTGCTCCCCCTTGATCATGCGCCTCTACTTGAGGTACCTGTTCGTCATCCTGGGTTGGGGGTTGCACCATAGTTGAGGAAGACGGTTGATCTTGCTCCAATTGTTCCTGAGGCCGCACATCTCCAATCGCCATGGTGCGTATCACGGCCGTTGGAACATCTTCTTCATCTACATCATCAAGATCAACAACTTGCTCTCTTGGAGAGCCGTTAGTCTCATCAAATACAACGTCGCTAGAGACTTCAACCAAACCCGATGATTTGTTGAAGACCCTATACGCCTTTGTATTTGAATCATAACCTAATAAAAACCATTCTACAGCTTTGGGAGCAAATTTAGAGGTTCTACCTTTCTTCACAAGAATATAACACATGCTCCCAAATACACGAAAGTAAGACACATTGGGTTTGTTACCAGTTAACAGCTCATATGAAGTCTTTTTGAGGAGGCGGTGAAGGTAGACCCTGTTGATGGCGTGGCAAGCCGTGTTTACGGCTTCTGACCAAAAACGCTCGGGGGTCTTGAACTCTCCAAGCATAGTCCTCGCCATATCAATGAGCGTCCTGTTCTTCCTCTCTACCACAGCATTTTGCTGAGGTGTGTAGGGAGCGGAGAACTCGAGCTTGATCCCCTCCTCCTCAAGGAACTCCTCCACTTGAAGGTTCTTGAACTCGGTCCCATTGTCGCTTCTTATCTTCTTCACCTTGAGCTCAAACTCATTTTGAGCTCTCCTTAGGAAGCGCTTGAGGGTCCCTTGGGTTTCAGACTTAACCTGCAAAAAGAACACCCAAGTGAAGCGGGAAAAGTCATCAACAATAACTAGACCATACTTACTTCCTCCTATGCTCAGATAGGCGACGGGTCCAAAGAGGTCCATATGCAGCAGCTCCAGAGGTCTTGAAGTGGTCATCACATTCTTGCTGTGATGTGCTCCTCCCACTTGTTTACCTGCTTGACAAGCTGCACAAGGTCTATCTTTTTCGAATTGCACGTTAGTCAAACCTATCACATGTTCTCCCTTTAGAAGCTTGTGAAGGTTCTTCATCCCCACATGTGCTAAGCGGCGATGCCACAGCCAGCCCATGCTAGTCTTAGCAATTAAGCATGCATCTAGACCGGCCTCCTCTTTTGCAAAAACAACTAAATAAAGTTTGCCGTCTAGTACACCCTTAAAAGCTAGTGAACCATCACATCTTCTAAAGACAGACACATCTACATTTGTAAATAGACAATTATATCCCATATTACATAATTGACTAACAGATAGTAAATTATATCCAAGAGACTCAACTAAAAACACATTAGAGATAGAGTGCTCATTTGATATTGCAATCTTGCCTAAACCTTTCACCTTGCCTTGGTTCCCATCACCGAATATGATTGAATCTTGGGAATCCTTATTCTTGACGTAGGAGGTGAACATCTTCTTCTCCCCCATCATATGGTTTGTGCATCCGCTGTCGATAATCCAGCTTGAACCCCTGGATGCATAAACCTGCAAGGCAAATTTAGGCTTGGGTCTTAGGTACCCAACTCTTGTTGGGTCCTACAAGGTTAGTCACAATTGTCTTAGGGACCCAAATGCAAGTTTTATCACCCTTGCATTTTGCCCCTAATTTCCTAGCAACTATCTTCCTATCCTTTCTACAAATAGCAAAGGAAGCATTTAAAGCATGATAAATTGTAGAGGGTCCATTCATAACTTTCCTAGGAATATGAACAATATTCTTTCTAGGCACATGATGAATATTTTTCCTAGGCGTATCTCTACCATGCATATAGGAAGAACTGGGAGCAAACATAGCATAAAAATCATAGGCATGTGAATCAAAAACATTACAACTCCTATGAGACTGTCTTCTATCATTGTACATAAAAGCATGGTTCTTTTTAGTACTACTTGCCATAGGGGCCTTCCCTTTCTCCTTGGCGGAGATGGGAGCCTTATGGCTTGTTAAGTTCTTGGCTTCCCTCTTGAAGCCAAGCCCATCCTTAATTGAGGGGTGTCTACCAATCGTGTAGGCATCCCTAGCAAATTTTAGTTTATCAAAATCACTTTTGCTAGCCTTAAGTTGGGCATTAAGACTAGCCATTTCATCATTTAACTTTGCAATAGAAGCTATGTGTTCACTACAAGCATCAATATCAAAATCTCTACATCTATTGCAAATAACAACATTTTCTACACAACTTGTTGATTTACTAGCTATTTCTAACTTAGCATTCAAATCATCATTAATGCTTCTCAAGCTAGAAATTGTCTCATGGCAAGAAGATAATTCACAAGAAAGCATTTCATTTCTCTTAACTTCTAAGGCATGAGATTTTTGTGCTTCTACAAATTTGGCATGTTCTTCATACAACAAGTCCTCTTGTTTTTCTAAAAGCCTATTCTTATCATTCAAGGCATCAATCAATTCATTAATTTTATCTACCTTGGTTCTATCTAGGCCCTTAAATAAACATGAATAATCTATTTCATCCTCATCACTAGATTCGTCCTCACTTGAAGAAGCATAAGTAGAGTTTCGAGTACATACCTTCTTCTCCCTTGCCATAAGGCATGTGTGACGCTCGTTGGGGAAGAGGGATGACTTGTTGAAGGCGGTGGCGGTGAGTCCTTCATTGTCGGAGTCGGACGAGGAGCAATCCGAATCCCACTCCTTGCCAAGATGTGCCTCGCCCTTTGCCTTCTTATAGTTCTTCTTCTTCTCCCTCTTGTTCCCTTGATCCTGATCACTATCATTGTCGGGACAGTTAGCAATAAAATGACCAAGCTTACCACATTTGAAGCATGAGCACTTCCCCTTTGTCTTGGTCTTGCTTGGCTGCCCCTTGCGACCCTTAAGCGCCGTCTTGAAGCGCTTGATGATGAGGGCCATTTCTTCATCGTTTAGCCCTGCCGCCTCAACTTGCGCTACCTTGCTAGGTAACGCCTCCTTGCTCCTTGTTGCCTTGAGAGCAACGGGTTGAGGCTCATGGATTGGACCGTTCAACGCGTCGTCCACGTACCTCGCCTCCATGATCATCATTCGCCCGCTTACGAATTTTCCAAGTACTTCTTCGGGCGACATTTTGGTGTACCTGGGATTCTCACGAATATTATTCACCAAATGAGGATCAAGAACGGTAAAGGACCTTAGCATCAGTCGGACGACGTCGTGGTCCGTCCATCGCGTGCTTCCGTAGCTCCTTATTTTGTTGATAAGGGTCTTGAGCCAGTTGTATGTTTGGGTTGGCTCCTCGCCCCTTATCATCGCGAATCGTCCAAGCTCGCCCCTCCACCAACTCCATCTTGGTGAGCAAGGTGACGTCGTTCCCCTCATGAGAAATCTTGAGGGTGTCCTAGATCTGCTTGGCATTGTCCAAGCCGCTCACTTTATGGTACTCGTCCCTGCATAAGGAGGCTAACAACACAGTAGTGGCTTGTGCATTTCTATGAATTTGTTCATTAATGAAAATAGGACTATCCGAGCTATCAAAGTGCATTCCACTCTCTACAATCTCCCATATACTAGGATGGAGAGAGAATAGGTGACTACGCATTTTGTGGCTCCAAAATCCGTAGTCCTCCCCATCAAAGTGTGGAGGCTTGCCGAGAGGAATGGAGAGCAAATGTGAATTTGAACTTTGAGGAATACGCGAATAATCGAAAGAAAAGTTTGAGTTAACCGTCTTTCGTTTGTCGTAGTCATTGTCGTCGTTGTCCTTATGAGAGGAAGTGGATTCATCACTGTCGTCGTAGTAGACGATCTCCTTGATGCGTCTCGTCTTCTTCTTCCTTCCATCTTTGCGTCTATGGCCCGAGCCCGAGTCGGTAGGCTTATCATCCTTAGGCTCGTTGACGAAAGACTCCTTCTCTTTGTCGTTGATCACGATACCCTTCCCCTTAGGATCCATCTCTTCGGGCGATTAGTCCCTTTGTGAAGAGAACAGCTCTGATACTAATTGAGAGCACCTAGAGGGGGGGTGAATAGGTGATCCTGTAAAACTTGAAAACTTAAGCCACAAAAACTTGGTTAAGCGTTAGCACAGTAAATGCCAAGTGGCTAGAGAGGAGTCTCAACAAAACACAATAACCACAAGAAATCAATCACAGAGATGGCACGGTGGTTATCCCGTGGTTCGGCCAAGACCAACGCTTGCCTACTCCACGTTGTGGCGTCCCAACGGACGAGGGTTGCAATCAACCCCTCTCAAGCGGTCCAAAGACCCACTTGAATACCACGGTGTTTTGCTTGCTTTTCTCAATCCCGTTTGCGAGGAATCTCCACAACTTGGAGCCTCTCGCCCTTACACTTGAAGTTCACAAAGAAGCACAGAGCAAGAGAGGATTAGCAACACACACAAGACCCAGTGTCAACACGCACACAAGTCGCAACAAGAGCTCGCAACACAACTCAATGAGTTCACAACTCCACTAGAGCTCTATATGCTATCACAATGAAACAAATGCGTGGAATCGAGGTCTTGGTGCTTAGGAATGTTGTAGGAATGCTTGGTGTGCTCCTCCATGCGCCTAGGGGTCCCTTTTATAGCCCCAAGGCAGCTAGGAGCCGTTGAGAGCAATCTAGGAAGGCTGATCTTGCCTTCTATCGACTGGCGCACCGGACAGTCCGGTGCACACCGTACACTGTCCGGTGCCCGATTTCCTTCCAAAAATGGCGCAGTCGACCGTTGGCAGCCTGAGAGCCGTTGGCGCACCGGACATGTCCGGTGCACACCGGACAGTCCGGTGCCCCCTTCTAGCCGTTGGCTCGGCCACGTGTCCCGCGCAGATTGCGCGGCCGACCGTTGGCCCGGCCGACCGTTGGCTCACCGGACAGTCTGGTGCACACCGGACAGTCCGGTGAATTATAGCCGTACGTCGCCGGTGAATTCCCGAGAGCGGCCACTTCGCTCGAGCCAACCTGGCGCACCGGACACTGTCCGGTGCACCACCGGACAGTCCGGTGCTCCCAGACTCAGCAAAGTCTTGGCTGCTCGAGCCAAGGCATTTTCAACAGGATTTTTCCTGTTTCCAGCACTTAGGCACAATACATTAGTCCATAAAACAATGTACTAAGTCTGAGAAACATACCTTTATCCTTGATTTGTACTTTGTCCACCTTTTTACACTTAGGCACTTGTGTTGGACACTAAATCACCAAAATACTTAGAAATGCCCAAGGGCACATTTCCCTTTCAACCTGCTTGACAAGCTGCACAAGGTCTATCTTTTTCGAATTGCACGTTAGTCAAACCTATCACGTGTTCTCCCTTTAGAAGCTTGTGAAGGTTCTTCATCCCCACATGTGCTAAGCGGCGATGCCACAGCCAGCCCATGCTAGTCTTAGCAATTAAGCATGCATCTAGACCGGCCTCCTCTTTTGCAAAATCAACTAAATAAAGTTTGCCGTCTAATACACCCTTAAAAGCTAATGAACCATCACTTCTTCTAAAGACAGACACATCTATATTTGTAAATAGACAATTATATCCCATATTACATAATTGACTAACAGATAGTAAATTATATCCAAGAGACTCAACTAAAAACACATTAGAGATAGAGTGCTCATTTGATATTGCAATCTTGCCTAAACCTTTCACCTTGCCTTGGTTCCCATCACCGAATATGATTGAATCTTGGGAATCCTTATTCTTGACGTAGGAGGTGAACATCTTCTTCTCCCCCGTCATATGGTTTGTGCATCCGCTGTCGATAATCCAGCTTGAACCCCCGGATGCATAAACCTGCAAGGCAAATTTAGGCTTGGGTCTTAGGTACCCAACTCTTGTTGGGTCCTACAAGGTTAGTGAAAGGGAATTAGGCTTACACCTAGTTCCTATATAATTTTGGTGGTTGAATTGCCCAACACAAATCTTTGGACTAACTAGTTTGCCCAAGTGTATAGATTATACAGGTGTAAAAGGTTCACACTCAATAAAAAGACCAAGTTTTGGATTCAACAAAGGAGCAAAGGGGCAACCGAAGGCACCCCTGGTCTGGCGCACCGGACTGTCCGGTGCGCCACCGGACATGTCCGGTGCACCAGGGGGACTCAGACTCAAACTCGCCACCTTCGGGAATTTCCAGAGGCGACTCGGCTATAATTCACCGGACTGTCCGGTGTACACCGGACAGTGTCCGGTGCGCCAAGGGAGGTCGGCCTCAGGAACTCGCCAGCTTCGGGAAACTCCAACGGCTAGTCCACTATAATTCACCGGACTGTCCGGTGTGCACCGGACTGTCCGGTGCGACTCCAGAGCAACGGCTATCTCCGCGCCAATGGCTCTCTGCCGCGCATTTAATGCGCGCTCTGCGCGCGCAGATGGCAGGCGTGCCCATACTGGCACACCGGACAAGGAACAGTAGATGTCCGGTGTGCACCGGACACCCAGGCGGGTCCACAAGTCAGAAGCTCCAACGGTCAGAATCCAACGACAGTGATGACGTGGCAGGGGGCACCGGACTGTCCGGTGTGCACCGGACTGTCCGGTGCGCCATCGAGCAGACAGCCTCCCAACGGCCACTTTTGGTGGTTGGGGCTATAAATACCCCAACCACCCCACCATTCATTGCATCCAAGTTTTCCAGCTTCCAACCACTATACAAGAGCTAGCATTCATTGCAAAGCACACCAAAAGAGATCAAATCCTCTCCCAACTCCACACAAAGCATTAGTGACTAGAGAGAGTGATTTGTAGTGTTCATTTGAGCTCTTGCGCTTGGATCGCTTCTTTTCTTTCTTGATTCCTTCTTGTGATCAAACACTCACTTGTAATTGAGGCAAGAGGCACCAATTGTGTGGTGGCCCTTGCGGGAAGTTTAATTCCCAAGTGATTTGAGAAGAGAAGCTCACTCGGTCCGAGGGACCGATTGAGAGAGGGAAGGGTTGAAAGAGACCCGGCCTTTGTGGCCTCCTCAACGGGGAGTAGGTTTGCAAGAACCGAACCTCGGTAAAACAAATCCGCGTGTCACACTCTTCATTTGCTTGCGATTTGTTTTGATCCCTCTCTCTCTCGGACTCATTTATATTTCTAACGCTAACCCGGCTTGTAGTTGTGATTATTTTTGAGAATTTCAGTTTCGCCCTATTCACCCCCCCCCTCTAGGCGACTTTCAATTGGTATCAAAGCCCGGTGCTTCATTAGAGCCTAACCGCTCGAAGTGATGTCGGGAGATCACGCCAAGAAGGAGATGGAGACCGGCGAAAAGCCCACTACAAGCCACGGGAGCACTTCATCAGAAGAGTCCCGCACCAAGAGAAAGGAGAAGAAGAAGAACTCCTCCAAACGGAAGGAGAAAAAGTCTTCCTCTTCTCACCACAAAGAGAAGAAGGAAAAATCTTCTTCCCACAAGCCGCATCGGAAAGGCGACAAGCACAAGAGGATGAGGAAAGTGGTCTACTACGAGACCGACACTTCATCAACATCGACCTCCGACTCCGATGCGCCCTCCGTCACTTCTAAGCGCCAAGAGCGCAAGAAGTATAGTAAGATCCCCCTACACTACGCTCGCATTTCCAAACATACACCTTTACTTTCCGTCCCATTAGGCAAACCACCAACTCTTGATGGTGAAGATTACGCTAGGTGGAGCGATTTAATGCGATTTCATCTAACCTCGCTCCACAAAAGTATATGGGATGTTGTTGAGTTTGGTGCACAGGTACCGTCGGTAGGGGATGAAAATTATGATGAGGATGAGGTGGCCCAAATCGAGCACTTCAACTCTCAAGCAACAACAATACTCCTCGCCTCTCTAAGTAGAGAGGAGTATAACAAAGTACAAGGGTTGAAGAGCGCCAAGGAGATTTGGGATGTGCTCAAAACCGCGCACGAGGGAGACGAGCTCACCAAAATCACCAAGCGGGAAACGATCGAGGGGGAGCTCGGTCGGTTCCGGCTTCGCAAAGGGGAGGAGCCACAACACATGTACAACCGGCTCAAGACTTTGGTGAACCAAGTGCGCAACCTCGGGAGCACGAAGTGGGACGACCACGAAATGGTTAAGGTTATTCTAAGATCTCTCATTTTCCTTAACCCCACTCAAGTTCAATTAATTCGTGGTAATCCTAGATATACTAAAATGACCCCCGAGGAAGTTATCGGGAATTTTGTGAGTTTTGAGTGCATGATCGAAGGCTCGAGGAAGATCAACGAGCTTGATGATGCCACCACATCCGAAGCTCAACCCGTTGCATTCAAGGCAACGGAGGAAAAGAAGGAGGAGTCTACACCAAGTCGACAACCAATAGACGCCTCCAAGCTCGACAATGAGGAAATGGCGCTCGTCATCAAGAGCTTCCGCCAAATCCTCAAGCAAAGGAGGGGGAAGGATTACAAATCCCGCTCCAAGAAGGTTTGCTACAAGTGTGGTAAGCCCGGTCATTTTATTGCTAAATGTCCTATATCTAGTGACAGTGACCGAGGTGACGACAAGAAGGGGAGGCGAAAGGAGAAGAAGAGGTACTACAAGAAGAAGGGCGGTGATGCCCATGTTTGTCGGGAGTGGGACTCCGACGAAAGCTCAAGCGACTCCTCCGACGACGAGGACGCCGCCAACATCGCCGTCACCAAGGGACTCCTCTTCCCCAACGTCGGCCACAAGTGCCTCATGGCAAAGGACGGCAAAAAGAAGAAGGTTAAATCCAACTGCTCCACTAAATATGAGTCTTCTAGTGATGATAATGCTAGTGGTGAGGAAGATAACTTGCGTACTCTTTTTGCCAACCTTAACATGGAACAAAAAGAGAAATTAAATGAACTAATTAGTGCCATCCATGAGAAGGATGATCTCTTGGACTCCCAAGAGGACTTCCTAATCAAGGAAAATAAAAAACATGTTAAGGTTAAAAATGCTTACGCTCTACAAGTTGAAAAATGTGAAAAATTGTCTAGTGAGCTAAGCACTTGTCGTGAGATGATTGACAACCTTAGAAATGAAAATACTAGTTTAAATGCTAAGGTTGATTCTCATGTTTGTAATGTTTCAATTCCCAATCCTAGAGATAATAATGATGATTTGCTTGCTAGGATTGAAGAATTAAACATTTCTCTTGCTAGCCTTAGAGTAGAGAATGAAAATCTGATTGCTAAGGCTAAAGATTTTGATGTTTGCAAAGTTACAATTGCCGATCTTAGAGATAAGAATGATATACTTCGTGCTAAGATTGTTGAACTTAATTCTTGCAAGCCATCTACATCTACCATTGAGCATGTCACTATTTGTACTAGATGTAGAAATGTTCATATTGATGCTATTCATGATCATATGGCTTTAATTAAACAACAAAATGATCATATAGCAAAACTAGATGCTAAAATTGCCGAGCACAACCTAGAGAATGAGAAATTTAAGTTTACTCGTAGCATGCTTTATAATGGGAGACGCCCTGGCATTAAGGATGGCATTGGCTACCAAAGGGGAGACAATGTCAAACTTAGTGCCCCTCCTAAAAGATTGTCAAATTTTGTTAAGGGCAAGGCTCCCATGCCTCAGGATAACGAGGGTTACATTTTATACCCTGCCGGTTATCCCGAGGACAAAATTAGGAAAATTCATTCTAGGAAGTCTCACTCTGGGCCTAATCATGCTTTTATGTATAAGGGTGAGACATCTAGTTCTAGGAAACCAACCCGTGCTAAGTTGCCTAGAAAGAAAACTCCTAATGCATCAAATGATCATGCTATTTCATTTAAAACTTTTGATGCATCCTATGTTTTGACTAACAAATCCGGCAAGGTCGTTGCCAAGTTTGTTGGGGGCAAACACAAGGGGTCAAAGACTTGTGTTTGGGTACCCAAAGTTCTTGTTTCTAATGCCAAAGGACCCAAAACAGTTTGGGTACCTAAAGTCAAGAACTAAATTTGTTTTGTAGGTTTATGCATCCGGGGGCTCAAGTTGGATACTCGACAGCGGATGCACAAACCACATGACCGGGGAGAAAAGGATGTTCTCCTCATATGAGAAAAACCAAGATCCCCAACGAGCTATCACATTCGGGGATGGAAATCAAGGTTTGGTCAAAGGATTGGGTAAAATTGCTATATCTCCTGACCATTCTATTTCCAATGTTTTTCTTGTAGATTCTTTAGATTACAATTTGCTTTCCGTATCCCAATTATGTCAAATGGGCTACAACTGTCTATTCACTGATGTAGGTGTCACTGTCTTTAGAAGAAGTGATGATTCAATAGCATTTAAGGGTGTGTTAGAGGGTCAGCTATACTTGGTAGATTTTGATAGAGCTGAACTCGACACATGCTTAATTGCTAAGACTAACTTGGGTTGGCTCTGGCACCGCCGACTAGCCCATGTTGGAATGAAGAATCTTCATAAGCTTCTAAAGGGGGAACACATTTTAGGATTAACCAATGTTCATTTTGAGAAAGACAGGATTTGTAGCGCATGCCAAGCCGGGAAGCAAGTTGGCACCCATCATCCACACAAGAACATCATGACGACCGACAGGCCGCTTGAGCTACTCCACATGGATCTATTCGGCCCGATTGCTTACATAAGCATCGGCGGGAGTAAGTATTGTCTTGTAATAGTGGATGATTATTCTCGCTTCACTTGGATATTCTTTTACAGGAAAAATCTCAAACCCAAGAGACCTTAAAGGGATTCTTGAGACGGGCTCAAAATGAGTTCGGCTTAAGGATCAAGAAAATAAGAAGCGACAACGGGACGGAGTTCAAGAACTCTCAAATCGAAGGCTTCCTTGAGGAGGAGGGCATCAAGCATGAGTTCTCCTCTCCCTACACTCCACAACAAAATGGTGTAGTGGAGAGGAAGAACCGAACTCTGTTGGACATGGCAAGAACCATGCTTGATGAGTACAAGACATCGGACCGGTTTTGGGCCGAAGCGGTTAATACCGCCTGCTACGCCATCAACCGGTTATATCTTCACCGAATCCTCAGGAAGACATCCTATGAACTCCTAACCGGTAAAAAGCCCAACATTTCATATTTTAGAGTTTTTGGTAGCAAATGCTTTATTCTTGTTAAGAGAGGTAGAAAATCTAAATTTGCTCCTAAAACTGTAGAAGGCTTTTTACTAGGATATGACTCAAACACAAGGGCATATAGAGTCTTTAACAAGTCCTCAGGACTTGTTGAAGTTTCTTGTGACGTTGTGTTTGACGAAACTAACGGCTCTCAAGTAGAGCAAGTTGATCTTGATGAGATAGGTGAAGAACAGGCTCCATGCATAGCGCTAAGGAACATGTCCATTGGGGATGTGTGTCCTAAGGAATCCGAAAAGCCTCCACATGCACAAGATCAACCATCCTCCTCCACGCAAGCATCTCCACCAACACAAGTTGAGGATGAGACTCAAGTTGATGAAGGAGAAGATCAAGCAAATGAGCCACCTCAAGATGACGGCAATAATCAAGGGGGAGATGCAAATGATCAAGACAAGGAGGATGAAGAGCAAAGGCCGCCACACCCAAGAGTCCACCAAGCAATCCAACGAGATCACCCCGTCGACACCATCCTCGGCGACATTCATAAGGGGGTAACTACTAGATCTCGTATTGCACATTTTTGTGAACATTATTCGTTTGTTTCCTCTGTTGAGCCACACAGGGTAGAGGAAGCACTACAAGATTCGGATTGGGTGGTGGCAATGCAAGAGGAGCTCAACAACTTCACTAGAAATGAGGTATGGCATTTAGTTCCACGTCCTAACCAAAATGTTGTAGGAACCAAATGGGTCTTCCGCAACAAGCAAGATGAGCATGGTGTGGTGACAAGGAACAAAGCTCGACTTGTGGCCAAGGGATACTCCCAAGTCGAAGGTTTGGATTTCGGTGAAACCTATGCACCCGTAGCTAGGCTTGAGTCAATTCGCATATTATTAGCCTATGCTACTTACCATGGCTTTAAGCTTTATCAAATGGACGTGAAAAGTGCCTTCCTCAATGGACCAATCAAGGAAGAGGTCTATGTTGAGCAACCTCCCGGCTTTGAAGACAGTAAGTATCCTAATCATGTCTATAAGCTCTCTAAGGCGCTTTATGGGCTCAAGCAAGCCCCAAGAGCATGGTATGAATGCCTTAGAGATTTCCTTATTGCTAATGACTTCAAAGTCGGAAAAGCCGATCCTACACTCTTTACTAAAACTCTTGAAAATGACTTGTTTGTATGCCAAATTTATGTTGATGATATTATATTTGGGTCTACTAATGAGTCTACATGTGAAGAGTTTAGTAGGATTATGACACAGAAATTCGAGATGTCTATGATGGGGGAGTTGAAGTATTTCTTAGGATTCCAAGTAAAGCAACTCCAAGAGGGCACCTTCATTAGCCAAACGAAGTACACTCAAGACATCCTAAGCAAGTTTGGAATGAAGGATGCCAAGCCCATCAAGACACCCATGGGAACCAATGGGCATCTCGACCTCGACACGGGAGGTAAGTCCGTGGATCAAAAGGTATACCGGTCGATGATTGGTTCATTGCTTTATTTATGTGCATCTCGACCGGACATTATGCTTTCCGTTTGCATGTGTGCAAGATTCCAATCCTACCCTAAGGAATCCCACCTTACGGCCGTAAAACGAATCTTGAGATATTTGGCTTATACACCTAAGTTTGGGCTTTGGTACCCTCGGGGATCCACATTTGATTTGATTGGTTATTCGGATGCCGATTGGGCGGGGTGTAAGATTAACAGGAAGAGCACATCAGGGACTTGCCAGTTCTTGGGGAGATCCTTGGTGTCTTGGGCTTCAAAGAAACAAAATTCGGTCGCTCTTTCTACCGCCGAAGCCGAGTACATTGCCGCAGGCCATTGTTGCGCGCAACTACTTTGGATGAGGCAAACCCTGCGGGACTACGGTTACAAATTAACCAAAGTCCCTTTGCTATGTGATAATGAGAGTGCAATTAAAATGGCCGACAATCCCGTCGAGCATAGCCGCACCAAGCACATAGCCATTCGGTATCATTTTCTTAGGGATCACCAACAAAAGGGAGATATCGAGATTTCTTACATTAATACTAAAGATCAATTAGCCGATATCTTTACCAAGCCACTTGATGAACAATCTTTTACCAGACTTAGGCATGAGCTCAATATTCTTGATTCTAGAAATTTCTTTTGCTAGCTTGCACACATAGCTCATTTATATACTTTTGATCATATCTCTTTTATATGCTATGACTAATGTGTTTTCAAGTCTATTTCAAACCAAGTCATAGGTACATTGAAAGGGAATTGGAGTCTTCGGCGAAGAAAAAGGCTTCCACTCCGTAACTCATACTTCGCCATCACTCCAAGCAACTCTCTATTCTTTGGGGAGAAATGAGCATCAAAGAAAAGGACTTCGCCTTTGGTATAATCTTAACTCATTTATTTATGACCAAAGGGGAAGATAGCACTTCGAGGGCTCTAATGATTCCGTTTTTGGCGATTCATGCCAAAAAGGGGGAGAAATGAGCCCAAAGCAAAAGGACCGCACCACCACCAATTTCAAAAACTTAGTGTTTTTTTCCAAGAAGTATTTATCAACTGGTATCCTATTGTGTTCAAAAGGGGGAGAAAGTAGTATTTCAAAAATGATATATCAAAACCCTCTTGAACACTAAGAGGAGGATCTCCTTTAGGGGGAGTTTTTGTTTAGTCAAAGGAAAAGCATTTGAAACAGGGGGAGAAAATTTCAAAACTTGAAAATGCTTTGCAAAATCCTATTCATTTACCTTTGACCATTTGCAAAAGAGCTTTGAAGAGGATTTACAAAAGAGTTTGCAAAAACAAAACATGTGGTGCAAGCGTGGTCCAAAATGTTATCTAAGAAAGAAACAATCCATGCATATCTTGTAAGTATTAATTTTGGCTCAATTCCAAGCAACCTTTACACTTACATTATGCAAACTAGTTCAATTATGCACTTCTATATTTGCTTTGGTTTGTGTTGGCATCAATCACCAAAAAGGGGGAGATTGAAAGGGAATTAGGCTTACACCTAGTTCCTATATAATTTTGGTGGTTGAATTGCCCAACACAAATCTTTGGACTAACTAGTTTGCCCAAGTGTATAGATTATACAGGTGTAAAAGGTTCACACTCAATAAAAAGACCAAGTTTTGGATTCAACAAAGGAGCAAAGGGGCAACCGAAGGCACCCCTGGTCTGGCGCACCGGACTGTCCGGTGCGCCACCGGACATGTCCGGTGCACCAGGGGGACTCAGACTCAAACTCGCCACCTTCGGGAATTTCCAGAGGCGACTCGGCTATAATTCACCGGACTGTCCGGTGTACACCGGACAGTGTCCGGTGCGCCAAGGGAGGTCGGCCTCAGGAACTCGCCAGCTTCGGGAAACTCCAACGGCTAGTCCACTATAATTCACCGGACTGTCCGGTGTGCACCGGACTGTCCGGTGCGACTCCAGAGCAACGGCTATCTCCGCGCCAACGGCTCTCTGCCGCGCATTTAATGCGCGCTCTGCGCGCGCAGATGGCAGGCGTGCCCATACTGGCACACCGGACAAGGAACAGTAGATGTCCGGTGTGCACCGGACACCCAGGCGGGTCCACAAGTCAGAAGCTCCAACGGTCAGAATCCAACGGCAGTGATGACGTGGCAGGGGGCACCGGACTGTCCGGTGTGCACCGGACTGTCCGGTGCGCCATCGAGCAGACAGCCTCCCAACGACCACTTTTGGTGGTTGGGGCTATAAATACCCCAACCACCCCACCATTCATTGCATCCAAGTTTTCCAGCTTCCAACCACTATACAAGAGCTAGCATTCATTGCAAAGCACACCAAAAGAGATCAAATCCTCTCCCAACTCCACACAAAGCATTAGTGACTAGAGAGAGTGATTTGTAGTGTTCATTTGAGCTCTTGCGCTTGGATCGCTTCTTTTCTTTCTTGATTCCTTCTTGTGATCAAACACTCACTTGTAATTGAGGCAAGAGGCACCAATTGTGTGGTGGCCCTTGCGGGAAGTTTAATTCCCAAGTGATTTGAGAAGAGAAGCTCACTCGGTCCGAGGGACCGATTGAGAGAGGGAAGGGTTGAAAGAGACCCGACCTTTGTGGCCTCCTCAACGGGGAGTAGGTTTGCAAGAACCGAACCTCGGTAAAACAAATCCGCGTGTCACACTCTTCATTTGCTTGCGATTTGTTTTGCTCCCTCTCTCTCTCGGACTCATTTATATTTCTAACGCTAACCCGGCTTGTAGTTGTGATTATTTTTGAGAATTTCAGTTTCGCCCTATTCACCCCCCCCTCTAGGCGACTTTCAGTTAGTCACAATTGTCTTAGGGACCCAAATGCAAGTTTTATCACCCTTGCATTTTGCCCCTAATTTCCTAGCAACTATCTTCCTATCCTTTCTACAAATAGCAAATGAAGCATTTAAAGCATGATAAATTGTAGAGGGTCCATTCATAACTTTCCTAGAAACATGAACAATATTCTTTCTAGGCACATGATGAATATTTTTCTTAGGCATATCTCTACCATGCATATAGGAAGAACTAGAAGCAAACATAGCATAAGAATCATAGGCATGTGAATCAAAAGCATTACAACTCCTATGAGATTGTCTTCTATCATTGTACATAAAAGCATGGTTCTTTTTAGTACTACTTGCCATAGGGGCCTTCCCTTTCTCCTTGGCAGAGATGGGAGCCTTATGGCTTGTCAAGTTCTTGGCTTCCCTCTTGAAACCAAGCCCATCCTTAATTGAGGGGTGTCTACCAACCGTGTAGGCATCCCTAGCAAATTTTAGTTTGTCAAAATCACTCTTGCTAGTCTTAAGTTGGGCATTAAGACTAGCCACTTCGTCACTTAATTTAACAATAGAAGCTATGTGTTCACTACAAGCATCAATATCAATATCTTTACATCTATTGCAAATAACAACATTTTCTACACAAGTTGTTGATTTACTAGCTTTTTGTAACTTAGCATTTAGATCATCATGAATGCTCCTTAAGTTAGAAATTGTCTCATGGCAAGAAGATAATTCACAAGAAAGCATTTCATTTCTTTTAACTTCTAAAGCATGAGATTTTTGTGCTTCTACAAATTTGTCATGTTCTTCATACAACAAATCCTCTTGTTTTTCTAAAAGCCTATTCTTATCATTCAAGGCATCAATCAATTCATTAATTTTATCTACCTTGGTTCTATCTAGGCCCTTAAATAAACATGAATAATCTATTTCATCCTCATCACTAGATTCGTCCTCACTTGAAGAAGCATAAGTAGAGTTTCGAGTACATACCTTCTTCTCCCTTGCCATAAGGCATGTGTGACGCTCGTTGGGGAAGAGGGATGATTTGTTGAAGGCGGTGGCGGCGAGTCCTTCATTGTCGGAGTCGGACGAGGAGCAATCCGAATCCCACTCCTTTCCAAGATGTGCCTCGCCCTTCGCCTTCTTGTAGTTTTTCTTCTTTTCCCACTTTCCATTGTTATTTTCCTGGTCACTATCATTGTCGGGACAATTAGCTATAAAATGACCAATCTTACCACATTTGAAGCAGGAGCGCTTCCCCTTCATCTTGTTCTTGTTGGGGTGCTCCTTGCGACCTTTTAGCGCCGTCTTGAATCTCTTGATGATGAGGGCCATCTCTTCATCATTAAGTCCGGCTGCCTCAATTTGTGCCACCTTGCTAGGTAGCGTCTCCTTGCCTCTTGTTGCCTTGAGAGCAAGAGGTTGAGGCTCATTGATTGGACCATTCAATGCGTCGTCCACGTATCTTGCTTCCTTGATCATCATTCGCCCGCTCACGAACTTTCCAAGTATCTCCTCGGGCGTCATCTTGGTGTACCTAGGATTCTCACGAATATTGTTCACAAGACGAGGATCAAGGACAGTAAAAGACCTTAGCATTAGGCGGACGACGTCGTGGTCCGTCCATCGCGTGCTTCCATAGCTTCTTATCTTGTTGACAAGGGTCTTGAGCTGGTTGTACGTTTGGGTTGGCTCTTCTCCCCTTACCATTGCGAATCTCCCGAGTTCGCCCTCCACCAACTCCATCTTGGTGAGCATTGTGATGTCGTTCCCCTCATGAGAGATCTTGAGAGTGTCCCAAATTTGCTTGGCGTTATCCAAGCCACTCACTTTGTGGTATTCATCCCTGCACAATGAAGCTAGAAGAACAGTAGTAGCTTGTGCATTTTTATGAATTTGCTCATTAATGAACATGGTACTATCCGTACTATCAAAGTGCATTCCACTCTCTATAATCTCCCATATACTAGGATGGAGAGAGAACAAGTGACTACGCATTTTGTGACTCCAAAATCCGTAGTCCTCTCCATCAAAATGAGGAGGTTTACCAAGTGGAATAGATAATAAATGAGCATTTGTACTTTGAGGAATACGAGAGTAATCAAAAGAAAAGTTCGAATTGACCGTTTTCTTTTTCTCGTAGTCGTCGTCGTCCTTTTGGGAAGAAGAGGACTCATCGCTGTCGTCGTAGTAGACGATCTCCTTGATGCATCTTGTCTTCTTCTTCTTCCCATCTTTGTGCTTGTGGCCCGAGCCCGAGTCGGTAGGCTTGTCATCCTTCGGCTCGTTGAAGATAGACTCCTTCTCGTTGTTGTTGACCACCATCCCCTTTCCCTTAGGATCCATCTATTCGGGCGATTAGTCCCTTCTTGAAGAGAACGGCTCTGATACCAATTGAGAGCACCTAGAGGGGGGGTGAATAGGTGATCCTGTGAAACTTAAACTTAATGCCACAAAACTTGGTTAAGCGTTAGCACACTAATTGCCAAGTGGCAAGAAAGGAGTTTCAACAAAACACAATAACCAAAAAGATATCAATCACAGAGATGGCACGGTGGTTATCCCGTGGTTCGGCCAAGACCAACGCTTGCCTACTCCACGTTGTGGCGTCCCAACGGACGAGGGTTGCAATCAACCCCTTTCAAGCGGTCCAAAGACCCACTTGAATACCATGGTGTTTTGCTTTGATTTTCTTAATCCCGTTTGCGAGGAATCTCCACAACTTGGAGCCTCTCGCCCTTACACTTGAAGTTCACAAAGAATCACGGAGCAAGGGAGAGATTAGCAACTCACACAAGACACTAAGATCACAGCAAATACGCACACACAAGACCCAGACTTAAGCTCAAATGACTATTGAAAGGGAATTAGGCTTACACCTAGTTCCTAATTATTTTTGGTGGTTGAATTGCCCAACACAAATAATTGGACTAACTAGTTTGCTCTAGATTATATGTTCTACAGGTGTCAAAGGTTCATCTACAACTATACTAAATCGACTGTCCGGAATACCGTAGATTATTCCGGACAGGAGAAGCTTTTTGGAAAAACAGGCCAAGCGCGGACCGTCCGGGCCCTTGCGGCGGACCGTCCGCAACACCAGGATAACACTCGGACAGAACCAATGCAAAAATCCAAGTATGCACTACGGACCGTCCGAAGGAAAAGCAAGGACCGTCCGAGCCTGTGCGTGGACCGTCCGGGCACAGGCGCGGACCGTCCGGTAGGTGAGAAACCGAAAAACCCGAAGGTAACGGGTTCGGAAAAATGAATTATAGCGGCCTCGCGGACCGTCCGGGGTGCACGACCGGACCGTCCGCGACTGGCTTTATCTGATATCTGACGACGCATTAAATGCAATATAGCCGTTGATATAGCCATTACTGCTGACCGTTGCGTTTTCAGCCGTTGATCTACAGGCGCGGACCGTCCGGACCAGGCGGGCGGACCGTCCGCGGTCGGCAGAATGGAGCAATGGCTAGGAAGTGGTCGGTGGCTATAAATACAACCCCAACCACCTCCATTCACTTCATCCAAGCATTCCAACCTTCAACATTTAATACAAGAGCTTGCAATCCATTCCAAGACACATTCAAAGCCTCCATCTCTCCAAGTTTCACTTTTGAGAAAAGAGATCATTAGTGATTAGTGACTTGAGAGAGAAAGTGATCCGTGTGTTATTTGTCGCTCTTGTCACTTGGCTTTTGCAATCGTGCTTTCTTTCAATCTTTCTTGCGATCAACTCAATTGTAACCAAGGCAAGAGACACCAATTGTGTGGTGGTCCTTGCTAGGAAGTTTATTCCCGTTCGATTGAGAAGAAGAAGAAGCTCACTCGGTCCGAGGGACCGTTTGAGAGAGGGAAGGGGTTGAAAAAGACCCGGCCTTTGTGGCCTCCTCAACGGGGAGTAGGTTTGCGAGAACCGAACCTCGGTAAAACAAATCCTTGTGTCTCACTTCCATATTCGCTTGCGATTTGTTTTGCACCCTCTCTCGCAGACTCAATTATATTTCTAACGCTAACCCGGCTTGTAGTTGTGATTAATTTTGTAAATTTCAGTTTCGCCCTATTCACCCCCCCCCCCCTCTAGGCAACTTTCAATTGGTATCAGAGCCCGGTGCTTCATTAGAGCCTAACCGCTCGAAGTGATGTCGGGAGATCATGCCAAGAAGGAGATGGAGACCGGCGAAAAGCCCACTACAAGCCAAGGGAGCACTTCATCGGAAGCGTCCCGCACCAAGAGGAAGGAGAAGAAGAAGGACTCCTCCAAAGGGAAGGAGAAGAGATCTTCTTCACACCACAAAGAGAAGAAGGAGAAATCTTCTTCCCACAAGCCGCATCGGAGTGGGGACAAGAAAAAGAGGATGAGGAAGGTGGTCTACTACGAGACCGATTCTTCATCGGCATCCACCTCCGGCTCCGACGCGGCGTCCGTCACTTCTAAGCGCCAAGAGCGTAAGAAGTATAGTAAGATTCCCCTACGCTACCCTCGCATTTCTAAACATACACCTTTACTTTCCGTCCCATTAGGCAAACCACCCACATTTGATGGTGAAGATTATGCTAGGTGGAGTGATTTAATGCGATTTCATCTAACCTCACTCCACAAAAGTATATGGGATGTTGTTGAGTTTGGTGCACAGGTACCATCCGTAGGGGATGAAAACTATGATGAGGATGAAGTAGCCCAAATCGAGCACTTCAACTCCCAAGCCACAACGATACTCCTCGCCTCTCTAAGTAGAGAGGAATATAACAAGGTGCAAGGGTTGAAGAATGCGAAGGAGATTTGGGATCTACTCAAGACCGCGCATGAGGGTGATGAACTCACCAAGATCACCAAGCGGGAAACGATCGAGGGGGAGCTCGGTCGCTTCCGTCTTCGCCAAGGGGAGGAGCCACAAGATATGTACAACCGGCTCAAAACCTTAATGAACCAAGTGCGCAACCTCGGGAGCAAGAAATGGGATGACCACGAGGTGGTTAAGGTTATTCTTAGATCACTCATCTTCCTTAACCCCACTCAAGTTCAATTAATTCGTGGTAATCCTAGATACACACTAATGACTCCCGAGGAAGTTATCGGGAATTTTGTGAGCTTTGAATGTATGATCAAGGGCTCAAAGAAGATCAACGAGCTTGATGATCCCTCCACATCCGAAGCACAACCGGTGGCATTCAAGGCGACGGAGGAAAAGAAGGAGGAGTCTACACCAAGTAGACAACCAATCGACGCTTCAAAGCTCGACAACGAGGAGATGGCTTTAATCATCAAAAGCTTTCGCCAAATCCTCAAGCAACGGAAGGGGAAGGATTACAAATCCCATTCCAAGAAGGTTTGCTACAAGTGTGGTAAGCCCGGTCACTTTATTGCTAAATGTCCATTATCAAGTGACAGTGACAGGGATAACGACAAGAAGGGCAAGAGGAGAGAAAAGAAGAGGTACCACAAGAAGAGGGGTGGCGATGCCCACGTGTGCCGCGAGTGGGACTCCGACGAGAGCTCCACCGACTCCTCCGACGACGAGGACGCCGCCAACATCGCCGTCACCAAGGGACTCCTCTTCCCCAACGTCGGCCACAAGTGCCTCATGGCAAAGGACGGCAAGAGGAAGAAGGTTAAATCCAAATCATCCACTAAATATGAGTCTTCTAGTGATGATAATGCTAGTGATGAGGAGGATAACCTGCGTACCCTTTTTGCCAATCTTAACATGGAACAAAAGGAAAAATTAAATGAATTAATTAGTGCTATTCATGAAAAGGATGACCTTTTGGATTCCCAAGAGGACTTCCTAATTAAGGAAAATAAGAAACATGTTAAGGTTAAAAATGCTTATGCTCTAGAAATAGAAAAATGTGAGAAATTATCTAGTGAGCTAAGCACATGCCATGACACTATTACCAACCTTAGAAATGAAAATGCCAAATTAATTGCTAAGGTTGATTCTCATATTTGTAATGTTTCAACTTCCAATCCTAGAGATGATAATGTTGATTTACTTGCTAGGATTGATGAGTTGAACGTTTCTCTTACTAGCCTTAGAATTGAGAATGAAAAATTGCTTGCTAATGCTAAAGATCTTGATGTTTGCAATGCTACTATTTCTGACCTTAGAACTAAGAATGATATATTACATGCTAAGGTTGTAGAATTAAAATCTTGCAAAACCTCTACATCTACCGTTGAGCACACTTCCATTTGTACTAGATGTAGAGATATTGATGTTAATGCTATTCATGATCACATGGCTTTAATTAAACAACAAAATGATCATATAGCAAAATTAGATGCTAAAATTGCCGAGCATAACTTAGAGAATGAAAAATTTAAATTTGCTCGTAGTATGCTTTATAATGGGAGACGCCCTGGCATCAAGGATGGCATTGGCTTCCAAAGGGAAGACAATGTCAAACTTAATGCTCCTCCTAAAAGATTGTCTAATTTTGTTAAGGGCAAGGCTCCCATGCCTCAGGATAACGAGGGTTACATTTTGTACCCTGCCGGTTATCCCGAGAGCAAGATTAGGAGAATTCACTCTAGGAAGTCTCACTCTGGCCCAAATCATGCTTTTATGTATAAGGGTGAGACATCTAGTTCTAGGCAACCAACCCGTGCTAAGTTGCCTAAGAAAAGAACTCCTAATGCATCAAATGATCATGACATTTCATTCAAAACTTTTGATGCATCATATGTTTTAACTAACAAATCCGGCAAGGTAGTTGCCAAGTTTGTTGGGGGCAAACACAAGGGCTCCAAGACTTGTGTTTGGGTACCCAAAGTTCTTGTTTCTAATGCCAAAGGACCCAAAACCGTTTGGGTACCTAAAGTCAAGAACTAAACTTGTTTTGTAGGTTTATGCATCCGGGGGCTCAAGTTGGATCATCGATAGCGGGTGCACAAACCACATGACTGGGGAGAAGGAAATGTTCTCCTCCTACGAGAAAAACAAAGATCCCCAACGAGCGATCACATTCGGGGATGGAAACCAAGGTTTGGTCAAAGGATTGGGTAAAATTGCTATATCTCCTGACCATTCTATTTCCAATGTTTTTCTTGTAGATTCATTAGATTACAATTTGCTTTCCGTATCTCAATTATGCAAAATGGGCTACAACTGTCTCTTTACTGATGTAGGTGTCACTGTCTTTAGAAGAAGTGATGATTCAATAGCATTTAAGGGTGTGTTAGAGGGTCAGCTATACTTAGTAGATTTTGATAGAGCTGAACTCGACACATGCTTAATTGCTAAGACTAACATGGGTTGGCTCTGGCACCGCCGACTAGCCCATGTTGGGATGAAGAATCTTCATAAGCTTCTAAAGGGAGAACACATTTTAGGACTAACAAATGTTCATTTTGAGAAAGACAGGGTTTGTAGCGCATGCCAGGCAGGAAAGCAAGTTGGTGCCAATCATCCACACAAGAACATCATGACGACCGATAGGCCGCTTGAGCTACTCCACATGGATCTATTCGGCCCGATTGCTTACATAAGCATCGGAGGGAGTAAGTATTGTCTTGTAATAATGGATGATTATTCTCGCTTCACTTGGGTGTTCTTTTTGCAGGAAAAATCTCAAACCCAAGAAACCTTAAAGGGATTCTTGAGACGGGCTCAAAATGAGTTCGGCTTAAGGATCAAGAAAATCAGAAGCGACAACGGGACGAAGTTCAAGAACTCTCAAATCGAAGGCTTCCTTGAGGAAGAGGGCGTCAAGCATGAGTTCTCTTCTCCCTACACGCCACAACAAAATGGTGTAGTGGAGAGGAAGAATCGAACTCTATTGGACATGGAAAGGACCATGCTTGATGAGTACAAGACTTCGGATCGGTTTTGGGCCGAGGCGGTCAACACCGCCTGTTACGCCATCAACCGGTTATATCTTCACCGAATCCTCAAGAAGACATCGTATGAACTCCTAAGTCCTAACCGGTAAAAAGCCCAATATTTCATATTTTAGAGTCTTTGGTAGCAAATGCTTTATTCTTGTTAAAAGAGGTAGAAAATCTAAATTTGCTCCTAAGACTGTAGAAGGCTTTTTACTAGGATATGATTCAAACACAAGTGCATATAGAGTCTTTAACAAGTCCTCTGGACAAGTTGAAGTTTCTTGTGACGTTGTGTTTGATGAGACTAACGGCTCTCAAGTAGAGCAAGTTGATCTTGATGAGATAGGTAATGAAGAGGCTCCATGCATCGCACTAAGGAACATGTCCCTTGGGGATGTGCGTCCTAAGGAATCCGAAGAGCCTCCAAATGAACAAGATCAACCATCCTCCTCCACGCAAGCATCTCCACCGACTCAAAATGAGGATGAAGCTCAAGTTGATGAAATAGAAGATCAAGCAAATGAGCCACCTCAAGATGACGACAATGATCAAAGGGGAGATGCAAATAATCAAGACAAGGAGGATGAAGAACAAAGGCCGCCACACCCAAGAGTCCACCAAGCAATTCAACGAGATCACCCCGTCGACACCATACTCGGCGACATTCATAAGGGGGTAACTGTTGGGGACTTGTTCTCAAGTGCTATGAGTTAAGAACAAGGCAACACAGAGAATGTTAAACGATAAAGTCCTTCGTCCTTTGAAACATTATTTCCCTTAGGATATAACGATCTTCGGACGAAGGTCATGAAAGACGAACCTTCATCGTCACAATATACATTAATGAAAGACGAAGCATATGAAACATAAAAGATAGCATGAATAATCATATAACATCATCCATTTAACTTTATTATATCATCATAGAAAAATAGAGACAATACCGAATTAAAAATGTACCTTCGGCTTGGAAGGAGATGAAAATACAAGTGTGACGCAAAAGCAAATGCCAAGTCAGCCTGAACAGCACGGGAGTACTGTTCATCTATTTATAGACGTGGGACGCAACCCATGTAAAATTACATTCATGTCCACTACATTTGCTAATGACTTATGAGGATCTGTCAAAGCCTAAGTAGTCTTTTCATCTTTAAGTCGGTTCCCCTTTCTGCCACTATGCCGAAGCTCCCTTGCGCATAGCTTCGGCTATGCACCATCCCTCGTACGTCTTGGTGATCAGCCCGTCCTTCATCTCAATCCTCCTTCGTCTAGCTTAAGCTTCGTCCTGATCGTACTTCATGTTCATAATCTGGGTCCGAAGATACCTGTTCATACATTTCACTTGGAAGATATTGTCAAATCATGTTTTTGAGGACCTTCGGAGGACGAAGGCCCCCAACAGTAGCCCCTCGCAATATTAATTTATTAATGATAAATTTAGATTGCGATATGGACGAAGGCCTTAAGCCGAAGGTCCGAAAAAACACCTTCCCTTTGCTAGAATAGCAACATTCACTGACAAGTGGGTCTTTCAACTTTCAACGCACTGGGCGTATAAATAAGATCATACCACAAACTCATTTTGGTACGCACACTTGCCATCTGCCCCTGCTTACTCAATTTTATCTCTTGCGCGCAAAAATTTACTGAGCTTTTAGTTTTGAAGCTTCGGCATTGAAAACAGTTTTTAGCATTTCCGAAGATGTCTGAAGACAAAAAGGCCGGTCCCGAGATGAAGCTGAGTCTCTCTGAAGAGAAGAACCTGGGATTCCTTATAGCGATGGCGGAGACCAATACAGAAAAAATTACCAAGGAGATACTGGAAGGCTTGTCTGAAGATACTGGTGACAGCGACAGTTACGATGTAGAAAGTGGTGGGGAAGAGTCCGAAGATCGGCCATGGCGGCCAAGTCACGCGGTTTTCGGGAAAACCACCATTAAGCAGAGTCATATTGATAATATGAGGGGGCGATATTTTCAAGATATATCTATTGTGAGAGCTGATGCTGGAGAAAAAACTTCTCCCACCCCCGAAGAAGATGAAGTCGTAATCTTCCGAAGCTTTCTCAAGGCTGGGCTTCGATTCCCCCTGAGCAACTTTGTTGTTGAAGTTCTGAAAACATTTCAAATCTACCTTCATCAAATTACTCCCGAAGCTATCATAAGAATGGGGATGTTTGTCTGGGCTGCGAGAAGCCAAGGTTTAGAACCAAATGCCAAAAGCTTTTGCAACATTCATGAGTTGTTATATGAGACGAAGCCCTGGGGGAAAGAACAATATCACAACAACTTTGGGTGTTACAGCTTCGTTGCCCGCTCCGGGTCAAGCTGCCCTGTGCCGACCTTTCGGAAGAGATGGCCCGGAGCCTGGATGACTGAATGGTTCTATGTAAAGAATGACCTAACAACGCAAGAAGATGTCAAGAGTATCATTATGCGCCCCATCTGGCAACGTTTCGGACTTCGAAGGCCGAAGGTTAAAATGGATGAAGCAGCCGAGGAATGCCAAAGAGCCTTCGGCGTAGTCTGCTCTTTTATTGGGACAAGGGACTTGATTCAAGAACATATTGCCTTCAGGGTGTGGCCACTTGCAGGAAAATGGGAAATGCCGAAGGAGACCATCAAAGAGTCCGACGAAGGCGGACTGGTCAGACTAAAATACACATTCAAATACGGGGATAAATTTGTTGAACCTAATGACGACTGGTTGAAAAGCATTGAAACATTAAGTGACGAACTGCTTGGGGCATATTCGAAGGCCGAGAACACTGCATTATCAGCAGCCTTCGGAGGCCGAAAGAAGAAAAGACTCAACCGGGTATTTGACGCAGTCGGGTTTGTCTACCCTGACTATCACTATCCGGTGTTGGGTCGCAAAAGAAAGAATACTTCTTCTGCAACAGAAACTACCACAAGTGCCACTAATGAGCCAGCGCCGCAAAGGAAAAAGATGAAAGTGCTCACCCACCGAGCGCGCTTTATTGAGCCGGCCACAGTGCCAGAATTCATTGGTGAAGTTTCCTTGGCCTCTGAAGCTACAGAACCAGCTCCAGTGCCGAAGATAGAAGAGAAATCTGAAGCGCCTTTAGCAGAGAAGGCGGAAAAATCGAGAATTGAAGGACAAAAAATATTGGAAATCTTAAGTCCTTCAGCGAATGCTGAAACAAGAAAAATCCAAAAGGGCCCATTGGTGACCCCAAAAAGAAAAAGAATGGTGAACGTACTAGATGTCTTGGAGACAATTATGTCTTCAAGCACAACTCCAAAGAAGACTATTGAACTTGCTGAAGCGTCTACTGAAACTTCGAAGCAACAAGCTGAAGCTGAAGCTAAAGCTGGGCCTTCAGAGCCCACCAAGGAACAATCTTTGGAAACCGAAAAAACATCAGAACCAGTTTTGGTTGAGAAGATTGACACTGCCGTCCCCGAAGCTCCTGCCAGCACATGCGATTATATCATACGACATGCTTCGGGGAAAAAATTATCTGAAGAAGAGACTTATGAAGCCAATCACTATGCCAGAGAGTTAAAATATCCAAAGGGAGCAATGGTGTTCAATGGGACAAATGAGGATGACTTCCTATACTGCCTCCCTGATAACAAAGAATTATCTGTCTGCCGAGAGATGGCTAGAAGTATGGGGTTCCCGAAGCTCGAAGCTGGATTATGTGCTATGACGAAGGAGGATCTCGCGGACAGTCTTGCGTATAACAGCCTAAAGGTATGGGAATTAGACGTTTTGAAAAAATTTTACAATACGTAATTCATTCTTTTATTCTTATACCAAGTCTTTACATATAGGGCTTAATCCTAAGCAACGCATTAAGAGCACAAAAGAGTGCCGAAGATGAGAGCTATGAAATTGCGTTCAACAACCTTCGGTCAGAAGTTATTAAACTGAGAAACGAAGCTCTGGAAAAGGATAAAATTTTGCTTACATTGGTAGACAAGGTAAAAAAGGACGAAGCTGCCTCAAAGATCCAGGCCGAAGCCCAAAAACGTGAGATTAAAGATCTTCAGAAACAGCTAGCTAGAGCTAAAGAGGAACGTGTGCTTGAAGAAACAAAACGAGAGCTTAGTGATCAGTTGGTTAATCATTTAGAGTTAAGTGCTCAGGAGCTTCGTGCATCCCAGAGGAAATGCTATGTTAAATCTATAGAATGCGTCAAAAAGATAAAATCCAGCTTCGCCAGTGTTGGCGCATTTTCTAGTGAAGAAAGTTTCTCCAGAGGCAATCCCGAAGGTCCATTGGAATGCATTAGTCATGAAGCAGAAGCTTTCGAGGAAATCCTGAGCAGCCGCGGTGATATCTGCGCATTTTCGGGTGTCAGAGGAGTTGCTACTGTTCTAGAGAAGAAAGGTTGTGATCATATTAAGCTGCTTGCGCAATCCGAAGCCACTTTATCCGCTGAAGATATTAAAGACCCCTCGACCGAAGCTAGCCAAGTTGGTGGAAAATTTTTCACCGACGTCTGGGATAATGGTGGCCGAGAAATGGCAGGAGAAATTATTCAAAGAAGTGAAAAGGGCATTCACGATGCTAAAGAAGTGGCTAAGGCTGCTGAAAAGAGCGCAGAGCCCGAAGGTCAATTAGGTATTAATTAATAGTTTGTATCGTGTTGTAATTTTTATTTCAAACTTTGTTCGTGGTTTGTAATAGTAATGCAAAAATATTCTCTTCCCTCAGAACCTGCTGGATCGTTTGTTGACCCTCACACAAAAGGGGATGACGAAATTAAACAAATGGCCGAAACTATCGTGGATAAAGTTGTTGAACAGCTTCTAAATGAGGCTGCCGAAGTAGTATTAAGAGAAGACTAGGTGTTATTAGGAAAAACAGTTGAAGTATGATTTATGTAATATTTGGTACATTTGAATGTAATATACAAGTCTCTTTTCATTATCCAATTCTTTACGATGCATGAAACTTTACATACGTACCGCTTTTGAGCCTTCGGCGAAAAAACACCTTCCCTTCTTTTCATGCTTCGTGAAGAAAAATTTTTATGTATCACAACAATGTCCATAGTGCTCAGATGAAGAATATCCAAGCTTCGTGAAAACATTCTCCGAAGCTATACTCCGAAGATGAAGATTGTGTCTCCTTAACATGATTTTCACTCTTTCAAAGCATACTTCCGAAGATCAATATTGTGTCCCCTTCTTGTGCCATATGCAACATGATGTATGATGCTTATGCTATGCAAAATGATGTGATGATGTTATGTTACGTAGATGACATTTGTTCCGAAAGATACACACATCCCCACACAATATTTTTGTATCAGCGCTGATTCTTCGCTGTAAGCTCTGCATTCCCTTAGGAACGTCTTTGGAGCTTCTTCGCCTTTTACTTAGGCGGTATAAGCTCTGCATTCCCTTAGGAACGTCTTTGGAGCTTCTTCGCCTTTTACTTAGGCGGTATAAGCTTTGCATTCCCTTAGGAACGTCTTTGGAGCTTCTTCGCCTTTTACTTAGGCGGTATAAGCTCTGCATTCCCTTAGGAACGTCTTTGGAGCAAAAAACTTACACTGCGCTCCCTTTGGAACGGCTTTTTGTAACTTCAGCAACTTACTCTGCGTTCCTTAGAACGACTTTTTGTTACTTCGAAGGATTTTTAATAATTCGAAGGTCCTCCGCAAACTTTCAAGCTTCAGCAACTTAAGCCTTCGGAGAAAATAGATTTCCCTTATGACCAACCACAAAACTATTACATGAAAATCGAAATGTTCTTTATTATACAGAAAATAGAACTAAATGGAAAAGACTGCTATCAAGGTAGGATACTTGTCAATAGATGTGCTTTGACTCCGGCACGGTGCTGTTGACTGTACGAGCTTCGGACTGCTCTCTGAAGTCCCTTTGGTGTGGAGCATATTGGCTCCCTTCTGGCTGTTGACCTTGTTGCAGCGGTGGTGGAGGTGGAGGTTGTTGCCAGGAAGCTTGAGGTTGACTTGCCGAAGCAACCGAAACTGCAGGGTGGTTACCTACGTATTCTGGGATGTAAGGCACATGGTACGAAGCAGTATGCATGACCTGCTTCGGCTGAGCTTGTTGTGCTGCAGCTTCGGCTATCTCCTTTTGCTTTTGGATGGTAACATGGCACATCCTGGTGGTATGGCCCTTGTTTTCACCGCAAAACAAGCAAAATATTCTCCTTGGTTGATCTCCAAATCTTCCGCCAAAGCCCCTGGCGCCTCTACCTCTTGGAGCTAATGGCCGGAAGAAGCTTTGTTGTTGCCCCGAAGCCTGTGAGGAGGGCTGCGGCCTGTGCTGCTGATTCCCCTTATCATCACTTTGAGTAGAGTTATGGATGGACCTGACATGCCTCGGATAGAATCTTCCTCCGAAGCCCCTGGTCATCTCAGAAAATCTGAAAGCCTCCTCCCTTCTTTGGCGAAAATCATTGTCGGCACGAATGTACTCGTCCATCTTTTGGAGCAGCTTCTCCAGAGTCTGAGGGGGCTTCCTAGCAAAATATTGAGCTGCAGGTCCAGGACGAAGCCCCTTGATCATGGCCTCGATGACAATTTCATTGGGCACCGTTGGTGCCTGCGCCCTCAAACGCAAGAACCTTCTGACATACGCCTGAAGGTATTCTTCATGATCCTGAGTGCACTAGAACAAGGCTTGAGCAGTGACCGGCTTCGTCTGAAACCCTTGAAAGCTGGTTAACAACATATCCTTCAGCTTCTGCCATGAAGTGATTGTTCCTGGTCGAAGGGAGGAATACCAGGTCTGAGCAACACTCCTGACAGCCATAACAAAAGATTTTGCCATGACTGCAGCATTGCCACCATACGAAGACACTGTTGCTTCGTAACTCATCAAGAACTGCTTCGGGTCTGAATGGCCGTCGAAGATGGGAAGTTGGGGTGGCTTATAGGACGGGGGCCAAGGTGTAGCCTGCAGTTCAGCGGACAGAGGAGAAGCATCATCGAAAACAAAATTTCCCTGATGGAAATTGTCATACCAGTCATCTTCGTTGACGAAGCCCTCCTGATGAAGGTCTTTCTGCTGAGGCCTTCGGGTCTGCTCATCGTGAGAAAGATGGCGAACTTCCTCAGAGGCTTCGTCTATCTGTCTTTGCAACTCAGCTAGTCGGGCCATCTTCTCCTTCTTCCTTTGCACCTGTTGATGTAGCATCTCCATATCCCTGATTTCTTGGTCTAGCTCATCCTCCTGAAGCGTCGGGCTAACGGCCTTCCTCTTCTGGCTTCGGGCCTCCCGAAGAGAGACAGTTTCCTGGTTAGGGTCCAGCGGTTGCAGAGCTGCAGCCCCAGTCGCTGAAGCTTTCTTCGGTGCCATAGCGAGGGTCTATGGCTTCCGAAGGTGTTCAAAAAACTCGAAGTGGAAGTGAGTTCACCGGAGGTGGGCGCCAATGTTGGGGACTTGTTCTCAAGTGCTATGAGTTAAGAACAAGGCAACACAGAGAATGTTAAACGATAAAGTCCTTCGTCCTTTGAAACATTATTTCCCTTAGGATATAACGATCTTCGGACGAAGGTCATGAAAGACGAACCTTCATCGTCACAATATACATTAATGAAAGACGAAGCATATGAAACATAAAAGATAGCATGAATAATCATATAACATCATCCATTTAACTTTATTATATCATCATAGAAAAATAGAGACAATACCGAATTAAAAATGTACCTTCGGCTTGGAAGGAGATGAAAATACAAGTGTGACGCAAAAGCAAATGCCAAGTCAGCCTGAACAGCACGGGAGTACTGTTCATCTATTTATAGACGTGGGACGCAGCCCATGTAAAATTACATTCATGTCCACTACATTTGCTAATGACTTATGAGGATCTGTCAAAGCCTAAGTAGTCTTTTCATCTTTAAGTCGGTTCCCCTTTCTGCCACTATGCCGAAGCTCCCTTGCGCATAGCTTCGGCTATGCACCATCCCTCGTACGTCTTGGTGATCAGCCCGTCCTTCATCTCAATCCTCCTTCGTCTAGCTTAAGCTTCGTCCTGATCGTACTTCATGTTCATAATCTGGGTCCGAAGATACCTGTTCATACATTTCACTTGGAAGATATTGTCAAATCATGTTTTTGAGGACCTTCGGAGGACGAAGGCCCCCAACAGTAACCACTAGATCTCGGGTTGCACATTTTTGTGAGCATTACTCTTTTGTTTCCTCTATTGAGCCACACAGGGTAGAGGAAGCACTTCAAGATTCGGATTGGGTGGTGGCGATGCAAGAGGAGCTCAACAACTTCACTAGGAATGAGGTATGGCATTTGGTTCCACGTCCTAATCAAAATGTTATAGGAACCAAGTGGGTCTTCCGCAACAAGCAAGATGAGCATGGTGTGGTGACAAGGAACAAAGCTCGACTTGTGGCTAAGGGATACTCCCAAGTCGAAGGTTTGGATTTTGGTGAAACCTATGCACCCGTAGCTAGGCTTGAGTCAATTCGTATATTATTGGCCTATGCTACTTACCATGGCTTCAAGCTTTATCAAATGGACATGAAAAGTGCCTTCCTCAACGGACCAATCAAGGAAGAGGTCTATGTTGAGCAACCTCCCGGCTTTGAAGATAGTGAGTACCCTAACCATGTGTATAAACTCTCTAAGGCGCTTTATGGGCTCAAGCAAGCCCCAAGAGCATGGTATGAATGCCTTAGAGATTTCCTTATTGCAAATGGATTCAAAGTCGGAAAAGCTGATCCTACACTCTTTACCAAAACACTTGAAAATGATTTGTTTGTATGCCAAATTTATGTTGATGATATCATATTTGGGTCTACTAACGAATCTACATGTGAAGAGTTTAGTAGGATCATGACACAGAAATTCGAGATGTCTATGATGGGGGAGTTGAAGTACTTCTTAGGATTTCAAGTGAAGCAACTCCAAGAGGGCACCTTCATCAGCCAAACGAAGTATACTCAAGACATTTTAAACAAGTTTGGGATGAAGGACGCCAAACCCATCAAGACACCCATGGGAACCAATGGGCATCTCGACCTCGACACGGGAGGTAAATCCGTCGATCAAAAGGTATACCGGTCGATGATAGGCTCATTACTCTATTTATGTGCATCTCGACCGGACATTATGCTTTCCGTATGCATGTGTGCAAGATTCCAAGCCGACCCTAAGGAAGCTCACCTTACGGCCGTAAAACGAATCTTGAGATATTTGGCTTACACTCCTAAGTTTGGGCTTTGGTATCCTAAGGGATCCACATTTGATTTGATTGGTTATTCGGATGTCGATTGGGCAGGGTGTAAGATTAATAGAAAGAGCACATCGGGGACTTGCCAGTTCCTGGGGAGATCCTTGGTGTCTTGGGCTTCAAAGAAGCAAAATTCGGTAGCTCTTTCTACCGCCGAAGCCGAGTATATTGCCGCAGGCCACTGTTGCGCGCAATTACTTTGGATGAGGCAAACCCTGCGGGACTATGGTTACAAATTAACCAAAGTTCCTTTGCTATGTGATAATGAGAGTGCAATCAAAATGACGGATAATCCCGTCGAGCATAGCCGCACTAAACACATAGCCATTCGGTATCATTTTCTTAGGGATCACCAACAAAAGGGAGATATCGAGATTTCATACATTAATACTAAAGATCAATTAGATGATATCTTTACCAAGCCACTAGATGAACAAACTTAGGCATGAGCTAAATATTCTTGATTCTAGGAACTTCTTTTGTTGATTTGCACACATAGCTCTTTTATATACCTTTGATCATGTATCCTTCATATGCTATGACTAATGCGTTTTCAAGTCTATTTCAAACCAAGTCATAGGTGTATTGAAAGGAAATTGGAGTCTTCGGCGAAGACAAAGGCTTCCACTCCGCAACTCATCCTTCGCTGTCACTCCGAGCATCACTCCGTCTTTGGTATAATCTTCACTCCCTTATTTATGACCAAAGGGGGAAAGAGTAATTCTAAGGGATCTAATGACTCCGTTTTTGGCGATTCATGCCAAAGGGGGAGAAAGTATTAGCCCAAAGCAAAAGGACCGCACCACCACCTAATTTTTTTTAAAAAAAAGGAGTTTCTCAATTGGTATGGTTCTCAATTGATAAATTTCAAATTGGTATCTTATTGTGTTCAAAAGGGGGAGAAAAGTAGTGTTTCAAAATTGATTTATCAAAACCCTCTTGAACACTAAGAGGAGGATTTCATTTAGGGGGAGTTTTGTTTAGTCAAGGGAAAAGCATTTGAAACAGGGGGAGAATTTCAAATCTTGAAAATGCTTCTCGAAATCTTATTCATTTACCTTTGACTATTTGCAAAAGGACTTTGAAAAGGATTTACAAAAGAATTTGCAAAAACAAAACAAGTGGTGCAAGCGTGGTCCAAAATGTTAAAGAAACAATCCATGCATACTTTATGGGTATTTATATTGACTCAATTCCAAGCAACCTTTACACTGACATTATGCAAACTAGTTCAATTATGCACTTCTATACTTGCTTTGGTTTGTGTTGGCATCAATCACCAAAAAGGGGGAGATTGAAAGGGAATTAGGCTTACACCTAGTTCCTAATTATTTTTGGTGGTTGAATTGCCCAACACAAATAATTGGACTAACTAGTTTGCTCTAGATTATATGTTCTACAGGTGTCAAAGGTTCATCTACAACTATACTAAATCGACTGTCCGGAATACCGTAGATTATTCCGGACAGGAGAAGCTTTTTGGAAAAACAGGCCAAGCGCGGACCGTCCGGGCCCTTGCGGCGGACCGTCCGCAACACCAGGATAACACTCGGACAGAACCAATGCAAAAATCCAAGTATGCACTACGGACCGTCCGAAGGAAAAGCAAGGACCGTCCGAGCCCGTGCGCGGACCGTCCGGGCTCAGGCGCGGACCGTCCGGTAGGTGAGAAACCGAAAAACCCGAAGGTAACGGGTTCGGAAAAATGAATTATAGCGGCCTCGCGGACCGTCCGGGGTGCACGACCGGACCGTCCGCGACTGGTTTTATCTGACATCTGACGACGCATTAAATGCAATATAGCCGTTGATATAGCCGTTACTGCTGACCGTTGCGTTTTCAGCCGTTGATCTACAGGCGCGGACCGTCCGGACCAGGCGGGCGGACCGTCCGCGGTCGGCAGAATGGAGCAACGGCTAGGAAGTGGTTGGTGGCTATAAATACAACCCCAACCACCTCCATTCACTTCATCCAAGCATTCCAACCTTCAACATTTAATACAAGAGCTAGCAATCCATTCCAAGACACATTCAAAGCCTCCATCTCTCCAAGTTTCACAATTGAGAAAAGAGATCATTAGTGATTAGTGACTTGAGAGAGAAAGTGATCTGTGTGTTATTTGTCGCTCTTGTCGCTTGGCTTTTGCAATCGTGCTTTCTTTCAATCTTTCTTGCGATCAACTCAATTGTAACCAAGGCAAGAGACACCAATTGTGTGGTGGTCCTTGCTGGGAAGTTTATTCCCGTTCGATTGAGAAGAAGAAGAAGCTCACTCGGTCCGAGGGACCGTTTGAGAGAGGGAAGGGGTTGAAAAAGACCCGGCCTTTGTGGCCTCCTCAACGGGGAGTAGGTTTGCGAGAACCGAACCTCGGTACAACAAATCCTTGTGTCTCACTTCCATATTCGCTTGCGATTTGTTTTGCACCCTCTCTCGCGGACTCAATTATATTTCTAACGCTAACCCGGCTTGTAGTTGTGATTAATTTTGTAAATTTCAGTTTCGCCCTATTCACCCCCCCTCTAGGCGACTTTCAACTATCACACTAGAACGGAGCTCAAATCACTAGAATGTCGAACAAGTGCGCAGAATGATGTGTGAGTGATCAACAATGCTCAAAGGATGCTTGGTGTCTTCCTCCAAGCGCCTAGGGGTCCCTTTTATAGCCCCAAGGCAGCTAGGAGCCGTTGAGAGCATTCTAGGAAGGCTGATCTTGCCTTCTGTCGACTGGCGCACCGGACAGTCCGGTGCACACCGGACACTGTCCGGTGCCCGATTTCCTTCTAAAAGTGGCGCAGTTGACCGTTGACAGCCTGAGAGCCGTTGGCACACCGGACATGTCCGGTGCACACCGGACAGTCCGGTGCCCCCTTCTAGTCGTTGGCTCGGCCACGTGTCCCGCGTAGATCGCGCGGCCGACCGTTGGCCCGACCGACCGTTGGCTCACCGGACAGTCCGGTGCACACCGGACAGTCCAGTGAATTATAGCCGTACGTCGCCGATAAATTCCCGAGAGCGGCCAGTTCGCTCGAGCCAGCCTGGCGCACCGGACACTGTCCGGTGCACCACCGGACAGTCCGGTGTCCCAGACTGAGCAGAGTCTTGGCTGCTCGATCCAAGACATTTCCAATTGGATTTTTCCTGTTTCCAGCACTTAGACACAATACATTAGTCCATAAAACAATGTACTAAGTCTGAGAAACATACCTTTATCCTTGATTCATACTTTGTCCACCATTTTACACTTAGGCACTTGTGTTGGACACTAAATCACCAAAATACTTAGAAATGGCCCAAGGGCACATTTCCCTTTCAATTCCGGAAACCGATTTCGAAATTTTTCGGTCGGATTCCTCGGTAACGGTATTTTTCGAAAACAAAATCGATTTTCGGAATTTTCTATCGGAATCGGTATCGGAATCGGCGTGGTGTTTTACCGACCGTTTCCTTCGGTTACCGGTTTTTGTCGGAAATTACCGGATTTGTGTCTCGAAATTTTCCGGAATTGTGTCTCGGAATTTTTCGGAATTGTGTCTCGGGATTTTTCGGATTTTTCCAGCATGTGATTTTTCGCATCGCCTGTACGTCTCTAGATAAGGATTACTTATTTTTGTATTTTTTGGACACCTTTAGATTTTTTTGGATAGATGGTTTTGGAAGGCAGTTGAGATTAACGATTTGGTCTTTTCCACACACTAGGTTTTAAGGTTTTCCTGTGAGGTTGTGAAAAACTTTTTTATGTGAGAAAAAAATATTTCATAAGTAAGCATGTCATGTCAGCTAGATCGAGTGGATGTTGTGAATTGTGAACTTTGAGTCTATGAACTTGTGATCTTTATGAACTTATTATACTGTGAACTTTGTTATATTGTGAATTTGTGATCTTTGTACACTTTTTATATTATAAATTTGTGATCCTTGTGAACTTTTTATATTGTGAACTTGTTATATCATGAATTGTGAACTTGTGGTCTTTGTGATCTTTTGTCAACTTTGTTGTATTATGAAGTTTGATATATTTACCGATTGTATTTTAGATTCCGACCGTTACCGGTGTATTTTCCGCACCAAACTTTCGTTTCCGATGTTTCCGAAATACCGATATCGTTTCCGTTTCCGGAGTTACCGTTTTCGATTTTGTTTCCGATAAAAAATATGAAAACGGTAATGGTTTTAGTGTTTACCGACCGTTTCCGACCGTTTTCATCCCTAGCCACAGGCATCCTGGCCACAGCCTCCACCTCCGCCACCACTGCAACCTACATATTCGCGCGGCCAACAGCCAGAAGGGAGTCAACAGACCCATCAGCAGAGAGACTTCAGGGAGGAGTCCGAAGCTCGCACAGTCAACAATACTGTGCCATAGTCGAAGCATATCTACTAAGAGATATCCTACCCCTGAATCAGTTTTTACATTAATTGTCATTCTCTTTCTTACTAAAGAACCGTTGTTGAAAACTTAGTTTTCTTGGCGTTTTTAATTCCTCGTAATAGCTTCGTTTTTGCCATAGTGAAAATATATCTTCTCCACAGACTTACGGAGTCCAAAAAGTCGCCGAGGCACAAAAAGCCGTTTCTAAGGCACAAGTATCTTCGAAGCTACAAAAAGTCGTTCTACGGAACGCAGCGTAAGTTTGCCGAAGCTACAAAAAGTCGTTCCTTAGGGAGCGCAGTGTAAGTTTTCTGCTCAAAAGTCGTTCCAAAGGGAATGCAGAGCCAAATACCGCCGAAATATAAGGCGAAGCGTGAAAAGTCAACGCGAATACCGCCGAAATAGAAGGCTAAGAAGTTCAAAAGACGTTCCTAAGAGAATGCAAAACTTACAGCGAAAAGTCAGCGCTGATACACCGAAAAATAAGCGGTGAAGCCGAAAAATAAACGGCAAAGAGATTGTGTATTCCAATATGGGGATGTGAGTGTGTGTCTTCGGCACAAAGTATCATTTTCGCATAGCATAACATCATCACATCATTTTGCATAACATAACATCGTACATCATATTGCATCAATGGCACAAGAAGGGGACATAATGTTGACCTTCGGAGAATGCTTCGAAAAAGTGAAATTGTGCTAAGGCACAAAATAAGTCTTGAAGAGATACGATTTTATCAGCTCTGAAATCAAGGAAGAAAGTCTATTATTGACGAAGCATTAATGTTTCTGCGACGATTGGAGGATTTCTCACGAAGCATAAAAACTCTTCTTTACGAAGCATGAAAAGAAGGGAAGGTGTTTTTTCGCCGAAGTCTCAAAAACGGTATGTACAATAAAAATTGCATGCATCGCAAAGAAATAGATTACAAAGGCATTTACACATTACATTAAGAACTCATGAGTACCAAATATTACAAGCATAATCCAGCAAATGTTACATTAATATTTTGGCAATATTTTTACAATATCTATTCCTCTTCTCTCAAAACTTTGTCTGCAGCTTCGGTCAGCAGTTGAGTGACGACTTCGTCCATAATGGTTGCAACCATGCTAATAATTTCTGATGATTCTTTTGCCTCTGCTTCGGCCAGTGACTCAAAGGGCTCCGGGGGAGGAGATAGTTCGGCTGTGGTAGAAAACGTAAATAAGTTCGAAGTCACAAAAATAAAAAATAAAGTTAAAACCTATTAAGCAATACCTATCCGTCTTTCGAGTTCTGCAGCTTTTTCAGCTGCCTTCGTTGCTTCCCTAGCATCGTGAGTATCTTTTTCGCTCTTCTTTATTATCTCGTGAGCCATCCCTCGGTCGCCATTTTCCCATATGTCAGTAAAGAATTTTCCACCAACTAAGCTTGCTTCGGCCGAGGGGTCCTTCGTATCATCAATAGATAAAGTAGCTTCGGCTTGCGCCAAAGCTTTCACATGATCGCAACCTGATTTTTCCAAGATAGCCGCAATTCCCCTTGCACCTGAGAAGGCACAGACGTCCCCACGGTCATTTAGAATCTCCTCAAAGGCTCCGGCCTCGCTGCTGATCCATTCAATTGGCCCCTCAGGATCGCCCCGTACGAAGTTGTCTTCACTTGAATATGTGCCAATATTGGCGAAGCTAGTTTTTATTTTTCCCACACATTCTATGGATTTTTCATAACATCTTTCTTTTGAAGAGCGAAGTTCTACAACCGTTTTCTCCCAATAATTTTTCTAGTAGTCACTGGCGTCTCGGTCAGCTTCGGCAATAGCGCATTTTAGTTTTGCTTCAGCCAGCTGCTTCCGAAGACCCTCGATTTCGTATTTCTGGGCTTCAGCCTGGGCTTTGGAAGTAGCTTCGTCTTCTTTTATTTTGTTCACCAATGAGTTTAATATCTTATCCTTTTCAAGACCTTCGTTCTTTAGTTCAATTACTTCGGAACGAAGGTTGTTCAAAGCTATAGTGCATCCTTCATCTTCCGCACTTTTTTGCGCCTTGAGGGCGTTACTAAGAATGAGGCCCTGCGAAGGGAGTGCGGTATTATGCATAAGTAAATAAATTTTTTTTGTTTTAAAGTACAAAAAAACTCATTCTTGTACCTTTAAACTATTATATGCTAATCTGTCGGCCAACTCATCTTTTGATAACACCGAAAGCCCGTCTTCTAGTGTCGGGAATCCGAAGCTTCTGCTCATCTCCCGGCAGACAGAAATCTCCTTGCTGTCCGGGAGACAATACAAGAAATCTTCTTCTCCGCTGCCGTTGAATATCAATGCCCCCTTTGGATATTTCAGTTTCCAGGCATAGTATTGAGCTTCTCGCTTTTCTCCTTCAGATAACCTTTTTCCTGAGCATGTCGTACAAAGTAGTCAAGTACTTCGGCAGATGCTTCAGGAGTAGGAGTGGCAGTTTTTTCAGGCAAAATTTGTTCTGTAGCTTCTTTTTCTGTTTCTTTTTCTCCGATTTCCAAGGATTTCTCCTTGGCGGGCTCTGAAGGCCCAGCTTCGGTCTCGGCCTGACTCTTTGCAGCTTCGGCTACGTTTACTCTTGTCTCAGACTGCGTCTTTGGAGCTTCGGCAGTTTTCCTTGGAGTAGAGCTTGTTTTTGTTGTCTCCAGCGCATCTAGTACGTTGACCATTCTTTTCCTCTTAGGAGTCGTTGTAAGACCTTTTTGTGCCTTCAGCACTGTCACTTCTGTCGAAGGGCTTGTAATTTCTAATATCTTTGTTCCTTCGACCCCTATATTATCGGCCTTCGGCTCAGCTAATTTGGCTGAGGATGTCTTCGGCATTGCAGCCAGCTCTTCAATCTTCTGCGTAGGCGCAGGATCCTTGGCTTTAGTAGCCGAAGAGGTCTCACCACCAAATTCGGGCACTACGCCCGGTTCAATATATCGCGGCCGGTGAGTAAGAACCTTCACCTTTTTCCTCTTCGGTGCGGGCTCGCTTGGAGCAGCTGAAGCAACATCCTTCCCGGAAGTTGCACTCTTTCTCTTCTGCCCCCGTGGCGGGTAACGGTAATCAGGGTACATGAACCCAATAGCATCAAAAACTCTATTTAGCCTTTTCTTCTTCCGGCTTCCGAAGGCCGCAGATAACGCATTATCTTCCGCTTTGGAGTACGGCCCAAGCAGTTCATCACTTGTAGCTTCGATGCACTTCAGCCAGTCATCGTCTGGTTCGATAAATTGGTCTCCAAACCTGAAGGTATATTTCAGTCGAACCATACCACCTTCATTGGGGTTGCTGATGGTTTCTTTTGGCATCTCCCAGTTGACTACCAATGGCCATATCCTGTAGGCCACGTGCTCTTGGACTAAGTCCCTTGTCCCAATAAAAGAACAAACTATGTCAAAGGCTCTTCGACATTCTTCAGCTGCTTCATCAATCTCTACTTCGGTTTCTGAAGGCCAAAATGGGACCAGATGGGGCGCATGATGATCTCTTTAATATCTTCTCTCGTCCTTAAATCATTTTTCACATAGAACCATTCTTTCATCTAGTCTCCAGGCCACCTCTTCCGAAAGGTTGGCACTAGGCAGATTGAGCCTGAACGAGCAACGAAGCTGTAGCAGCCAAAATTGTTGTGATACTGCTCCTTACCATAGGGTTTCGTCTTATATAAAAGTTCGTGCATACTACAGAAACCTTTTGCACTTGGTTTTAAACCTTGACTCCTCACAGCCCATACGAAGATTCCCATTCTTATGATGGCTTCGGGAGTAATCTGGTGAAGAAAAATCTGGTATATCTTTAAAACTTCGACCACAAAACTGCTTAGGGGGAACCGAAGCCTAGCCTTGAAGAAGCTTCGGTAAATTACGACTTCATTCTCTTCAGGAGCAGGAACAGTCATGTCTCCGTTGTCAGCCCTCACGATGGATATGTCTCAAAAATACCTTCCTATCATGTTATCAAGATGACTTTGCCTGATAGTCGATTTTCCGAAGACTGCGTGACTTGGTCGCCATGGCCGATCTTTGGAGTCTTCGCTCTCACTTTTCGCATCATAACTATCGCTGTCATCGGTATCTTCAGATAAGCCTTCTAGAATTTCTTTTGTAATCTTTTCTGTGTTGGTCTTTGCAATGGACTCGATGAATGCAGTGGTTTTTTCCTTAAGAAGCTTCTCCTCCTCGCTCAGCTTCGTTTCAGCAACAACTTTCTTATCTTGAGACATCTCTTCGGAAATGGTGAAAATGTGCTCTTAAAGCCGAAGCTTGGAAAATCTAAAAAGCCAAGAAAGAGTTGGTAGGCAAGAGCTAAAAATTGAGCAAGCAGAGCAGATGGCAAAAAGCGTGCCAAATGAGCTCGTGGTGTGCTCTTATTTATACGTCTAGTGCGTTGCAAACTGGAGGGCCCCGCTTGTCATTGACTGTTGCTATTCTAGCAAAGGGAAGGCGTTTTTTCGGACCTTCGGCTTAGGGGCTTCGTTCATATCGCAATCTGAATTTATCATTCTAACAAATTAATATTGCGAGGGGCTACTGTTGGGGGCCTTCGGCTTCCAAAGGTCCTCAAAAACATAATTGAACAATGTTTCTGGAGTAAAATACATGAACAGGTATCTTCGGACTAGGATCAGAACCACAGTATGAAGCACAAAGAACACGAAGGTTGGTGCAGAGCCGAAGCTATGAGCAGGAGAGCTTCGGCACGATAGCAGAAAAGGAAACCGACTTAAAAAGGAAAAGGCTATTCAGAACTCGATGGGTTACTATAGAGTCATTAGCAAATGTAAAGGGCATGGGTGTAATTTTACATGGGCTGCGTCCCGTGCCTATAAATAGATGAACAGTGCTCCCGTACTGTTCACGCTGACTTGGCATTTGCTTTTGCGTCACGCTTGTACTTTTACCTTCTTTCAAGCCAAAGGTACACTTGTAATTTGATATCATTTCTGTTTTTCCGTAATAATAAAATAGAAATAAGTTGATAATAATACATAATTGTTTATGTTATCTCTTATACTTCATATAATTCCTTCTTCATTGTTATATGTTATGCTGATGAAGGTATGTCCTTCATAACCTTCGTCCGAAAATCATTATATCCCAAGGGAAATAATGCTTCGAAGGACGAAGGAATTTAACGTTTAACATTTTTTGTGTTGCCTTGTTCTTAACTCATAGCATTTGAGAACAAGTCCCCAACACTGATGTACTACGGTCGGCTGAGGGTGGGGCACAACTAGAGGTGGTAATGGGCTCTAAATTTTACATCGTAAAATTTAAGGATGGATTAGGATTATACTCTATTTCTATTCATTTGTGAACTAAAATTAATTAAGGGCTCAAATGAACTGTGAATAAATATTTGGATTATGATCCATTACTCACCTCTAGGCATAATTGGCGGCCATGATTGGGGGCAGGCGTGAAGAAGAAAGAAGAAATGATGGATGAAAGCTTCCTTTGTGATTTTGGTAATTGAGACATCTAATAGACTAACTCTACTATAGTATTGACAATGAGTTTAGTTAGACCTACATCTATGATTGGGCAAGAAATGACAATCATAGAAATGATGGTGATGGCTATAAAGAGTAATTAAGTTTTCAATATAGAAAAACGAAGGAGAAAATTAAAATACAAGAGTTTAAGATAAAGATATAGCTAGGGCATTTTATTTTGCTGGTCAAGAAACAATAGATCATGTGATCAAATTCAGGATAGATGGTCATACTATTAAGAGAAGAGAGGAGTAAAAAAAACTCGAGCAAGTCGAGAAAACTCCGAACCTCTACCGCAGCTATACATAGCGACACCGAGGGGATTTTTTGAACCCTGGCCTCAAATTCGCTTCGGAGTCAAACTCAGGACGTGGGTGCTACTGAGAGCATCTAACCAATTCAGCTAAACAGTTTAGTGATATAGTGTCAATAGGTATTGAAATAATATGCATTGCATATTGGTCTAGTAACACACTCGGAGAGGAAGCGTAAAATTTTGTTAAAAATACAAGAAAAATGCCAATTATACTTTAAATATTTAATTTGTTTAGCAAAACTGCAAAACATTATAGAAGTTGCATGATTAAGAAAAGATGAAAAAATGATTCGTTGCACACACCAAGAGGAATTCAAACTGAAGGCTGTCAAACTATTGTAGCCATCAAAGAAGATCGTCACCACAAGAAGCCAATGCGAGCTGACATGTATGTTCCGCCAGTGGTTGCAATGCCATTTACACATCTGACCGAACTAGGGATGGCAACGGATACATACTCGTCGGGTAGTACCATTCCATATCCGTACCTATCAAAAAAAATTCTATCCGTCGGGTTACCCATATATACTCGCGTGTATAAAATCTTAGCCGTATCCGTACCCGCGCGGATATTTTTACCCGTCGGGTAACCGCACTCGCTAGGAAAGTCTTAAATTCCAATATACCAATCACTCAAAATATTAAATAAACATATAAAAACAACTTCAACTTCACATATAACAAATCATATGATTACATAACTTGGTATCTAGACAAATAATAGCTAGAGAAGGGTTTTATTTTAGCTAAGATTGGCTCTATTAGATGGTTATAGTTGTATTGATGCGGGTATATTTTACCCATGGGTAGACGGGTATGTGTAGTTTCAACTCGTACCCGTACCCGTCTACCCAACGGGTAGAAGTTTTTACTCATTAACATACACGCGGGTAGAGAAATCATCTCGTACCTGCCTTTATATCGGGTAAAACCCGTCGAGTATTCGAGTTTCGAGTACCCATTGCCATTTCTAGACCGAACAAAGTATAATGATGCACAGCGAGCAACGCATCTAAATATGCTGCTGCTGCTCTCTCTCTCTCTTGCCGCTGGCTGAGTGGGCCAAATCAAAGGGGCCCATGCCGCTGGCTGAACACGATCTTTCCCTTACCGGAAAATGTACATGAATATGTTCTTCCCCATCCCATCCGTGGCTGTAATGATTTGTGTGGTGCTGGACTGCTGGTGCCCATGCCACCGCCGGCCCCATGCATGCATGCAGTGCAGCTCGGTCTAGAGATGTCCAAACGGGCCACTCAACACGGGTCCGACCTGAACCTGGTTCAGCCCGGTCCAAATAGTACTGGGCCAGGCACGACCCGTTAATGGATCGGGCCGGGCCGTGCCAGCCCACGTGCTCAGCCGTGTGTCCAAGCACGACACGTCCATGTCTAGATCGTGTCGGGCCGGCCCGAAAGCCCACCGTGCCAAACGGGCCGTGCCACACACTGGCCCAGTCAAAAAACTCAATGCATAATAGATCAATTATAAATTATATAGATTATACAGATTAAAAATATATAAATCACATGTTGCCACAGATTACACAAAATATATAATATTGCATAGATTACACAAAATATATAACGACATATCACGCCACCACACACACGACGAATCGTCCGAAGTGCACTGGAAAGAAGAAAGACCGCCCCTGCTGTGCATGCATGTGCATTTGCATTGATTCTAGGCTGATGACTCTGCTAACACTCTCTGACGCGTCGAACGGCCAATCGATCCAGTGGTCCGGTCCCCGCGCGCGTGCGCTGCATGCCACGTCTGCCAGACGCTGCAGATGCTGAGCCAGAGAGAGTGGGCTGTGGCTGGCTTACCGGCCGCCGCCGTGCCAGCCTGCAGCTCGTGCCGGACCGGGCCATAGCACGCGGGCCTCCATAGCCGCCCAAACTCGGTCCGCTTAACGAGTCGTGCCGACCCGAACTCGTTACTAACCGTGCTGGGCCGTGCTTGGACCGGACCAGAATCGTGCCGGGTCACGGGCTAAACGGGCGGCCCGCACTGTTTGGACATCTATAGCTCGGTCGACCTGATGTGGCCGCCCGGCGTCTTTGCAAATTACGAGATCTCTGTATAGGGGTAAAAAATAGTAGTAAGAGGATGGACCAGGATTTGAAACTAAGGTAGATGAGGACAAAAAAATGATATATAATATTGTGTATAATTTGGTACCACACATAATTCCCATCAATTCGACAATGCATTTAATTTCACCAAATTAGGTTGCAATTTACATACATTTATTTCTTTGGACCTAAACCCTGAGGAGTGTTTTGTTTTTAGACCAAACTCCAGGGTAGTCGGGGACCTACACAGACTACTAGTGGCGGAGGACGCACAAAAATTTAGGTATGGCTAGAATATGTCACAAGCCTTGCCATGCCACTCATCAGAATATACCCATAAACCATCACTGTCCAAAAAACCAGGACCATTCGTTCAAACATACCCTTTACATTCATCATCAGTTGACTAAAGCAGTACCAGTAAGCATTGTGTTGAGACATTCTTGATCGATATTGCATCGAACAGCTTGCTCAAAGCAGGTAATGATGGCATTTAACGCCACAACGTTCTAAGTGCCATTTGATCGAACACCCTAGCATCACACACGTGCAGGCGCATGCTAGCAGGATGGTTCTCGTGTACAGGTTCCCTCTAGTGATCGTGTCAGCGATCTCCTGGCATGGAGCATCCGATGAAGATCATGGAATTGCCGTCGACTAACGCAAGCGGTTGAGATCCCGAACATGGGCGGCGGCAGCCGGTGGCGGTGGCGTCGTGGCCTAGTCCTTGATGGCCATCACAGGCTGAGGCACGATCGCGCAGAACCACGGACCACGGAGCGAAGGTCGTCTGTCCGTTAAGAAGCTGGCTACGCTCAACTGAGAGCACCTAGAGGGGGGTGAATAGGTGATCCTGTAAAATCAAACACTAAATAGCCACAAAACTTAGTTATAGAAGTGTTAGTGCGACTAAGTAGCTTTGAAGCGAGTTCTTGTGAACACAATAATCACAGAGAGAGCAACACAAGAGACATGCGGTTTTTATCTTGTGGTTCGGCCAAGTGACACTTGCCTACTTCCATGTTGTGGCGTCCCAATGGATGAGGGTTGCACTCAACCCCTTTCAAGTGATCCAATGATCAACTTGAATACCACGACTTTCTTACTTATAGTCTTTCTCCCGTTTGCGAGGAATCTCCACAAGTTGGAGCCTCTCGCCCTTACAATAAAGATCACAAAGAAGGCACAAGAGTAAGGCTAGGAGAGCAACACACACAACACACAAATCCGCAGCACACACACGCACACAAGCCAAGACTTGAGCTCGAAACGTAGCACAGAGAGTTCACAACTCGAACGGAGCTCAAATCACTAACACAATCGATCAAATGCGCGGAGGCGGAGTGTGAGAGTCTTAGAATGCGTAGTGAATGCTTGGGTAACTCCTCCACGCGCCTAGGGGTCCCTTTTATAGCCCCAAGGTAGCTAGGAGCCGTTGTATGCAAACTTGGAAGGTCATCCTTGCCTTCTGTCGAGTGGCGCACCGGACAGTCCGGTGCGCCAGCGCCACCGGACAGCTACTGTAGCCTGTCCGGTGCGCGATTCCCTTCCAAATCGGACACAGACGACCGTTGCAGCTCCGGGCCCGTTGGCGCACCGGACACTGTCCGGTGCCCCTCGCCGACCGTTGGAGCTGCCACGCGTCGCCCGCAGATTTCGCGGTCGACCGTTGGCGCTAGCGACCGTTGGCTCACCGGACAGTCCGGTGAATTTTAGCCACGTCGCCTTTCTTCATTCTCGAGAGTAACGAGTTCGCCTCGGATGACCCACCGGACAGTCCGGTGAATTATAGTCGTACGCCACCGTCGAATCCCGAGAGCGGCAAGTTTACCGTGGACTAGCGTGGCGCACCGGACACTGTCCGGTGTGCCAGACCGAGCTGAAGTTTGGCTGCATAGAGCCAAGTCTTTCCCTTTTTCTCTCTTCTTCTTTAGTCACTGTTTCTAGCACATGGATAACCATTTTAGTACATAAAACAATTCACCAAGTCTAGAAACATACCTTTTACCTTGATTTGCACTTCTCACTTTATTTGGCACATAAGAACTTAATTAAACGTGTTGGGCACTTAATCACCAAAACATTATATAAATTGCCCAAGGGCACATTTCCCTTTCAATCTCCCGGTTTTTGGTGATTTATGCCAACACATCAAAAAGCAACCAAAATAAGTGCAACATCAATACAACTTAGGACCAAATCATTTTTGCACAAGATCTGACATATTTGGATCATTCTTTGACACCACTTGGTTTGTTTTTGCAAACCAAATTCTTTTTCCTATCTCTAATTCAAACAACTTGTTTGGGCAAATCAAGAGATATTCCAAGAGAAGGATTGATCAAGTACCAAAAACTCCCCCTTTTCCCATAATAAAAATTGTCCCCCATAAGAGACCAAATTTTACAATAAGAGTATTTTTAGACAAATCACAAATTCTAACTCTACTATTTTCAAAATTCTCAAGTGGTTGGCTGATCTAGTTGCTTTGGCCTTAATTTCTCCCACTTTGGCATTAAGCACCAAAATAGGATCATGTTTGGCCCTTTAACCCCATTGTCTCACCAAAAATGTCAATTAAGAGCAAAAAGACAATAAGAGCATAAGTATGAACTTGGAATTAATTACACTAATACCGGAGTGCAGTGGAAGTCTTTGCATCGTCCAAGTCCACATTTCCCTTTCAATGCACCTTTTAGACTATATCAAGTATACTCAAACAAACAGGTTAGTCTCAAAAGGTCAATTTGTAGCACATCTCCCCCTTAATATGTGCATCACTTGCTAATGGACTTGTGAGGTCTGGGGATCACGTGTACAACTTGAGCACCACAAGAATGGATTTAAATGCATAAAGTAACATGATCACAGGCATAGAACACATGTATGCTATAGATCAATCCAAGTTATGCGAATCTAAGACATTTAGCTCACTACACAACCTGCAAAAAGTTTTCTCATCCAACGGCTTGGTAAAGATATCGGCTAGCTGGTTCTCGGTGCTAATATGGTACACCTCGATATCTCCCTTTTGCTGGTGGTCTCTCAGGAAGTGATGCCGGATGTCTATGTGCTTAGTGCGGCTGTGTTCAACAGGATTATTGAGAGCACCTAGAGGGGGGTGAATAGGTGATCCTGTAAAAACTTAAAACTTAAAGCCACAAAACTTGATTAAGTGTTAGCACAATGAATTCAAGTGGCTGAGGATCGAGCTCTTGTGAAACACAATAGTCACAATGAGAAAAAGCACAAGAGACACGATGGTTTATCCCATGGTTCGGCCAAGTACAAAACTTGCCTAGTCCACGTTGTGGCGTCCCAATGGACGAGGGTTGCACTCAACCCCTTTCAAGTGATCCAAAGATCCACTTGAATACCACGGTGTTTTTCTTTCTTTCACTATATCTCGTTTGCGAGGAATCTCCACAACTTGGAGCCTCTAGCCCTTACAAAAGATGATCACAAAGAAGCACAGATGTAAGGGAGGGAAAAGCAACACACACAAGTCTCAAAAGCAACAACACAAACACGCACACTAGTCACAACTTGAGCTCTAAGTTCACACACGGAGTTCTCAACTCAAGAGGAGCTCAAATTGCTATCACAAAGAATCAAAAGCTCTAGAATGGAGTCTTGGTGCTTAGAGATGATCAAAGAATGCTTGGTGTACTCCTCCATGCGCCTAGGGGTCCCTTTTATAGCCCCAAGGCAGCTAGGAGCCGTTGAAAGCAATCCAGGAAGGCAATCCTTGCCTTCTGTCGGGTGGCGCACCGGACAGTCCGGTGCACCACCGGACAAGCACTGTTCAGTGTCCGGTGTTGATTGCTTTCCTAATCTGGCGCAGCCGACCGTTGAAGAATTGGAGCCATTGGCGCACCGGACACTATCCGGTGCACACCGGACAGTCCGGTGCCCCCATCAGACCGTTGGCTCAGCCACGCGTCACGCGCGGATTGCGCGGCCAACTGTTGGCGTGTCCGACCGTTGGCTTACCGGACAGTCCGGTGCACGACCGGACAGTCCGGTGCACGACCGGACAGTCCGGTGATTTTTAGCCGTACGTCGCCGACGAAATCCCGAGAGCGGCCAGTTTGACCAAAGCCAGCCTGGCGCACCGGACACTGTCCGGTGCACCTAGACTGCGCAGAGTCTTGGCTGCTTCAGCCAAGTCATTTTCCTTTTGCCTTTTCTCTGATTCTAGCACTTAGACAAGATATGTTAGTACACAAAAACCAATGTACTAAGTCTAGAATCATACCTTTGTGTTGATTTGCACTTCATCCACCAATTGGCATAGTTTAACACTTAAACCACTTGTGTTGGCACTTAATCACAAAAATACTTAGAAATGGCCCAAGGGCACATTTCCCTTTCAATCTCCCCCTTTTTGGTGATTTATGCCAACACAACATAAAGCAACACATAGAAGTGCAATATCAATGCAAATGAGAACAAGATTTGTTTTGATTCAAATTTGGCATATTTGGATCATCCTTTGCCACCACTTGGTTTGTTTTTGTAAATCAAACTCAAATTCCTATCTCTAAGTCAAACACACTTGTTGAGACATAAAGAGAGGTATTCCAAGAGAAATTGACCAAAGATTCAAAAACTCCCCCTTTTTCCCATAATCAAACATTCTTCCCACAAGAGACCAACTGTTGACAAAAAGAGACACTTAGAGTATTTTGACAAATCAAAACTTCTAGAGTAGAGTATTTTGACAAATCAAAACTTCTAACACTACTATTTTCAAAATCCTCAAGTGGTAGCTGATCCATTTGCTTGCTTTGGCCTTAATTTCTCCCCCTTTGGCATCAAACACCAAAACGGGACCATTTTTGGCCCTTAAACCCCATTGCCTCACCAAAATCTTCAATTAAGAGTAAAAAGGCAATAAGAGCATAGAGATGAACTTGGAATTAGTTACTCTCTTATCGGAGTGCAGTGGAAGTCTTTCATGGTCCAAGTCCACTTTTCCCTTTCAATCCACTTTTGAGACTAAAACAAATAAACTCAAACACAAGGTTAGTCTCAAAGTGTCAAGTTGTAGCATGCCTCCCCCTAAATAAGTGCATCACTTGCAAATGGACTTGTGAGGTCCGGGGATCATGGGTACAACTTGAGCACCATAAATAAGCTACACAATGCATAAAGGAACATGATCAAAGGCATAAAACATATGTATGCTATAGATCAATCCAAGTTACACGAATCTAAGACATTTAGCTCACTACGCATCCTGCAAAAGGTCTTCTCATCTAAAGGCTTGGTAAGATATCGGCTAGCTGGTTCTCGGTGCTAACATAAAACACTTCGATATCTCCCTTTTGTTGGTGGTCTCTCAAAAAGTGATGTCGGATGTCTATGTGCTTTGTGCGGCTGTGTTCAACAGGATTGTCTGCCATGCGGATAGCACTCTCATTATCACATAGGAGTGGGACTTTGCTCAGATTGTAGCCAAAGTCCCGGAGGGTTTGCCTCATCCAAAGTAGTTGCGCGCAGCATTGTCCTGCGGCAACATACTCAGCCTCAGCGGTGGATAGGGCAACGGAAGTTTGTTTCTTAGAACTCCATGACACCAGGGACCTTCCTAAGAATTGGCACGTCCCTGATGTACTCTTCCTATCAACCTTGCATCCAGCATAATCGGAGTCTGAATATCCAATTAAGTCAAAGGTAGACCCCTTTGGATACCAGATCCCGAAGCAAGGCGTATCAAGTAAATATCTAAGGATTCGCTTAACGGCCACTAAGTGGCACTCCCTTGGATCAGATTGAAATCTAGCACACATACATACGCTTAGCATAATATCCGGTCTACTAGCACATAAATAAAGTAAAGACCCTATCATAGACCGATATGCCTTTTGATCAACGGACTTACCTCCTTTGTTGAGGTCGACATGTCCGTCGGTTCCCATTGGAGTCTTTGCGGGCTTGGCGTCCTTCATCCCAAACCGCTTGATCAAGTCTTGCGTGTACTTCGTTTGAGAGATGAAGGTGCCGTCCTTGAGTTGCTTCACTTGGAACCCAAGGAAGTAGTTCAACTCGCCCATCATCGACATCTCAAATTTTTGAGTCATCACCCTGCTAAACTCTTCACAAGACTTTTGGTTAGTAGAACCAAATATTATGTCATCGACATAAATTTGGCATACAAATAAGTCACTATCACATGTCTTAGTGAATAAAGTTGGATCGGCTTTCCCAACCTAGAAAGCATTAGCAATTAGAAAGTCTCTAAGGCATTCATACCATGCTCTTGGGGCTTGCTTAAGTCCATAGAGCTCCTTAGAGAGCTTACACACGTGGTCGGGGTACCGTTCATCCTCAAAGCCAGAGGTTGCTCTACGTACACCTCCTCCTTGATTGGCCCGTTGAGGAAGGCGCTCTTCACATCCATTTGGAACAACCTAAAGGAATGGTGAGCGGCATAGGCTAACAAAATAAGAATAGACTCTAGCCTAGCCACAGGAGCAAAAGTCTCCTCAAAGTCCAAACCTGCGACTTGGGCATAACCTTTTGCCACAAGTCGTGCCTTGTTCCTTGTCACCACCCCGTGCTCGTCTTGTTTGTTGCGGAACGCCCACTTGGTTCCCACAACGTTTTGCTTGGGACGAGGCACCAGTGTCCAAACTTCATTTCGCTTGAAGTTGTTAAGCTCTTCCTGCATGGCCAACACCTAGTCCGGATCTAGCAAGGCCTCTTCTACCCTGAAAGGCTCAATAGAAGAGACAAAAGAGTAATGCTCACAAAAATTAACTAATCTAGAGCGAGTAGTTACTCCCTTGCTTATATCACCCAATATTTGGTCGACGGGATGATTCCTTTGAATCGTCGCTCGGACTTGAGTTGGAGGGGCTTGAGGTGCTTCTTCCTCCATAACATGAACATCTTATGCTCCCCCTTGATCACACGCCTCTTCTTGATGAACCTGTTCATCGTCTTGAGTTGGGGGTTGCACCATTGTTGAGGAAGAAGGTTGATCTTGCTCTTGGTGTTCCTGTGGTCGCACATCTCCAATCGCCATGGTGCGAATAGCGTCCGTTGGAACATCATATTCATCTACATCATTAAGATCAACTTGCTCTCTTGGAGAGCCATTAGTCTCATCAAATACAACGTCGCTAGAGACTTCAACCAAACCCGATGATTTGTTGAAGACTCTATATGCCTTTGTATTTGAGTCATAACCTAACAAAAACCCTTCTACAGCTTTGGGAGTAAACTTAGAATTTCTACCTTTCTTCACTAGAATATAACATTTACTCCCAAATACACGAAAGTATGAAACATTGGGTTTGTTACCGGTTAGAAGCTCATACGAAGTCTTCTTGAGGAGGCGATGAAGATAGACCCGGTTTATGGCGTGGCAAGCCGTGTTCACAGCTTCCGTCCAAAACCGTTCGGGCATCTTGAATTCACCAAGCATCGTCCTCGCCATGTCTAGCAGCATCCTGTTCTTCCTCTCTACCACACCGTTTTGCTGTGGCGTGTAGGGAGCGGAGAACTCGTGCTTGATTCCTTCCTCCTCAAGGTACTCCTCCACTTGAAGGTTCTTGAACTCGGACCCATTGTCGCTCCTTATCTTCTTCACCTTGAGCTCAAATTCATTTTGAGCTCTCCTTAGAAAGTGTTTAAGGGTCCCTTGGGTTTCTGTTTTGTCCTGTAAGAAGAATACCCAAGTGAAGCGGGAAAAATCATCAACTATAACAAGACCATACTTACTTCCCCCGATGCTGAGGTAGGCGACGGGTCCGAAGAGGTCCATATGCAGCAGCTCCAGGGGTCTTGATGTGGTCATCACGTTCTTGCTGTGATGAGCATTCCCCACTTGTTTACCTGCTTGAAAAGCTGCACAAGGTCTATCTTTTTCGAAAGTCACATTTGTTAGACCTAACACATGTTCTCCCTTTAGAAGTTTGTGAAGGTTCTTCATCCCCACATGTGCTAGACGACGATGCCACAGCCAGCCCATGCTAGTCTTAGCAATTAAGCATGCATCTAGACTGGCCTCTTCCTTTGCAAAATCAACTAAATAAAGTTTGTCGTCTAGTACACCCTTAAAAGCTAATGAACCATCACTCCTTCTAAAGACAGACACATCTACATTTGTGAATAAGCAATTATACCCCATATTACATAATTGACTAACGGACAACAAGTTATACCCGAGCGACTCAACTAAAAACACATTAGATATGGAGTGCTCTGATGAAATAGCAATCTTTCCTAGTCCTTTAACCTTGCCTTGATTCCCGTCACCGAATATGATTGAATCTTGGGAATCTTTGTTCTTGACGTAGGAGGTGAACATCTTCTTCTCCCCCGTCATGTGGTTTGTGCATCCGCTGTCGATAATCCAGCTTGAGCCCCCGGATGCATAAACCTGCAAGGCAAATTAGGCTTGGGTTTTAGGTACCCAACTCTTGTTGGGTCCTACAAGGTTAGTTACAATAGCCTTAGGGACCCAAATGCAAGTCTTGTCTCCCTTGCATTTGGCCCCCACCTTTTTAGCAATTACTTTTTCATTTTTACATGAAAGAATAAACTTAGCATTGCAAGCATGAAACATAGTGGTAGATTCATTAAACACTTTCCTAGGAGCATGAGACACAAAATTTCTCCTAGGCCTACCATTAATATTGGAACTTGACGCAAACATGGCATGTGAGTCATAAGCATTGTAACTCCTATCATGATGAACATTTCTAGAAAACTTCCTATCATGATACATAAAAGCATGGTTCTTTTGACTCCTATTTGCCATAGGGGCCTTCCCTTTCTCCTTGGCGTAGATGGGAGCCTTATGACTTGTTAAGTTCGTGGCTTCCCTTCGAAAGCCAAGCCCATCCTTAATAGAGGGGTGTCTACCAATAGTATAGGCATCCCTTGCAAATTTTAGTTTATCAAAATCATTTTTGCTAGTCTTAAGTTGGGCATTAACACATGCATCAATACTTGAGCTAGATTTATTAAAATCAATTTTGCAATAGATTTATCAAATTTTAGTTTATCAAAATCAATTTTGCAATAGAAGCAAGGTGCTCAACACATGCATCAACATTAAAATCCTTACACCTATTACAAATTACTACATGATCAATACTTGAGCTAGATTTATTAGCTACTTCTAACTTAGCATTCAAGTCATCATTAATACTCTTTAGGCTAGAAATAGATTTATGACATGTAGATAATTCACATGAAAACATTTCATTTCTTTTAACTTCTAAAGCAAGAGAATTTTGCGTACTTACAAATTTATCATGCTCTTCATATAAAAGATCCTCTTGCTTCTCTAACAATCTATTCTTTTCATTCAAAGCATCAATTAATTCATTGATCTTATCAATTTTAGTTCTATCTAAACCTTTGAATAAACTAGCGTAGTCTACTTCATCATCACTAGACTCATCATCACTTGAAGAAGCATACGTAATAGTACTTCGAGTACTTACCTTCTTCTCCTTTGCCATGAGGCAGGTGTGATGCTCGTTGGGGAAGAGAGCCGACTTGTTGAAAGCCGAGGCGGCGAGTCCTTCGTTGTCGGAGTCGGATGAGGAGCAATCCGAATCCCACTCCTTTCCAAGGTGTGCCTCGCCCTTCGCCTTTTTGTAGGCCTTCTTCTTTTCCCACTTTCCGCTCTTTCCTTGTTCCTGGTCACTATCATTATCGGGACAGTTAGCAATAAAGTGACCAATCTTACCACACTTGAAGCAGGAGTGCTTTCCCTTCGTTTTGCTCTTGTTGGGATGCTCCTTGCGACCTTTGAGCGTCGTCTTGAAGCGCTTGATGATGAGGGCCATTTCATTCTCATTTAGTCCGGCCGCTTCAACTTGCGCCACCTTGCTAGGTAGCGCCTCCCTGCTACTTGTTGCTTTGAGAGCAACGGTTTGAGGCTCGTGGATTGGGCCATTCAACGCCTCATCAACATATCTTGCCTCCTTGATCATCATTCGCCCACTTACAAACTTTCCGAGTATTTCCTCGGGCGTCATCTTGATGTACCTAGGATTCTCACGAATAGAGTTTACAAGATGAGGATCAAGAACAGTGAAGGACCTTAGCATAAGTCGGACGACGTCGTGGTCCGTCCATCTTGTGCTCCCATAGCTTCTTATCTTGTTGACCAGGGTCTTGAGCCTATTGTACGTTTGAGTTGGCTCTTCTCCCCTGATCATCGCGAACCTTCCTAGTTCGCCTTCCACCAACTCCATCTTAGTGAGCATAGTGGCGTCGTTCCCTTCATGCAAGATCTTGAGGGTGTCCCAGATCTGCTTGGCGTTATTCAAGCCGCTCACCTTATTGTATTCTTCACTGCACAAGGATGCTAAGAGAACAGTAGTAGCTTGTGCATTTTTATGGATTTGTTCATTGATAAACATAGAATTATCAGAACTGTCAAATTGCATTCCATTTTCTACAATCTCCCATATACTTGGATGAAGAGAAAACAAGTGGCTACGCATTTTGTGACTCCAAAATCCATAGTCCTCTCCATCAAAGTGAGGAGGTTTGCTAAGAGGAATGGAAAGCAAATGAGCATTGGAATTTTGCGGAATACGAGAATAATCGAAAGAAAAGTTCGAGTTAACCGTTTTCTTTTTCTCCTTGTATTCGTCGTCCTTTTGAGAAGAGGAAGATTTGTCGCTGTCATAGTAGACAATCTTCTTGATGCGCCTCTTCTTCTTTCCATCCTTCTTCTTTTGACTCGAGCCAGAGTCATTGACTTTGTCGTCCCTCGGCTCGTTGAAGATGGACTCCTTTTCATTGTCGTTTACCACCATCCCCTTTCCCTTAGGATCCATCTCTTCGGGCGATTAGTCCCTTTCGTGAAGAGAACGGCTCCGATACCAATTGAGAGCACCTAGAGGGGGGTGAATAGGTGATCCTGTAAAAACTTAAAACTTAAAGCCAAAAACTTGATTAAGTGTTAGCACAATGAATTCAAGTGGCTGAGGATTGAGCTCTTGTGAAACACAATAGTCACAATGAGAAAAAGCACAAGAGACACGATGGTTTATCCCGTGGTTCAGCCAAGTACAAAACTTGCCTAGTCCACGTTGTGGCGTCCCAATGGACGAGGGTTGCACTCAACCCCTTTCAAGTGATCCAAAGATCCACTTGAATACCACAGTGTTTTTCTTTCTTTCACTATATCCCGTTTGCGAGGAATCTCCACAACTTGGAGCCTCTCGCCCTTACAAAAGATGATCACAAAGAAACACGGATGTAAGGGAGGGAAAAGCAACACACACAAGTCTCAAAAGCAACAGCACAAACACGCACACTAGTCACAACTTGAGCTCTAAGTTCACACACGGAGTTCTCAACTCAAGAGGAGCTCAAATTGCTATCACAAAGAATCAAAAGCTCTAGAATGGAGTCTTGGTGCTTAGAGATGATCAAAGAATGCTTGGTGTACTCCTCCATGCGCCTAGGGGTCCCTTTTATAGCCCTAAGGCAGCTAGGAGCCGTTGAAAGCAATCCAGGAAGGCAATCCATGCCTTCTGTCGGGTGGCGCACCGGACAGTCCAGTGCACCACCGGACAGGCACTGTTCAGTGTCCGGTGCTGATTGCTTTCCTAATCTGGCGCAGCCGACCGTTGAAGAATTGGAGCCGTTGGCGCACCGGACACTGTCCGGTGCACACCGGACAGTCTGGTGCCCCCATCAGACCGTTGGCTCGCCCACGCGTCACGCGCGGATTGCGCGGCCGACCGTTGGTGCGTCCGACCATTGGCTCACCGGACAGTCCGGTGCACCACCGGACAGTCTGGTGATTTTTAGTCGTACGCCGCCGACGAAATCCCGAGAGCGGCCAGTTTGACCAAAGCCAGCCTGGCGCACCAGACACTGTCCGGTGCACCCAGACTGCACAGAGTCTTGGCTGCTTCAGCCAAGTCATTTTCCTTTTGCCTTTTCTCTGATTCTAGCACTTAGACAAGATATGTTAGTACACAAAAACCAATGTACTAAGTCTAGAATCATATCTTTGTGTTGATTTGCACTTCATCCACCAATTGGCATAGTTTAACACTTAAACCACTTGTGTTGGCACTTAATCACCAAAATACTTAGAAATGGCCCAAGGGCACATTTCCCTTTCAGTTATCCGCCATGCGGATTGCACTCTCATTGTCACATAGGAGTGGGACTTTGCTCAGATTGTAGCCAAAGTCCCAGAGGGTTTGCCTCATCCAAAGTAGTTGCGCGCAACACTGTCCTGCGACAACATACTCGGCCTTAGCGGTGGATAGGGCAACAGATGTTTGTTTCTTAGAGCTCCAGGACACCAGGGGCCTTCCAAAAAAATTGGCACGTCCCCGATGTGCTCTTCCTATCAAACTTGCACCCGGTATAATCGGAGTCTGAGTATTCAATCAAGTCAAAGGTAGACCCCTTTGGATACCAGATCCTGAAGCAAGGCGTAGAAACTAAATATCTAAGAATTCGCTTAACGGCCACAAGGTGACATTCCTTGGGGTCGGATTGATATCTAGCACACATGCATACACTTAGCATAATGTCTGGTCTACTCGCACATAAATAAAGCAATGAACCTATCATGGATCGGTATGCCTTTTGATCAACGGACTTACCTCCTTTGTTGAGGTCAACATGCCCGTTGGTTCCCATCGGTGTCTTCGCGGGCTTGGCGTCCTTCATCCCAAACCGCTTGAGAAGATCTTGTGTGTACTTAATTTGGGAGATGAAGGTGCCGTCCTTGAGTTGCTTTACTTGGAACCCAAGGAAGTAGGTCAACTCGCCCATCATTGATATCTCAAACTTTTGTGTCATCACCCTGCTAAACTCCTCACAAGACTTTTGATTAGTAGAACCAAATATTATGTCATCGACATAAATTTGACACACAAAAAGATCACCATTACAAGTCTTTGTAAAAAGAGTGGGATCGGCTTTCCCAACCTTGAAGGCATTAGCAATTAAGAAATCTCTAAGGCATTCATACCATGCTCTTGGGGCTTGCTTAAGTCCATAGAGGGCCTTAGAGAGCTTGAACACATGGTCGGGGTACCTGTCATCCTCAAAGCCAGGGGGTTGTTCCACGTATACCTCCTCCTTTATTAGCCCATTGAGGAAAGTGCTCTTCACATCCATTTGAAATAGCCTGAAAAAGTGGTGAGCGGCATAGGCTACTAAAATTCAAATAGACTCTAGCCTAGCCACAGGAGCAAAAGTCTCCTCGAAATCCAAACCTGCGACTTGGGCATAACCTTTTGCCACAAGTCGAGCCTTGTTTATTGTCACCACCCCGTGCTCATCTTGCTTGTTGCGGAACACCCACTTGGTTCCCACAACATTTTGCTTTGGACGTGGCACCAGGCTCCAAACTTCATTTCTCTTGAAGTTATTGAGCTCTTCCTGCATGGCCAACACCCAATCCGGATCCTGCAAGGCCTCTTCTACCATGAAAGGCTCAATAGAAGAGACAAATGAGTAATGCTCACAAAAGTTAGCTGATCTTGAGCGAGTAGTTACTCCCTTGCTTATGTCACCCAGAATCTGGTCAACAGGGTGATGTCGTTGGATCATTGCTCGGACTTGAGTTGGAGGGGCACGTGGTTCTTCTTCCTCCATCACTTGTTCTTCATGTGCTCCCCCTTGATCCTGTCCCTCTTCTTGAGGTACCTGTTCACCGTCTTGAGTTGGAGGATGCACCATTGTGGAGGAAGATGGCCGATCTTGCTCCTGTTGTTCCTGTGGTCGCACATCACCAATCGCCATCGTGCGCATTGCGGCCGTTGGAACATCATCTTCATCTATGTCATCAAGATCAACTTGCTCTCTTAGGGAGCCATTAGTCTCATCAAATACAACGTCGCTAGTGACTTCAACCAAACCCGATGATTTGTTGAAGACTATATACGCCTTTGTATTTGAGTCATACCCTATTAAAAACCCTTTTACTGCCTTGGGAGCAAATTTAGAATGTCTACCTTTCTTCACCAGAATGTAACATTTGCTCCCAAATACACGAAAGTAGGAGACATTAGGTTTGTTACCGGTAAGGAGTTCGTAGGAGGTCTTCTTGAGAAGGCGATGTAGATAGAGCCATTTTATGGCGTGGCAAGCTGTGTTCACAGCTTCCGACCAAAACCGCTCGGGCGTCTTGAACTCTCCAAGCATCGTTCTCGCCATGTCGATAAGCGTCATGTTCTTCCTCTCTACCACACCGTTTTGCTGTGGTGTGTAGGGAGCAGAGAACTCGTGCTTGACGCCTTCCTCCTCAAGATATTCCTCAAATTGCAGATTCTTGAACTCGGACCCGTTGTCGCTCCTTATCTTTTCACCATTAGCTCAAATTCGTTTTGAGCCCTCCTTAGAAAGCGCTTTAGGGTCCCTTGGGTTTCTGATTTATCCTGCAAAAAGAACACCCAAGTGAAGCGGGAAAAATCATCAACAATTACAAGACCATACTTACATCCCCCGATGCTAAGGTAGGCAACGGGTCCGAAGAGGTCCATGTGAAGAAGCTCCAGTGGTCTTGATGTTGTCATCACATTCTTGCTATGATGAGTGCTTCCCACCTATTTCCCTGCCTGACATGCTGCACAAGGTCTATCTTTCTCGAAACAAACATTGGTTAGTCCTAACACATGTTCTCCCTTTAGAAGTTTATGAAGGTTCTTCATCCCAACATGTGCTAGACGGCGATGCCACAGCCAGCCCATACTAGTCTTAGCTATTAAGCATGCATCTAGATCGGCCTCCTCTTTCAAAAATCAACTTAGTAGAGTTTGCCGTCTAATACACCCTTAAAAGCTAATGAACCATCACTCCTTCTAAAGACAGATACATCAACGTTTGTAAAAAGGCAATTGTAACCCATGTGACACAATTGACTTACAGACAGAAGGTTGTAACCAAGCGACTCTACTAGAAATACATTCGATATGGAGTGCTCGTTGGTGATGGCTATCTTGCCCAAGCCTCTGACCTTGCCTTGGTTCCCATCTCCAAAGACGATCGTATCCTGGGAATCCTTGTTCTTGACGTAAGAGGTGAACATCTTCTTCTCCCCCGTCATGTGGTTTGTGCATCCGTTGTCGATAATCTAGCTTGAGCCCCGGATGCATAAACCTGCAAGGAATTTAAGCTTGGGTTTAGGGTACCCAACTCTTGTTGGGTCCTACAAGGTTAGTCAAAATAGTTTTTGGAACCCATATGCATGTTTTGTCTCCCTTGCATTTGGATCCCAACTTCCTAGCCACTACTTGCATTCTTACATGAAAGAACAAAAGAAGTGTTGTCAGCATGAAAAATAGTAGTGGGTTCATTGCACATTTTCCTAGGCATATGAGACACAACATGATTCCTCCTAGGCGCATGAGACACAACATGATTGCGCCTAGGCCTATTTCTACTACAATCATAAGTAGAGCTGGAAGCAATCATAGCATGATCATAGTCTCTATCATTATAAGCATTCCTAGAAAATTTTCTATCATAAATGTAGGCATGACACTTTTGAGAACTACTAGCCATAGGGGCCTTCCCTTTCTCCTTGTTGAGAACGGGAGCCTTTTGGCTTGTTAAGTTCTTGGTTTCCTTTCGAAAACCAAGTCCATCCTTAATGGAGGGGTGTCTACCAATAGTGTAGGCATTCCTAGCAAATTTTAATTTATCAAAATCAATTTTGCAAGTCTTAAGTTGAGCATTAAGACTTGTCACCTCATCATTTAATTTAGTAATAGAAGCAATATGTTCATTACAGACATCAACATCAAAATCCTTGCATCTATTACAAATAACAACATGCTCTACACATGAACTAGTTTCATTTGCTTTCTCTAGCTTAGCATTTAATTCATCATTTAAACTCTTTAAACTAGAGATAGATTCATGGCAAGCAGATAACTCAGAAGATAGCATTTCATTTCTCTTAGTTTCTAAAGCAAGGGATTTTTGCACACTAACAAATTTGTCATGTTCCTCATACAATATGTCCTCTTGCTTTTCTAGCAGTCTATCTTTTTCATTTAGAGCATCAATTAATTCATTAATTTTCTCTACTTTGGCTCTATCTAAACCTTTAAATAAACTAGAGTAATCTACTTCATCATCGGAAGATTCTTCATCACTAGATGAAGTGTACTTGGGTGTGTCCCGAACACGTACCTTTTTCTCCTTGGCCATAAGACATGTATGGCGTTCATTGGGGGAAGAGTGAGGATTTGTTGAAGGCTGAGGCAGCAAGTCCTTCGTCGTCAGAGTCGGAAGAGGAGCAGTCCGAGTCCCATTCCTTTCCAAGGTGCGCCTCGCCCTTTGCCTTCCTGTAGTTCTTCTTTTTCTCCTTCTCCCCGCTCCTTTCTTGTCCCTGGTCACTATCATTATCAGGACAATTTACAATAAAATGACCAGTCTCACCGCATTTAAAGCATGAGCGCTTTCCCCTTGTTTTGTTCTTGTTGGGGTACTCCTTGCATCCTTTAAGCGCGGTCTTGAAACGCTTGATGATAAGTGCCATCTCATCCTCGTTGAGGCCAGCAGCCTCCACTTGTGCCATCTTGCTTGGAAGTGCCTCCCTGCTACTGGTTGCCTTAAGAGCAACAGGTTGAGACTCGTAGACGGGTAGTGGACCGTTTAGAGCATCGTCCACGTATCGAGCCTCCTTCACCATCATGCGCCCGCTCACAAATTTTCCAAGAATCTCCTCGAGCGTCATCTTGGTGTACCTGGGATTCTCACGAATAAGATTGACAAGATGGGGGTCAATTACAGTAAATGACCTTAGCATGAGTCGGACGGCATCATGATCCGTCTATCTTGTGCTTCCATAGCTTCGGATCTTGTTGACCAGGGTCTTGAGCCCGTTGTAAGTCTGAGTTGGCTCCTCTCCCCTGACCATCGCGAATCTCCCCAGCTCGCCTTCCACTAGCTCCATTTTGGTGATCATGGTGGCGTCGTTTCCCTCATGAGATATCTTGAGGGTGTCCCAGATTTGCTTGGCGTTGTCCAAGCCGCTCACCTTATTATATTTATCCCTGCAAAGTGAAGCTAGCAAGACAGTAGTAGCTTGTGCATTTTTATGAATTTGCTCATTTATGAAAATGGGATTGTCAGTACTATCAAAATGCATTCCGTTTTCAACAATCTCCCAGATACTAGGATGGAGAGAAAATAAATGACTACGCATTTTATGACTCCAGAAAGAGTAGTCTTCTCCATCAAAGTGTGGATGTTTCCCAAGTGGAATTGATAGCAAATGAGCATTTGAATTAAATGGAATACGGGAGTAATCAAATGAATAGTTTTGATTAACCGTTTTCTTCATTGAAGAGTCGTCATCGTCGTCGTGTGGTGAAGAAGACGAGGCATCGCTGTCGTAGTAGATGATCTTCTTGATGCGCCTCTTCTTCCCATCTCTCTTATTTTGACTTGAGACTGAGTCAGTAGGCTTGTCGTCTCTTGGCTCGTTGAAGACGGACTCCTTTTCCTTGTCGTTGACCACCATCCCCTTTCCCTTAGGATCCATCTTTTCGGGCGGTTAGTCCCTTAAATAAAGAGTGCGGCTCTGATACCAATTGAGAGCACCTAGAGGGGGGTGAATAGGTGATCCTGTAAAATCAAACACTAAATAGCCACAAAACTTAGTTATAGAAGTGTCCGTACGACTAAGTAGCTTTGAAGCAAGTTCTTGTGAACACAATAATCATAGAGAGAGCAACACAAGAGACACGCGGTTTTTATCCCGTGGTTCAGCCAAGTGACACTTGCCTACTTCCACGTTGTGGCGTCCCAATGGACGAGGGTTGCACTCAACCTCTTTCAAGTGATCCAATGATCAACTTGAATACCACGACTTTCTTACTTATAGTCTTTCTCCCGTTTGCGAGGAATATCCACAAGTTGGAGCCTCTCACCCTTACAATAAAGATCCCAAAGAAGGCACAAGAGTAAGGCTAGGAGAGCAACACACACAACACACAAATCTGCTGCACACACGCACACAAGCCAAGACTTGAGCTTGAAACGTAGCACAGAGAGTTCACAACTCGAACGGAGCTCAAATCACTAACACAATCGATCAAATGCGCGGAGGCGGAGTGTGAGAGTCTTAGAATGCTTAGTGAATGCTTGGGTAACTCCTCCATGCGCCTAGGGGTCCGATTTATAGCCCCAAGGCAGCTAGGAGCCATTGTATGCAAACTTGGAAGGCCATCCTTGCCTTCTGTCGAGTGGCGCACCGGACAGTCCGGTATGCCACCGGACAACTACTGTAGCCTGTCCGGTGCACGATTCCCTTCCAAATCGGGCACAGACGACTGTTGCAGCTCCGGGCCCATTGGCGCACCGGACACTGTCTAGTGCACACCGGACAGTCCAGTGCCCCCCGCCGACTGTTGGAGCTGTCACGCGTCGCCCGCAGATTTCGCGGCCGACCGTTGGCGCTGGCGATCGTTGGCTCACCGGACAGTCCGGTGCACCACCGGACAGTCCGGTGAATTTTAGCCACGTCACCTTTCTTCATTCCCGAGAGTAACGAGTTCGCCTCAGATGACCCACCGGACAGTCCAGTGCACCATCGGACAGTCCGGTGAATTATAGTCGTACACCGTCGTCGAATCCCGAGAGCGGCGAGTTCACCGCGGACCAGCCTAGCGCACCGGACACTGTCCGGTGCACCACCGGACAGTCCGGTGTGCCAGACCGAGCTGAAGTTTGGCTGCATAGAGCCAAGTCTTTCCCTTTTTCTCTCTTCTTATTTAGTCACTGTTTCTAGCACTTGGATAAGCATGTTAGTACATAAAACAATTCAGCAAGTCTAGAAACATATCTTTTGCCTTGATTTGCACTTCTCACTTTATTTGGCACATAAGAACTTAATTAAACGTGTTGGGCACTTTATCACCAAAACATTATAGAAATTGCCCAAGGGCACATTTCCCTTTCATCAACAGACTACGGTCGATGGTACAGGTCAGGACGTTGAGACGGAGCAGAGGCAAGCTGCAAACATGGTGGTGCAGAGCTAAACAACCAAGAGGCGGCAAAAGAAGCAGAGAGTCGTCCAGACGCAGATACGACGGAGGAGATGGGACTTCCGGATCCAAGGTATGGCGTAAGCCATACCTGGCCATACCGGAAGCTCCGCCACTGCAGACTACCCCATTTCTTTTTTATAATTGAAACAAATAGTTCCAGCCTTTTGCAATCTCCTACATACAGCTTTGCATATTGGAAAATAACAAACATCCACCGTAAAACAATAGAAAACATCCCAAGGGGGAACACATGGACAATCAAACACCTTCTAATCTAACATTAGATCTCCAACCATGGCTTGCAAAGATCTCCATAGCCAGTTTCAAGACACCTATAAAGAGCATACGATTATTTCATTTCCACTATATCCACACACTATTCTTTTGATGTGTTGTGTATTTAATAGTAATGATCTATAATCCTTGAATAGGATGATAATCGAATTGGGCAGCTCACCTTCTTGATATGGCACTGCAGAAAGTAGTAAACCTTGTCCTCGACCCTAGGAACCGTGACCAGCGGCCGATGCGGAGGTTTACATGTGTCCACCGTTCCGCCTCTGCATCTGAGCAAGAGTGAAGGATCTAGGCGCTGGGGGTAGGGGTACGGTGCGCTCGTCGTCGTTGGGGTGTAGGATCTAGGTGTCGTGGCACCGAGCGTGGGGTGGGGGTTGCAGTGCTCGTCGTCGTCGCCGGGGATCGAACATCTTCATCTTCTCGGCCTCCGGCTTCCGCTTCTCGCGGTCTCCACCCTCCCTCCTTCGGCTTCGTTTCTGGCGTGATTGAGGTAAGGAGTGGATGGGGGCGAATGGAGTTCAATCCCCTCCCCCTCATAGCGGCGGCGCGGAGCGTGCGTGCGGAGGCCAAGGCAAGGGAGGCGGGCGGCGTCAGTTGTGGAGGCAGCGAGGTGGGCGAGCATCGAAGGAGGTGGGGCGATTAGGTGGGAGGGTTTGGAGATCTGAGGCGTGGGTGCGAGAGAGTGCGGAGCTACTATTGGGCCCACATGTCAGTGTTGGAGAGGCATAACACTAAACCAGGGGAGGCAGCCTACCCCTTAGGTTCTTCATATTAGTAGAGATTATTATTCGAATGAATGTGGACAAAAAAAGTGGGCTAGAAAAACTATATTATAGGACAGAGGAGTATATATTTATGAAGTCCATCACTTGTAGGGTGCACTGGTTAGGGGGTGTTTAGTTCCACTCACTAAAGTTTAGTTCGTGTTACATTGAACGTCTTGTTTTTAGTCTTCATCTGTGTATTTAGATTTATAATTAGAGTATATTTAATATTCATAATTTTCATTCAAACATTCAATGTGGCAGTGTTGTCGATACTTTCCTGGGAAAGCGATATCAACGCAGGCATAAGCATTAGCTCGACTAAAGAAGATAAGGATAAACAACAATTAAGATTAGATAAAAATAATAAGGGCAAGCTTATCATGATCCCTTGGTTTTAGGCGTTAGTTGTTAGAGGGAGGTATCTCTTAGCAGTCAGCTAAGGAGGAGCGAGTTATCCCTTGAATTTAGGCTGCAGTTGTTAGAGGGAATTATCCCTTAGCAGTCGACTAAGGAGTCAGTTCTCTATTCAATAAAGAGGACTAGTAGTTTGTATCATGGATTTCATCGAAGAAGTAAAGTTCCGGCTCGGAGCTCTTCGACCATGGTGTCTATGTCCCAGCGCAGCCCTATGACGACGCCCCCTGCCGTTCTCCGTATCCCCACATTCCAATTCCCAATCCCACCTACATCTCCACTCTCCACTGAGATCTCCCTGATACCCACGCCCACGCCATATCAATCTAGTATCAGAGACTCCTAGAGCATCGACAACCATGTCCTGCACTGATGACGATCTTGGGAACCTATCCAATTCAGCAAAAATGGATCGCATCCTAGGCTAACTCACCACCATGAATCATCGCATGGATTCCCACGACCAGTGCCTCGCCAAGATTGAGCAGCCCTCGACAGACTCCTCCATCGCCAATGACGCCACCCAGGCGGCGGCGAACTGGCCTTCAACAGCAGCGGCATGAGCGAGGGTGCCCTGGGCGGCCGTGGCCACGACGGCTATGGAGGCGGGGGCCGGGGGGACTAGGCGGTCATCAAGACCGGTTCAACGAGGGATCATGGTGACTGCAGGTCCCGTTTCCTCGCTACGATGGATAAACAGACCCACTCCCATGGTTCAACAAGTGTGATGTCTACTTCCACGGCATGCGAACCATGGAGGAGGAGAAGGTGTGGATCACTTTGCTGCACCTAGATAGCATGGCCGTCGAGTGGCACTTCGCCCTAGAACAGGAGATCGGTGTTGTCTCCTGAGTCCTGACCTCGCTTCGTCGACTTCGTGTTTGTGCGCTTTGGTCCGCCCCCTCCACCACAATGGCATGGCGGACCTCAAGGAGCTGCGTCGTACCAGCACGGTCGAGCACTACAACCGCTAGTTCGGCATTCTCTTGTGACGCATCGATGACATGACTACCCGCCAGAAGGTGAACATGTACACCGCCGGTTTGAGCGAAGTGCTGGAGCGCCCGACAAACCTACAATCAGCGACGAGTCTGGTGCGAGCGTTCGAACGATGCCTAGAATACGCTGTGCCCAGTGGCCGATCGTCTTCCGCAAGCAACTAGGCGCCCTCAACGGCACAGCCATCAACAACGCCATCGACCGAACCCCGCTTCCGACGTCTCTCGCTAAAAGAGTTTGCGACGAAAAGAGGCACACGCGGAGTGTTACCACTGCCCCGAAAAGTACTCTGTCAACCACAAGTGCATAACCAAATGCGTCTACGTCATTGAGCTAGCCGACGATGACATCGAACCTGAGGCAGCAGCAGATGACCTCAGCGTATCCCTCCACACGCTAACGGGAATCGGTGTAGCTGACACACTGAAGATCAGAGATGGCCAAACGGGCCGCCCGGCCCGGCCCGGGCCCGGTGAAGCCCGGCCAAAAACTGGGCTGGGTCTGCTGAGCCAGCGGGCTTAATTTTCTGTCCAAGCCCGGCCCGCAGCGGGCCTGAACGGGCCGGGCCGACCCGTTTAGCACGAAAAAACGGGCCGAAAAGCGGGCTAAACGGGTCGGTAAGCACATTTTAGTGTAAAAAAACGGGTTTAATGGGCTTAGAGGTAAACGGGTCGTGTCGGGCTAGCCCGCCGTGCCTAGTTTCCTGTCCAAGCCCGCCCGCTTATTCTACCGTGCCGGGCTCAGACCGGGCCCAAAAAGCGGGCTTCGTGCCTCGTGCTTTTTGGCCATCTATACTGAAGATCCATGTGACCATCCAAGATCAGCCTGTGAGTCTGTGACAGCGTTGGTTAACTCCAGGTCGTCGCATACCTTCATCAGCAATGCTGCCATACCACGCCTCGGCCTATAGCTGACCCCAAGAACTAGTCTCACCGTCAAAGTCGCCAATGGCGAGAAGGTGGCCAGTGATGGTGTCTGCCTTAGGACGACATTGCAGATCGAGACAGAACGATTCAGCACCAATCTATACGCATTACCACTGGAAGGATTCGACCTAATTCTGGGCGTCCACTGGTTGCATTCAATGGGACCCGTCTTGATGAACTTCGACGAGTTATCCATGACATTCTGGCATCAAGGTGCCCATCTGTTTGACAGGCGTGGGTGGAGAAATGAAAGTGAAATGAGGTTAATCATTTTCTATAATCGATTTTATTGGTTGACGCCTATCACAAACTATGTAGACTAACTAGTTTTGACTAGATGTCATTTATCTCAGGTGCATAAGGTTCAACACAAACCAAAAAAGAAATTAAGTTGGAGACTTAACAATATTTGAAGCAAAGGACTTAAGAGTGTGCTACCAGTGGCGCACCGGACTGTCCGGTGTAGCTACAGGACAAAAGGGTTCCAACGGTCAAGTTGCCCCCAAACCCCAACGGGCGTGCTGACGTGGCACACACCGGATAGTGAACAGTACATGTCCGGTGCACCACCGGACTGTCCGGTGTGCCCATCGACAACATAAACCGTCAACGGCTAGGAAATGGTTGGAGGCTATAAATACCCCCCCCCCAACCACCTCCTTCAATGGTATCCAAGTTTTCTGAACTCCACATTCATTGCAAGAGCAAAGTCAAACACTTCAAGACACAATCAAAGCATTCAATCCACTCTAAGCTCACAAAATCAACTCTAGTGCTTAGAGACTTGTGAGAGGATTATTTGTATTCTTTTGTTGCTCCTGTTGCTTGGATTCCTTTCTCCTTCCCATTCTTATTTCTCTAAAGTGCTTTGTAAAGCTTGCAAGAGACACCTAAGTGTGTGGTGATCCTTGCGGGGTCTTAGTGACCCAAGTGATAAAGGAGAAAGCTCATTCGGTCTAATTGACCGTTTGAGAGAGGGAAATGGTTGAAATAGACCCGGCCTTTGTGGCCTCCTCAACGGGGACTAGGTTCTTTGGAACCGAACCTCGGTAAAACAAATCACCGTGTTCACTTGTTGATCTTCACTTGATTTGTTTTTCCTCTCTAATAGTTCCCTTTCTCATATTGATTTGAGTTTGCTCCCAAAGGTTATCCGCATCGATTGATCGACTCTAAGCAAGGAGAACCAACTTCCGCACTCTGAGTTAAATCTAACGCTAACCCCGGCCTTAGTGTGTGTTTAAGTTTATAAATTTCAGGTTTCGCCTATTCAACCTCCCTCTAGGCAACTTTCAAGAAGCTCCACCCCCACGCTACGTAGCCCTAGGAGCATCTCAATAGTCCTGGAGTCCTTCATCGACATCTTCACTGATCCAATGGGGCTTCCACCAGCCCGCCGTCATGACCATCACATCCGTCTTCTACCTAGAGTAGCACTAGTAGTTGTTCAGCCATACCGCTACCCACAGCTGTTAAAGGATGAGATTGAGCGACAGTGCGACAAGATGCTACTCCAATGCATCATCCGGGCATGTGCTTCTACATTTTCTTCCTCGGTTATGTTGGTCAAGAAGCACGATGGAACCTGGCGCTTCTGCATCGACCACCGCGAGTTGAACACGAAAACTGTCAAAGACAAGTTTCCAATATCGGTTGTGGACGAGCTGCTGGATAAGCTCCATGACGCACGGTTCTTCACCAAGCTTGACCTCCACATTGGATACCACCAAGTTCGCATGCACCACGACGATGTTGAGAAGACGGTGTTCCTGGCACATAAGGGGCATTTCGAGTTTCTCGTAATGCCCTTTGGTCTCACCAACGTGCCATCAACATTTCAAGCCTTAATGGACGATGTCCTTCGGCAATTTATTCGTAAGTTCGTCTTAGTTTTCTTCGACGACATTTTGATCTATAGCGGATCTTGGTCCGAGCACCTCCAACACGTCAAGCAAGTGTTCCTAGCACTATGGGAGCATCAACTCTTCCTCAAACGCTCCAAATGCTCCTTCGGCGAGGAGTTTGTGTCTTATCTAGGCCACATCATCTCGACCACTGGCGTGGTCATGGATCCTGCGAAGGTGGAGTCTGTGGAGGCATGGCCACGGTCGCGTTCTCCCTGTGCTCTCCAGGGATTCCTCAGACTGGCGAGATACTACCGTAAGTTCATTGCGGGCTATGTCGAGATAGCGGCCCCACTTACGGTGCTGCTCAAGACGGAGGCCTTCAAATGGGGCGACGAGGCGGATGTCGCATACTTGCAGTTCAAATAGGCGTTGATGTCCGCACACCTGCTGCAAATGCCCGACTTCGACAAGCACTTCATCATCGATTGTGATGCCTCGGGCTCGGGCTTTGGCACGGTGCTACACCACGGCGAGGATGCCATTGTATATTTCAGTAGGCCAGTGGCTGTACACCACCAAAAGCTATCGGTCTATGAGTGTGAATTGATCGGATTAGTGAAGGTCGTCCGTCATTGGCGCCCATACATTTGGGGAAGGTCCTTTACCATCCACACCAACCAATATAGCTTGAAGTTTCTCCTCAACCAGCGGCTGTCCACGTAGGTCAGCAAGCTGTACGGATATGACTTCATGGTGAAATATAGGCCTGGCAAATTAAATGGAGATGCAGATGCTTTGTCGCGTCGGGACGGCGATGTGGCTGCCGCATTCGCCTTGTCGTCACCAACTTTCGAGCTGTTTGACACCCTCCGCGACGCGCGACGAAGCAACATCAAATTCCCAAGTTGTAGTCATGCACAGCAAACTAGCAGCTAAGACTACACCTACTGGCTGGACAGAGGTAGATGGTTTGCCGCTATTTCAGGGCAAGATATTCATTCCCGATAGTTCATCCCTATGGCCAGAGCTGCTAGCCTTCGCCCATGATTCTAGACACGAAGACATGGAGAACATGCTGCAACGTTTTCGCGCATCCTTCTACAACCAGCAGGCACTTTGTCAAGTATAGGATTGTGTGAAGGGTTGCTCGATTTGCTAACGCAACAAGACAGAACATCTCCATCCAACAGGATTGTTGTAGCCCGTATTAGTTCCATCAGCAGTCTGGACCGACATTTCAATGGACTTTACTAAAGCATTTCTAAAGGTGGGCGACAAGTCAGTGGTGCAAACTATTGTTGACAGGTTCTCCAAATATGGTCATTTCATTGCCTTAGGTCACCCCTACTCTTCTCCATCCATAGCCAAGGCCTTCTTTGAGGGAGTGGTGCGATTACATGGATTTCCTTGCTCTATTGTAAGTGACAGAGACACAGTCTTCACGAGTTCATTGGAGATAGAACTATTCAAATTGGTTGGAGTTAAGTTACACTTGAGTTTTGCATTTCACCCCCAAACTGATGGACAACCCGAGGTTGTCAACCGAATCATCACTATGTATTTGAGGTGTTCGTCAGGCGATCGATCTACGACATGGTTAAAATGGCTTCCTTAGGCAGAATTTTACTACAACACCTCCTTCCAAACTGCATTAAAGTGCTCCCCTTTCAAGGTTGTCTATGGCAGGGACACTCCTTGCTTTCATATCACCCATAGATCGCCAAAGTTGCAGCCATTGATAAACAATTACTGGAAAGGGATGAATTCTTAGTTGAAATTAGAGAACTTCTCCTTCAGGCTCAAGTAACGATGAAGCATTTTCGTGATTCCTTACTCAAGAAATATGATGGTCCAACTCCAGCATCACCAGTCCCTCTACCAGCACTATTGAATGGTAAGGTGTTGCAAACTCCTGAGAAGATTATGAAGGCACAACTAAACATGGGAGTATGGGAGATTTTAGTGTAATGGACAGTACGGTCAGAAGCAGATACAACATGAGAGCAAGTCGAAGATTTCAAGGTGATATTTCCAGCTATCGAGCTCACAGACGAGCTCTTTGTCAGCGAGTGGGAAAATGTTGTTGATGCTTTCCTGGGAAAACGATATGAATGCAGACACAAGCATCAGCTGGACTAAAGATAGATAGGAACAGGCAGCAGTTAAGATCAGATAAGAATAATAAGGGCAGGCTTATCCTTTTATTTCGAATACGCAGGAGGGTTGCGTATCATTAAATTAAAGTAGGGGGGAAAAGGGCCTGTGGCCCGGGACAAACAGAACATATACAACACAAACACACACTCACCCTTACAAAACACACACCACACAGACACAAACGACACACCAACACCCCCGTCTTTTAATAGGCTATAAGACTTTACTTTCTCTATCCAGGCTTATCCTGATCCCTTGGTTTTAGGCGTCAGTTGTTAGAGGGAGGTATCTCTTAGCAATCGGCTAAGGAGGAGTGAGTTATCCCTTGAATTTAGGCTTAAGTTGTTAGAGGGAATTATCCCTAGCAATCGACCAAGGAGGAGTCTGTTCTCTATTCTATAAAGAGGACTACTAATTTGTATAACGCCCCGCTAGGATCATTGGAATTAAATTCCATTCTAATAATAGTAATTAGACATATATCAATTAGGCTAATTCGATTTTATGCAAAATATATTTGTATACTATTATTAGCAAGATGTTGGAGATATTTATGTGTTACATTTTTACTATAGAGGAGTGAGACGAAGAGTGTCATGTAAGTTACAGAGTATAAACAAATTCTATAATGCATAAAATCATTTCCCATCCTTCACCTCCGTGAATTTGAGATAGACTTATATCTGAACTTTGGAAAGTGATGGAATGTCAAATTCCAAACTAAATAAGTTAATTTATTGAGTGAATTCAAATTCCTGTAAAATGAAATGATCCAAACGCCCAGTAAATAATTTCATCGAAGAAGTAAAGCCCCGGCTAGGAGCTTGGCGCTAGTGACGACGCTCCTTGTCGTTCTCCGTATCCCCTACGTTCCAATTCTGAGTCCCACCTAGATCTCCACTCCCCACTCAGATCTCCCCGATGCCCACTCCCGCACCATATAAAACACGACTACACCATATCAAACAGGGACTAAACTTTAGTTTGGTAACTTAATACACATAATTGTTATTTAAATATTTGATGTGACAATGATTAAATTTTTATTGGGTGGAACCAAACGTCACCTTAGTAGGGTGTTTGGTTTAAAGAATAAGCTAGTTCATAATCTTCTCACTCCTTTTTTTTGTTTGGTTTGTGAAATAGAATGAATTAACCCATCACCATATCATTTCTCATAGTTAGTTAGTACTAAAATACTCACTTCGTTTCTTTTTAGTTGCCGTTGAATAGTTCAATTTTGTACTATCCAACGACAACTAAAATAAAACGAAAGGAGTAAAAAATAAAATCATTCCATAAAATTTAAATAAAACTCATAATGCACTATCTTATTTTGGATGTAGAATCAAACACTCCCCCTAGGAGCCTCTAGGGTTCGAATCCTACCCAACGCGCTCTATTTTTTGGACCTGTGGCCCGCGGGTAGTGCATCATCCATCTGTAGAAGCTGAACGTAAATTTATCTGATTCCAGCATGGTTTACGAGGTCAAAAGGAGAAGATATAACTGACAAAACTATGATGCTAGACAACGAGCCATGGAGAAACAATTGTTGAGCCAAAACCAAGGCCTTATGACAACACATCCCTTTTTTTACTACACCCAATGTCACTACACCCAATGTCCTAGAGATGGTTTGATCAGAGATGAAACATATTCCGTCTGTTTGGTTGGCTTCTCCCGGTAGCCCGACTGCATGAGCCTAGCTCCAGAGATGCAACCAATTTGCTCGCGCCTGTAGAGCCTGGCCCAAGGTGTTTTAAATATCGTGCGAGCCTGACTCCACGTCTGCATGTAGGTAACCAAACACACACCTCGCACGTGTAGAGCCTGATTGACAACAACCAAACACCAGCTCATTGCATCTCGCGATGCAAGCACCAGTACAGGCAATCAAACACATAGATGATGATTACATAAGCACAGGAAACCAGGTGATAATTACATAAGCTGCAGGAAACAGATGGCACTCTGAACTCGCTTCAAGGCAAACAAGCTCAACGGCGCAACAGCAAATCTCGCGTCAATCAATCAAATGGGTGAGAAAAATGGGGATTTTATTTCCGCAGAACCCATTATTTGCACAGGCTACATCTTAACCAACCAAAGGGCACGCGAAACACCAAGGTACCGTTTGGTTCAAATATTTGTAACGTAATGGGTAAGTGATAACGTTAAATCATGTTTGTTTTAGTCCAACCGTAATCAGATACCATACTAAAATTTGATACCGGACTATTCAAACTTGTTACCGTCCGTAATCGAGTGTAAACCGTTACCATTACCCTTTACGTTACATTTCGTGAACCAAACAGCACCCAACTTCTTCCGCGATACTGGCCAGAGTTCAAATGCTAATATGTACAACATTCTTTCAGGAAGAGGGCTCGGCGAGCTGCTTGATAATGATAATAGAGAATACTCTGCACATGAAAGGTAATAGAGAAAAAGCTCAGTCCAACACTGCAGCACCGTGCTGTTAATTTACAAGCACCGAACAAGTGTTGTACAGCTAGTTTTTTTTGTTAAAGCAGAAAGAAATGTTTGGTGTATTTCTTTTATGCTGGGGTCCTGTGGTTTACATGTTTGCAGAATCCATGAGAGAAAATTGCAATGTTATGTTCCAAATATGAAAATACAGTTGTGAATGCCTTTGTCATAGCTCATACAACCCTGAGCTATTCATATTGCTTGTTTCCCTCAAATAGGAATGTCAGCTTTGTATCTATTTTGCAGTTTTTCTTAAAAAAGGGCTATTCAACTTTGTTTTACTTTATTATCATTATGATCAATGAACATAGAACAACAGCTTCACGTGGAGGCTTCAGGTGCACCAATGTTAAAAATTGTGAGGTTATAACATCACAGGTAGTGAAAACTCACCCTATGTTTTGCTGACCGATCCAGCAGCTGATGACAATGGCTGACGATCTTCCAAGAATGTTTGTGCTGAAGGAAGAGAAGAAAGACTCATTCTGGCAGCTCCCTTGTGTTGATCTTCTGTCTCTTTACTGTCTGAAATACCCCTAGAAGGTATAGAAAAACTGCGGGCTATAGATCCAGGTGGTGGAGTTGGTAAAGGTGAAGCAGTTCTTTGGAGCGTTTGTTTTGTCCTAAAATGATCTTGAACTTTGGGAGTCAAAGATGCAGGATTTGGTGCCAATGGGGCGGAGTGGGCAACTAAACTGGGGAATGCTATATTTTTTGATGTATTAACAGGTGGTCGAGGAAGCTCATGAAGTTCCTTGATCTTCGGTGAGGAAATGGGTGGCGGCGAGTTGCCGGGGGATACTCTCATGTGCACTGGCTGATGTGCTGAGCTATGCCTAGGCGCTGCAGAAATAACATCAATGTTCTCTGTTGACCGTGGTCTGGAAGCTATTGGGCCAGAAAATGACCCTCTTTTCACTTTTTTGTTATCAGAAGTCTTCAGGTCATGATAGCTAGGTAAAGCCAGATCACCCACTGGGAGTACTTTCCTTGTTTCTGTTTTATTGGTATTGCTATCTTTCAGCACAGACTGTACGTTAGACAATCTTGTAGGACTAGGTAGATTACTGTCTCCCAAATCTCTTATGTCTGCAGATGAGTGGAGTGGAGATGAATGGAAGGCACCTTTACTCTCGAGAGGTTCAGAAGTAGGATTTCCTGATGCTCTCTGAGAAGTAGCTCCAACGTCATTTGGAGTAGGCAAAACATAAGTATTCAACTTCCTTGTTGCAGAACGCCGCAAATCTTTTATTCTCTCTTCTGTATTGAGCTTTTTCTCAGGAAAAAGTGGTGCTGACTGACTTACGATTCTTTGTCTTTCATGTGGAACAGAAGAATACTCTTCTTTGCTTCTGTTAAAAAAACCCTGCAGAAATCATAAAGTAAGATAAGAAACTGTCAAGGTAAAGGGAAAAAAAGTTAAAACATGTACTTGAGTCAGCTTTATTTTTTTAACATTCCCATTTACTATTATCCACTAGCTAAGGATGATTAGTAATTAAGTCTAATGCTGTGCCCGCGACATTTGTCATAAATGTATACAGCATAAAATGATAAGATATAATATAACAGTACTACACTAGAACAACTGAGTAAGACTAAAGATGATCATGTTGGCAGGGTCATTGTTGGCACTGCAATCAAGCAATGTTCCAGAATATCGTTCAGTAGGATATTTGACCACAATTTAATAACAAGCTATGTTAGTACCTCTGTATGATTCCTAGAAGCATTACCAGATTCCTCAACTTCCTTATTTTCTCCATAATCAAAAGATAACTCTCCATCATGACTGCCATTGTAATCGTCATCATTTTCATCCTCAACAAGGTAATCCTCTTCCTCAAGTGCGCTGAACTGATGATCAATGTGTTGCTGCTCAGCAGCGAGCCTAACATGTGGCTCTACAGCCTCAAGGGACTTGACTCCCTTTCGGAACAAATTTAGCTGGTTCACATGATAATTATGTTTTACCAAATTAGTTTCCAGATAGGTTGCCATAAAAGAAAGGAGATAATTTCTAAGTGACCAGATGTGCACCTGTGCAGCATGATGCCGAGCAGCTTGTGTAAAAAGACTTCGGAACTGTCCTTGCTTCAATGACTTCAACCGGAATAGAAAAAGAGTTGCTTCCTCTTGATAATCTTCCTGAGCTTGTTTCAATTGCTCTGATGCTCCATTATCACCTTTAGCATTCTTAGACCTTCCCTTTTCTTTCTGCGTGTTTACCATGAATTCATACAATTCTCTGAAAGGAGTATTGGAACTTCAAATTCACGTCAACAAAACAAAAAAAATCTGGGTGAATTCAGTGCAAATACCATACTTTTTTTCATCGCATTGGTGCTTCATTTCCTGCAATGGGAAATACTTTACTAATCACACATAATTGTCTGATGGGCATAGAACTAAAGCTCTTAAAAGAATGAATACTTTTAACTCAAGAAATAAATGCATTGACCGGCAGCATACAGAAATAAACTTGATGCAAATAGAAATTTGATTATGCCTATCAAGCAAGATCATGTTTGCTTGGCATGCCTTTTGATAAACCTAGGTACTGTAAGTATACTGGAGAAGTGTGAGCCTATTTGTAAACACAACCCAAAGAACTCGACCTACAGGGTAAGACAACCCCGGGCATTATATTAAGAATACACAACCCAGTATGGCAGTATTACATTTGTCAAGTATTATTGGGACCATGGTACAGAACTACAGATATGAGCATTTGACCACATAAAGCACATACCAATACACTAGTTAGTTGCTTGTGCATCGCTACGGTTTCTATATAACATATAGGCAGACATTGATTAAATGAGATAGTTATTCAACACGATCCAAACTGATAGATTAGTTGAGTGCGAATGATGAGATATGTGGTGTGGGGTCAGACAAGATGAAGTTTTTTCTCTCGCTTTTTCACGCTCGCGAGATCAGAGACGATGAGGGAGGAGGTACTGGACTATAGATGATCGTGTCTAGCAGGCCGGCCTAAGGCACGACCCATTTAATAGTGCCACGGCCCGTCCCGATACGATTTAAAGCGGACTCATGTCGTGCCTGTGCCGTCTTCTTGGCCGTAGTGACGGCCCGGTCCGACACATTTTTATTTTAAAATTATTAGCATATATATATGTAGTATCTATCCTTTATATAGTAAAAATCGACAAGTGGGTGCAGTGGTTAGGAGGCAGTAGTTTGTTCCTTGCGGACTGAATTCAAACCCTAGTGAGCACGTAATTTTTGTATTTTTGCGAGCGCGTGGGGACAAATCTCAGGTGGGAAGCGGATGACGTACTAAGGGAGAAACTCCCACATTATAGTAGTAAGATTGTTTTGCAAGTAAACATCGCCCAAATTACTAACTTTCTCCGTTCTTGAATAAACAGGGAGCTCATTTCTATTATATGCTTAGAAGGCCACAGGCAGGATGAAAAGGTGCTGAAACTAGCAAAATTGATAAAGTGTATAGACCCAAACAATAAGGAAAAAAAAAGAAAATATAAGTCTGAACATAACGCCTAGAAGCACCAGCATGAGATCATACCTCCACAGTTTGAAGTTCATTAAGAAGCGACAGCGATGGAGTGGTGATGGTGTTAAGAACATGCACACGCTACGAAAAAGGTAGTTGTATGAATCAGCAGCAGAAGATTATAGTATTATCAATTAGCAAGTTAAACAAATAAGCAATTAGAAACTTACATAACTATCTAAAAGTTTCCGAAGTTCAAATTGTGATTTCCCAAGCAACAGCAAAACTTTATCTGGGAGATAAGTTATATGTAAGTAATAAACAGAAAATTGAGCTGCAATTTGAAACTTAGTAACCAGGTTCCTGGATCGATGGGATCAAGGAACGGGAACATGGTACACGGTACGCTACTAAAACTAAGCTTTAACAATACGGGAACAAGATTGTTCCCACGTTCCCGGAACGGAACGTTCCCGGAACTGGGAACGTGGCCACATTCCCAGTTCCCGGTTACTAAGATTTGAAGTTACAAGGCATGTCCAAAAAAAACATTAGGAGGGTACATATTACACATTTTAGTTATATCTCTTTGTATTTTTTTTTCTTAATGAGACAGTCTACTGACCAGAAGTGAAGATGTGTAGTGCACTTTTTTTTTGTTGACTCACTTTCATCCTCATTGAATAGCCTAGCTGCAGCTACATGAGGTTATTTAACTTAGGTTTTGTAGAACTGTAGCATGACCTTTTTCCCTTTTTTGTGACAAACAATCACAAGAGGATTAACAATATCATCCAAACACAAATGCTTTTTCTAGAGTAATTGCACGACTTTACAAAAGGACAAGAAAGTTTTACAAGAGACTCCAAAACTTGTATAGATATGAGACCCCATGCATGCATTGGTATAAAAAAACCTCGAACTATGGGGCAAGACAGCCCCTGAACATTATATTAAGAAGACATCACGCAGGCCGAAAAAAACCCTCGAACCCCTGTCCCACCCACCAGGACCTGAGGAGTGCTACTCACACCACCTAACCAACTGCGCTAGAGGCCCTTTCACTATGCATATGACTTTCTGAATATTAAGTTAGTAGCTTTGAAACCCTTAGTACAATGAGTTAATGACAATAATCTATCAAAATCTACCAAAACAAGCATGTTCACAAAGAAAAAAAAAAGACATGGGATAATTACCATTTATTCCATCCTTATTTGGCGTAACTCTTTTAAGCAAACAAGTTCCCATTTCTTGAAGTGCTTCAGAGAACTCTGCATATAATGTCATCTATATGTTAATATTTCACAAACACAAATGAACTGAGGTTACAAAATGTCGGGTACTTGAAATCAAGGTGTTCAAGGTTTGCATTTCCCCAGCTTGATTGAGTAAATCATTAGAAGAAACAGGGTATAAATATGTGCAGCATGAACTTTAGAGAGATGATGGCTATTTATATTCAAAAAATAATGTGCAAACCTAAGTAATAAACATAAATGAAGACATAACCAATAACTAATATATACATAAAACGCCATTGGACATATAAGAAAACTTAATAAAGGCCTTTAGGGGGTGGGGGAGGGCTTTAGACAAGAAAATTACCATATGCACTATTTGCAATTGCTGCAGCAACAGAAAGCAAGTTATCGTAACAGCTTCTCATATCTGCCATATCCTGTCAAAGAAAGCAACAATTCAGAACAAAACTAGCAGGAAGCAGACCCAGAATTTAAAACAAGAGAAGTTTTAACATCATCCATTATGGTATTCTGATGAAGTTATACAGCTGGTGAACAGCAGGACTCACCACTGTTTTTGTTATTCAGGACAGCCACACAAAATAGTTCAATTTTAAACAATTGAAGACTTCTGCACAAACTAATCTGGAATGGGGCACCCATTTGTCAGATCCAACTCGATTAGACAAGATCTCAATTGAGCAAACTAACACCTTCATTTACTGCAAGGAATTCAGAAGTATCACGAGTTCTGCTGCCTGCCCACACTACCCTAGCGCAGAAAGGCATGCCAAATGCTTAAATGTATCTCGCACCAAAGCGACATCACACACAAGCATCGATGCATGATAATCACTCAATTATCACACCATTGAACAGGAGAAAATGCATGGAACCAAAAGCAAACATGACTCTGCCAAGTAACCACAGTAGTTGAGCTGAAATCACGCCACTAGCAGATCAAAGCAAACTCTCTCAACTATGCTAAACTAAAATGTGAGCGGACGATTCCCACAGCACCAGGAAACAACCCGAAAGCAAAGCTCATTCCTCCCGGTGGAATCCCAACGATGTCCAGCCGTGTGTTCGTGAAATTGAGAACAGATCCGGACACTAGAATTTCTACGAAATCCTCACGAGTCACGACGACCATGCTCCAGACTCTCGCACGCCAACCAGGCAACCACCGAACTATGAACTGGTCATCAAACCCAACCACGTGGAATCCATCAACCCGCAGCGGCTGCTGCGAAAACCACAAGCAGGGCCAGAGCTCCCCCGCGAGATCTCCACAGCCCCAACAGACTGACCCACCCATCCGGCTCGCTCGCTCGCGCAGCCACGAAGCGGAAGGGAGAGGCGCAAGGCCCACGCACCTGGGCAGCCGCGAGGAGCTCGTCCGCCGCGGTGGCGGCGGCGGTGGCGTGGCCCCGGCCGCGGTCCCGGTCCACCCGCTGCTCCTGGCGCTGCAGCGCGAAGCCCCGCAGCTTCCGCAGCGACGACTTCATTCTCTCGCTCCTTGCGCCCCGCGAAGCCGATTCAGGGCAGGCGCCGGATGGAGTCCCGGATCGTCCGTGGCCGGCCGGCGATGGGCTCGCGGAAACCCTAGCGGCTAGCCCCGCACACTCCCACCCACTGACGAGCCACGAGCGGGAGAGGGAGAGTGGGGAAGTGGAGAATTCTTTTTTCCTCCCTCTCGGTGCTCGAGTGCGAGTGCTGCGCTGGTGCGCGCTTTCTTTACCCTGTGTCTAAGCGCTATGGTAATCTTATTTTTCAAACGAATTTCTATTTTTCTAAAAAAAATAGTTCATTTTTTCTAGGAAAAATAGAATTTTTTTTGGGAAAAAATAGTGTTCACGATCTCATTTTTCTAAGGAATTTCTATTTCTCTAAGAAAATTTAGTTTATTTTCTTTTGAGAAAATAAAAAATCCTTAGAAAAATAGGGTTCCCAAACTAACCATAAAAATTAAAATAAAAAGTAGGATATAAAATGAGGCTCTGTTGGAACGCTAGAGCTAATAATTAGTCAGCTAATAAATTATTAGTTGTGTTGAGCCAACTAATGAACTAATTGTTTATTGTGAGATAGCTAATAATTAGTTGTGGTATTAGTTGATGGTGTTTAGAACCTAACAACTAGTTTTTAGTAGCTAACTATTAGTTTTAGAGGTTCTAAACAGAATTGAGATAGTAGAGCTAGTGAATAAAGACCGACTTTCCTCCCGCGGCCCACGCACTGTCTCAGGTCGTGTGATCGGTTTTTGGACGGATTTCAATGTTTTACTTTTTAGTCTGCTTATGTAAAACAACTCACAAATCAATATAAATAGATAAATGTATAATTCGTCTAGTCATCGCGACATGAGGGGTCACTGCTTTGTAAACCCTAAAACTTATAACCCCTTCCTTTTTCTCCGCACATAAACCTCACAATATATAGATTCGTGTAACACCTACGAATATTGATTCTCGAAAAATGTAATGTTTCTTTAGAGCTCGTTTGGTAGAAGGTTTATTTACAGTTCTAATATGATACTATGGTATTTGAGATATAGTATTGTGGCCCAAGAGGTGCTTAGTTGAACTTTGTAAATTATTTGATGGGTTGCTTGCCTTTACATCCCATGAAGCTTTGGTAGTTGCTCCGGTCTTTGTTTGGTCAGACACAAGTGTCGGTATTGCTTATGTTAAGCTTTGTTCTAATCCACTCCTACTAGTGCCTCTCAGGCTCTCACACCCTAATATATCACTATTTTCTTCGGAGCACAAAGGTTGTTGTTGCCTTAATGCCTTTGCTCTCTTTTCTTTTATATCTTCTTTTCATAACAGAAACTATCCTATTCCTCTTTGCAACCTAGCGGTCCAGTCAAAGAGAAGGTGTTTGCGGAAAGCAAAGATGAATGGGACGCAAATATCGCGTGGGTATGACCATGACCAATCTTTTCATTCAACGAGATCCGATGCCAATCAGCGGCGTCCATGTCCGGGTTTTTTTTGGGTGGGCGCTGGTCTTTGAGGTCTCCACTACGGGTGGGTGTTGAGGTTATCCGAAATTTTTGGGTCTGGTAATTCGTGTATTTAGAATTTTGGGTTTTGATAATCGATACCAAAAATTACAACGGTTTTACAATATCCGAAAATTCGGGTATCCAGAATTTTGGGTTCGGGTATTCCCGAACTAGCGAACTGTTGTGTTAGCTTCATAAAAACACATGCACCCTATAAATTATTATAAAAATACAGTTTGAATAATGATATACATGGACATAAAAACGCAAGCAATCTACATTCACAAGGCATGCACATTTACACATAATTATAGATGTACAAATTAATAATTAAGCATGACATGTGTACATGACATATGAAAGTTAAGGTATTTCAGGTATCCGATTATGATACCCGAATTACTCGAAATAAATTTGGGTTTTGCAAGTTGGTACCCGAAATTCCCAAACAAAATTCAAGTTTCGGGTATTTCGAGATCGGGTTGGAGTATTCCGGATTCGAGTTTCGGGTTACGAATTTTTTGCCTAGCCCTAGTCTCCACTGTCTCAGAAAAATAGAGCCATGCAGAAATCCTCTACGGATTTAGACGTTTTCACCGGTCACCACAGTAATATACCAAGTCGGCTAGCAGGGGTAAACATATGTTTGATTTATGGATTCAAAATATTTATTATTAATATGGATATATAACATATACTCATTTCGTTCTTTTTATTTGTTATATTTTAGTTCAAAAATAAACTAGTGGACGACAAATATTCAAGATCGGAGGTAGTAGTACATTGCATGCACATATTTCACGTATTCGATAACATGGTAAGTAGTAGAGTTGTCTCTAAATATTGCAGTGATGCGCGCTGGACGAGAATTTATGGAGGTCAAGAAGATCACATGATAAAATCAAGCAAAACCATAAAAAGTTAGTGTTCCATAGAATTCAAGTTTCATATCAATACACGATACAAGTTTAAAGAAGAAAAATATATGAACAAAAGAAGCAAACATATTGTTAAGTTCTTGCTGACCGAATCGAAGTCGTGTACTTGTCGAATGCTGATATCGTCAAAGGGTGGGGAGTCAGGAAAGGGACAGGGTCAAGTGACGCCTACGGTTGAGAGCCAAGGCTCGTTGGTTTGCCAAGCTCTCTGGCCACCGAAGATGGGTCGCATTGTCGCGACGAGCGAGATCCGACATGTCGAACGGGCCAGTATCATGACGACGACGGGTTAAGGGACAGAGGCGAGTGGCATCGCATCCGAAAGGGGGGCAGCTATGGGAATGGGGCATAGAGACATACTGGTTTGGGTGGTGTTAGAAAATATAGAGCGACAGATAGATACAAGTATCGGACCGAGAAGGACAAGGGTTGGAAGGACTAGGTCGATCCATTGAGTAGGCTTATGGCATGGTTGTTTTAGCCTATTCAAAAATTAAATTTTTTTCTACACTTAACAGTAAATGATCATTAGATATATTAGATATATAACAGGTTATATAAAATTGAGGCAGAGTATCTCGTGCACGTAGAGGAGAGGTGCACATATACAATCTCATCCTTCGATCTCTGATCCTTTTTGAATTATCAAAGAGACCCTCCCACCTCCCCTGTCGGTGCCCCGTTTTTCCAAAAAAATATTCGACGCCCCCTTTCGCTGGATCAGAGACGTCGAAGCCCCCTCGCTCCTCAAATCATCGTCGCAACCCACTCGCTATGTTCGTCGTCGCATCCCTCCTCCCGCTGGCGCCGTTCGCAGTCTTGTCTTCATCCCCAACAGCCTCTTTTGTGTAGCATCCCGCCTCCGTCCACCCCCAGTGCAACATCCTGTCGTGTAGCATCACGAGGCGTTCATCATATTAGAAGACGGCATGTGCCCAGCTTAGGGATCCCACACGCTGGCTCATGTGACACTGCATCGGTCGGGTGTTTTTGGGGGAAAAACAGGGCACGAACGGGGAGGTGGGAGGGTCTCTTTGACAAATAAACAAGGAGGGGACTCTGTCTAAAACTAAGGGGGTATGGCTCATTTTATGCCCCTTTGGCTCCGTCTCTGAAACATTGTATTACACATAACTTTAGATGATCATTGATAGTCGCCTAGAGGGGGGGTGAATAGGGCGAAACTGAAATTTACAAAATTAATCACAACTACAAGCCGGGTTAGCGTTAGAAATAATAACGAGTCCGAGAGAGAGGGCGCAAAACAAATCGCAAGCAAATGAAGAGTGTGACACGCGGATTTGTTTTACCGAGGTTCGGTTCTCGCAAACCTACTCCCCGTTGAGGAGGCCACAAAGGCCGGGTCTCTTTCAACCCTTACCCTCTCTCAAACGGTCGCTCGGACCGAGCGAGCTTCTCTTCTCAAATCAAAACCGGGAACAAAACTTCCCCGCAAGGGCCACCACACAATTGGTGCCTCTTGCCTTGATTACAATGGAGTTTTGATCACAAGAACAAGTGAGAAAGAAAAGAAGCAATCCAAGCGCAAGAGCTCAAAAGAACACGACAAATCTCTCTTGCTAATCACTAAAGCCTTGAGTGGGATTGGAGAGGATTTGATCTCTTTGGTGTGTCTAGAATTGAATGTCTAGCTCTTGTAAGTGGTTGAGAAGTGAAAAACTTGGATGACTTGAATGTGGGGTGGTTGGGGGTATTTATAGCCCCAACCACCAAACTAGTCGTTTGGTGGGGCTGTCTGTCGCATGGTGCACCGGACATGTCCGGTGCGCCAGCCACGTCACCAAAGTCGTTGGGTTCTGATCGTTGGAGCTCTGACTTCTGGGCCCACCTGGATGTCCGGTGGCGCACCGAACATGTACTGTAGCGTGTCCGGTGCGCCACTACACGCGTGCCTGACTTCTGCGCGCTCTGGCGCGCATTAATTGCTGTTGCAGGTGACCGTTGGCGCGAAGTAGCCGTTGTCCTGCAGTTACACCGGACAGTCCGGTGTACACCGGACATGTCCGGTGAATTATAGCGGAGCAACTGTTGCAGTTTCCCGAAGCCGGCGAGTTCCTGAGACCGCTCTTCCTTGGAGCACCGGACACTGTCCGGTGTACACCGGACAGTCCGGTGAATTATAGTGGAGCGCCTCTGGATTTTCTCGAAGGTGGCGAGTTTGAGTTGGAGTCCTCTGGTGCACCGGACAGTGTCCGGTGGCACACCGGACAGTCTGGTGTGCCAGACCAGAGGTACCTTCGGTTGCCCCTTTGCTCTTTTGTTGAACCCAACATTGGTCTTTTTAATTGGCTTGTTGTGAACCTTTGGCACCTGTATAACTTATACACTAGAGCAAACTAGTTAGTCCAATTATTTGTGTTGGGCAATTCAACCACCAAAATTATTTAGGAACTAGGTGTAAGCCTAATTCCCTTTCAATCTCCCCCTTTTTGGTGATTGATGCCAACACAAACCAAAGCAAATATACAAGTGCATAATTAAACTAGTTTGCATAATGTAAGTGCAAAGGTTGCTTGGAATTGAGCCAATATAACTAATCATAAGATATGCATGGATTGTTTCTTTGTTTTTAGCATTTTGGACCACGCTTGCACCACATGTTTTGTTTTTGCAAACTCTTTTGTAAAACCTTTTCAAAGTTCTTTTTGCAAATAGTCAAAGGTAAATAAATAAGATTTTGCAAAGCATTTTCAAGATTTGAAATTTTCTCCCCCTGTTTCAAATGCTTTTCCTTTGACTAAACAAAACTCCCCCTAAATGAGATCCTCCTCTTAGTGTTCAAGAGGGTTTTGATATATCATTTTTGAAATACTATTTTCTCCCCCTTTTGAACACAATAAGATACCAATTTGAAATTTACCAAGTGAAAATCTTTAAAATAGGTGGTGGTGCGGTCCTTTTGCTTTGGGCTAATACTTTCTCCCCCTTTGGCATGAATCGCCAAAAACGGATATTTTGAACGAAATATAAGCCCTTTGTAATACTCTCTCCCCCTTTGGTCATAAGTAAATAAGTGAAGATTATACCAAAGACGAAGTCCTTTTGCTTTTGAACTCTCCCCCAAAAGATGGAGAGATGCGCGGAGTGACGGCGAAGGATGAGTTGCGGAGTGGAAGCCTTTGTCTTCGCCAAAGACTCCAATTTCCTTTCAATACACCTATGACTTGGTTTGAAATATACTTGAAAACACATTAGTCATAGCATATAAAAGAGTCATGATCAAAGGTATATAAATTAGCTATGTGTGCAAATTAGCAAAAGAAGTTCCTAGAATCAAGAATATTTAGCTCATGCCTAAGTTTGTTAAAAGATTGTTCATCAAGTGGCTTGGTAAAGATATCGGCTAATTGATCTTTAGTATTAATGTAAGAAATCTCGATATCTCCTTTTTGTTGGTGATCCCTTAAAAAGTGATACCGAATGGCTATGTGCTTAGTGCGACTATGCTCGACGGGATTATCTGCCATTTTGATTGCACTCTCATTATCACATAGAAGAGGAACTTTGGTTAATTTGTAACCATAGTCCCGCAGGGTTTGCCTCATCCAAAGCAATTGCGCGCAACAATGGCCTGCGGCAATGTACTCGGCTTCGGCGGTAGAAAGAGCGACCGAATTTTGCTTCTTTGAAGCCCAAGACACCAAGGACCTTCCCAAGAACTGGCAAGTCCCGATGTGCTCTTTCTATTAATCTTACACCCCACCCAGTCGGCATCCGAATAACCAATCAAATCAAATGTTGATCCGCGAGGGTACCAAAGCCCAAACTTAGGAGTATAAGCCAAATATCTCAAGATTCGTTTTACGGCCGTAAGGTGAGATTCCTTAGGGTCGGATTGGAATCTTGCACACATGCAAACGGAAAGCATAATGTCCGGTCGAGATGCACATAAATAGAGTAAAGAACCTATCATCGACCGGTATACCTTTTGATCGACGGATTTACCTCCCGTGTCGAGGTCGAGATGCCCATTGGTTCCCATGGGTGTTTTGATGGGTTTAGCATCCTTCATTCCAAACTTGGTCAGAATGTCTTGAGTATACTTCGTTTGGCTAATGAAGGTGCCTTCTTGGAGTTGCTTGACTTGGAATCCTAGAAAATACTGCAACTCCCCCATCATCGACATCTCGAATTTTTGTGTCATGATCCTACTAAATTCTTCACATGTAGATTCGTTAGTAGACCCAAATATAATATCATCAACATAAATTTGGCATACAAACAGATCATTGTCAAGAGTTTTAGTGAATAAAGTAGGATCGGCCTTGCCGACTTTGAAGCCATTAGCTATAAGGAAATCTCTTAGGCATTCATACCATGCTCTTGGGGCTTGCTTGAGCCCATAAAGCGCCTTAGAGAGCCTATAAACATGGTTAGGGTACTCACTGTCTTCAAAGCCGGGAGGTTGCTCAACATAGACCTCTTCCTTGATTGGTCCATTGAGGAAGGCACTTTTCACGTCCATTTGATAAAGCTTAAAGCCATGGTAAGTAGCATAGGCTAATAATATACGAATTGACTCAAGCCTAGCTACGGGTGCATAGGTTTCACCGAAATCCAAACCTTCGACTTGGGAGTATCCCTTGGCCACAAGTCGGGCTTTGTTCCTTGTCACCACACCATGCTCGTCTTGCTTGTTGCGGAAGACCCATTTGGTTCCTACAACATTTTGATTAGGACGTGGAACTAACTGCCATACCTCATTCCTAGTGAAGTTGTTGAGCTCCTCTTGCATCGCCATCACCCAATCCGAATCTTGGAGTGCTTCCTCTACCCTGTGTGGCTCAATAGAGGAAACAAAGGAGTAATGCTCACAAAAATGTGCAACACGAGATCTAGTAGTTACCCCCTTATGAATGTCGCCGAGGATGGTGTCGACGGGGTGATCTCGTTGGATTGCTTGGTGGACTCTTGGGTGTGGCGGTCTTGGTTCTTCATCCTCCTTGTCTTGATCATTTGCATCTCCCCCTTGATCATTGCCGTCATCTTGAGGTGGCTCGTCTCTTTGATCTTCTTCTTCATCATTTTGAGCCTCATCCTCATTTTGAGTTGGTGGAGATGCTTGCGTGGAGGAGGATGGTTGATCTTGTGCATTTGGAGGCTCTTCGGATTCCTTAGGACACACATCCCCAATGGACATGTTCCTTAGCGCGATGCATGGAGCCTCTTCATTACCTATCTCATCAAGATCAACTTGCTCTACTTGAGAGCCGTTAGTCTCATCAAACACAACATCACAAGAAACTTCAACTTGTCCGGAGGACTTGTTAAAGACTCTATATGCCCTTGTGTTTGAATCATATCCTAGTAAAAAGCCTTCTACAGTTTTAGGAGCAAATTTAGATTTTCTACCTCTTTTGATAAGAATAAAGCATTTGCTACCAAAAACTCTAAAATATGAAATATTGGGTTTTTTACCGACTAGGAGTTCATAGGATGTCTTCTTGAGGATTCGGTGTAGATACAACCGGTTGATGGCGTAGCACGCGGTGTTGACCGCCTCGGCCCAAAACCGATCCGAAGTCTTGTACTCATCAAGCATGGTTCTTGCCATGTCCAATAGAATTCTATTCTTCCTCTCCACTACACCATTTTGTTGTGGCTTGTAGGGAGAAGAGAACTCATGCTTGATCCCCTCCTCCTCAAGAAAGCCTTCAATTTGTGAGTTCTTAAACTCCATCCCGTTGTCGCTTCTAATTTTCTTGATTCTTAAGCCGAACTCATTTTGAGCCCGTCTCAAGAATCCTTTTAAGGTTTCTTGGGTTTGAGATTTTTCCTGCAAAAAGAATACCCAAGTGAAGCGAGAATAATCATCCATTATTACAAGACAATACTTACTCCCGCCGATGCTTATGTAAGCAATCGGGCCGAATAGATCCATGTGGAGTAGCTCAAGCGGCCTGTCGGTCGTCATGATGTTCTTGTGTGGATGATGGGCACCAACTTGCTTTCCTGCTTGGCATGCGCTACAAACCCTGTCTTTCTCAAAATGAACATTGGTTAGTCCTAAAATGTGCTCTCCCTTTAGAAGCTTATGAAGATTCTTCATCCCAACATGGGCTAGTCGGCGGTGCCAGAGCCAACCCATGTTAGTCTTAGCAATTAAGCATGTGTCGAGTTCAGCTCTATCAAAATCTACTAAGTATAGCTGACCCTCTAACACACCCTTAAATGCTATTGAATCATCACTTCTTCTAAAGACAGTGACACCTACATCAGTAAAGAGACAATTGTAGCCCATTTTGCATAATTGAGATACAGAACGCAAGTTGTAATCTAATGAATCTACAAGAAAAATATTGGAAATAGAATGGTCAGGTGATATAGCAATTTTACCCAATCCTTTGACCAAACCTTGATTTCCATCCCCGAAAGTGATAGCTCGTTGGGGATCTTGGTTTTTCTCGTAGGAGGAGAACATTCTCTTCTCCCCAGTCATGTAGTTTGTGCACCCGCTATCGATGATCCAACTTGAGCCCCCGGATGCATAAACCTACAAAACAAGTTTAGTTCTTGACTTTAGGTACCCAAACGGTTTTGGGTCCTTTAGCATTAGAAACAAGAACTTTGGGAACCCAAACACAAGTTTTGGAGCTCTTGTGTTTGCCCACAACATACTTGGCAACGACCTTGCCGGATTTGTTAGTCAAAACATATGATGCATCAAAAGTTTTAAATGAAAAGCTATGTTCGTTTGATGCACTAGGAGTTTTCTTCTTAGGCATCTTAGCACGGGTTGGTTGCCTAGAGCTAGATGTCTCACCCTTATACATAAATGCATGATTAGGGCCAGAGTGAGACTTCCTAGTATGAATTCTCCTAATTTTGCTCTCGGGATAACCGGAAGGGTATAAAATGTAACCCTCGTTATCCTGAGGCATGGGAGCCTTGCCCTTAACAAAGTTTGACAATTTCTTAGGAGGGGCACTAATTTTGGCATTGTCTCCCCTTTGGAAGCCGATGCCATCCTTAATGCCAGGGCGTCTCCCACTATAGAGCATACTTCTAGCAAATTTAAATTTTTCATTTTCTAAGTTATGCTCGGCAATTTTAGCATCTAATTTTGCTATATGATCATTTTGTTGTTTAATTAAAGTCATGTGATCATGAATAGCATTAACATCAATATCTCTACATCTAGTACAGATAGAAGTGTGCTCAGCGGTAGATGTAGAGGGGTTGCAAGATTTTAATTCTACAACCTTAGCATGTAATATATCGTTTTCACTTCTAAGGTTAGAAATAGTAACATTGCAAACATCAAAAATTTTAGCCTTAGCAAGCAATTTTTCATTTTCATTTCTAAGGCTAGCAAGAGAAATATTCAATTCTTCAATCCTAGCAAGTAAATCATCATTATTATCTCTAGGATTGGAAGTTGAAACATTACAAACATGAGAATCAATTTTAGCCAACAAATTAGCATTTTCATTTCTAAGGTTGGCAATAGTGTCATGGCATGTGCTTAGCTCACTAGTTAATTTCTCACATTTTTCTACCTCTAGAGCATAAGCATTCTTAACCTTAACATGCTTTTTATTTTCCTTGATTAGGAAGTCCTCTTGGGAGTCCAAGAGATCATCCTTCTCATGGATGGCACTAATTAGCTCATTTAGTTTTTCCTTTTGTTCCATGTTAAGGTTGGCAAAAAGGGTACGCAAATTATCTTCCTCATCATTAGCATTATCATCACTAGAGGACTCATATCTAGTGGAGGATTTAGATTTAACCTTCTTTTTCTTGCCGTCTTTTGCCATGAGGCACTTGTGGCCGACGTTGGGGAAGAGGAGTCCCTTGGTGACGGCGATGTTGGCGGCGTCCTCGTCGTCGGAGGAGTCGGTGGAGCTCTCGTCGGAGTCCCACTCGCGGCACACGTGGGCATCGCCGCCCCTCTTCTTGTGGTACCTCTTCTTTTCTCTCCTCTTGCCCTTCTTGTCGTTATCCCTGTCACTGTCGCTTGATAAAGGACATTTAGCAATAAAGTGACCGGGCTTACCACACTTGTAGCAAACCTTCTTGGAACGGGATTTGTAATCCTTCCCCTTCCGTTGCTTGAGGATTTGGCGAAAGCTTTTGATGATTAAAGCCATCTCCTCGTTGTCGAGCTTTGAAGCATCGATTGGTTGTCTACTTGATGTAGACTCCTCCTTCTTCTCCTCCGTCGCCTTGAATGCCACCGGTTGTGCTTCGGATGTGGAGGGATCATCAAGCTCGTTGATCTTCTTTGAGCCCTTGATCATACATTCAAAGCTCACAAAATTCCCGATAACTTCCTCGAGAGTCATTAGTGTGTATCTAGGATTACCACGAATTAATTGAACTTGAGTGGGGTTAAGGAAGATGAGTGGTCTAAGAATAATCTTAACCACCTCGTGGTCATCCCATTTCTTGCTCCCGAGGTTGCGCACTTGGTTCACCAAGGTTTTGAGCCGGTTGTACATATCTTGTGGCTCCTCCCCTTGGCGAAGACGGAAGCGACCGAGCTCCCCCTCGATCGTTTCCCGCTTGGTGATCTTTGTGAGTTCATCACCCTCGTGCGCGGTCTTGAGTAGATCCCAAATCTCCTTTGCATTCTTCAACCCTTGCACCTTGTTATATTCCTCTCTACTTAGAGAGGCGAGGAGTATGGTTGTGGCTTGGGAGTTGAAGTGCTCGATTTGGGCTACTTCATCCTCATCATAGTTTTCATCCCCTACGGATGGTACATGTGCACCAAACTCAACAACATCCCATATACTTTTGTGGAGTGAGGTTAGATGAAATCGCATTAAATCACTCCACCTAGCGTAATCTTCACCATCAAAAGTTGGTGGTTTGCCTAATGGGACGGAAAGTAAAGGTGTATATTTAGAAATGCGAGGGTAGCGTAGGGGGATCTTACTATACTTCTTACGCTCTTGGCGTTTAGAAGTGACGGACGCCGCGTCGGAGCCGGAGGTGGATGCCGATGAAGAATCGGTCTCGTAGTAGACCACCTTCCTCATCCTCTTTTTCTTGTCCCCACTCCGATGCGGCTTGTGGGAAGAGGATTTCTCCTTCTTCTCTTTGTGGTGTGAAGAAGATCTCTTCTCCTTCCCTTTGGAGGAGTCCTTCTTCTTCTCCTTCCTCTTGGTGCGGGACTCTTCTGATGAAGTGCTCCCGTGGCTTGTAGTGGGCTTTTCGCCGGTCTCCATCTCCTTCTTGGCGTGATCTCCCGACATCACTTCGAGCGGTTAGGCTCTAATGAAGCACCGGGCTCTGATACCAATTGATAGTCACCTAGAGGGGGGGGTGAATAGGGCGAAACTGAAATTTACAAAATTAATCACAACTACAAGCCGGGTTAGCGTTAGAAATAATAACGAGTCCGAGAGAGAGGGCGCAAAACAAATCGCAAGCAAATGAAGAGTGTGACACACGGATTTGTTTTACCGAGGTTCGGTTCTCGCAAACCTACTCCCCGTTGAGGAGGCCACAAAGGCCGGGTCTCTTTTAACCCTTACCCTCTCTCAAACGGTCCCTCGGACCGAGCGAGCTTCTCTTCTCAAATCAAAATCGGTAACAAAACTTCCCCGCAAGGGCCACCACACAATTGGTGCCTCTTGCCTTGATTACAATGGAGTTTTGATCATAAGAACAAGTGAGAAAGAAAAGAAGCAATCCAAGCGCAAGAGCTCAAAAGAACACGACAAATCTCTCTTGCTAATCACTAAAGCCTTGAGTGGAATTGGAGAGGATTTGATCTCTTTGGTGTGTCTAGAATTGAATGTCTAGCTCTTGTAAGTGGTTGAGAAGTGGAAAACTTGGATGACTTGAATGTGGGGTGGTTGGGGGTATTTATAGCCCCAACCACCAAACTAGCCGTTTGGTGGGGCTGTCTGTCGCATGGTGCACCGGACAGTCCGGTGCACACCGGACATGTCCGGTGCGCCAGCCACGTCACCAAAGTCGTTGGATTCTGACCGTTGGAGCTCTGACTTCTGGGCCCGCCTGGATGTCCGGTGGCGCACCGGACATGTACTGTAGCGTGTCCGGTGCGCCACTACACGCGTGCCTGACTTCTGCACGCTCTGGCGCGCATTAATTGCTGTTGCAGGTGACCGTTGGCGCGAAGTAGCCGTTGCCCCGCAGTTACACCGGACAGTCCGGTGTACACCGGACATGTCCGGTGAATTATAGCGGAGCAACTGTTGCAGTTTCCCGAAGCCGGCGAGTTCCTGAGGCCGCTCTTCCTTGGAGCACTGGACACTGTCCGGTGTACACCGGACAGTCCGGTGAATTATAGTGGAGCGCCTCTGGATTTTCCCGAAGGTGGCGAGTTTGAGTTGGAGTCCTCTGGTGCACCGGACAGTGTCCGGTGCGCCAGACCAGAGGTACCTTCGGTTGCCCCTTTGCTCTTTTGCTGAACCCAACATTGGTCTTTTTAATTGGCTTGTTGTGAACCTTTGGCACCTGTATAACTTATACACTAGAGCAAACTAGTTAGTCCAATTATTTGTGTTGGGCAATTCAACCACCAAAATTATTTAGGAACTAGGTGTAAGCCTAATTCCCTTTCAATCATTATTGAAGGCTTCTATGTAAGATGGTTTTGAGGAAGGAATTAACGTCACCGTTCCTATGTGAGTGAGTTTTGAGAAAAAGATAAATCAAGACAAGCCTTATCCCATAAACATAGAGAGATTGTTTTGAACTCACAACCTAGTAACTCGGAGAGACAACTTTCATCAGTACACCAGACCTACCCTTTTTATATTTACTCATAATAAAATAAAGAAATAGAAATATTGTATGCTTAGTTTTTCCGATGAATAAAAATAGTAAAAACTTATTAAATATAACACGAAATGCAAATTATATGATCTGATTTTAGGTAGGCATTGTTTTAGATGTAGAGTTTTGATTTATATATTTTATAAATCAAATTTAGAATGATAATTTAGAAATTTTGAATGAAGAAATGGATACTCAAATGCATGATTATTTTTTGACCAACATCGAATTTTAATTCATGCAAATACTACTTAAAATTTTAGAAAATTTTCTAGGTATAATCCTAATTTTTTTGTGAAGGTGCAAATGACACTATGATATTAGGTCAACAAGGGCAAATAGAACCATTGAACGGAAGAAAGTATTCTGTTTGGCAAGAAAAGATAAAGTTGGTGTTGGCTCTATGTGAGCTTGGCTATGTACTCCATAATGATAAACCCATTGAACCCAAAGTGGATGTGCCCTAGTACGACTATAAAGTAATGCAATATGGCATTGAGAAGTGTTTGATGGTCGAAAAAACTTAAAATGGGCCCAATCATAGGTATTATACTAGAGTGTAAAAACTATCAAGAAGTACCTAAACAGGGTGACAAATTAGTTCATTGGGTCCTCCAAGGCATATACTAGCACCCTAGTTAGTGGTTTCATAAATACGAGGTATGATCAATCTGGAGTGCGAGCATATATTCAAAAAATGAGGTTCACTGTTGCTAAGGCGGATAAGTATCTTAGGTAGCCTATGTTTTATAATCCATGTGATTATAAAGTCTCTCCAAAGGACTATGATGCATTTCAATATGCACTACAACATAGTAGTCTAGTATAAGTGGAACTTAAATCAGCTAACACCTCGGTGTGTCCAAGAGGAGAAAAGGTTAAAGAGTTACAAAGGCAACTTTCTAAACTATACCAAACACAAAATCAAGATGATCAATAACAATTCTACACAAGCCTTTAAGAAGTCACAACATCATGTTGATCAAGGTCCTTCCAACAGTAAGTCTCAAGTAGATCAAACAAGTAAAAGCAATTTATAGACTTCCAAGTACACTCAGACACCTACTTGTATTGCAAGAAAAATGGACACTATAAGAGGCAATGCCTAGATTTACTTAAGTAGATCCTATAGAACAGTAAGGATCAAGTAAACCTTTGTAGACAAGTCACTATATATAAAATGCATTCAATCATTATTGGTGGATTGACTTTGGAGAAACGATTCATGTTGCAAACTCTATACAGAGATTACGTACATGCCAAAGCTTTCAAATGGCCAAAGAACAATTAAAGTGGCTAACAAAGTTGAATCACTAATCGAAGCCACCGAGATTTACCTCTAGCATTAAATGATGGTTTTGTACTGCTATTGAGAGATGTTTTATTTGTACCCTTCTTAAGGAGGAATTTGGCTTCAGTTTTCAGACTATATGATCAAAGCATTTATTGTCACTTTGGTGCGGGGTATTTGGTGTATCACTGGTTATATCATGTGCCTTATGAACCTCTCCAACATGTTGCATTCTTTTGTGAGTACTAATTTGGTGCCCCACTAGATATGTCGGGGTGATCGGGATCTGTTGCACATCTACATCTACATGTCTAGTACACTCTATTGCACTTGCCCTTCTTTGACACAACGCTCTCATATTCGGTGTTATATCTGGTGCATCACCACACATGTTCGATGCAACATGTGTTCTCTTCCGTTGTTTTACGTGCCTTTGTCTACGCTCTTGTTTTATCGTGTGTCGAACTTGGACTCTTTCATGTACTAGTTGGTCTTCACATGTCTTATGATGTCTTGGTTGAGGTATTAACCATCCGAATCATCCCTTTATCTTAGTCGAAGTTCACTTGTGCCTTTAAACTATAGAAAAAAAATTACTGGCAAATAATATCTCTAAATGGTCATATTGATCAGCAAACAACAAAATCTTATTTTAAATCGGCCTTGGTCCATTTTTACGCATTTGTTCTCTAAGGTTTATTATGTGTCAAGAAGTTTAAAATTATCAAGTCATCTATTAGCTTAGTGATTTCACTTTGAGCGCCTTCATGTTACTCCTAAACCAAGGTATTTCACAAAACCATAGTATTTTCCTAAAACATCTTAAATATTTTGCATTCATTCAGGGGCTTAAGAAGATTATTTAGCGGTGTACAAAAATCATAGAGAAGCAAATGGACTTGAATCTAGAAATAACGCCACATATATCGACTAACGGGACAAAGCACACCATGGCAGATCTACAAAATTAGCTCGCTTGGAGTCTGGGTTCCGGCCAATTTGCCTGCGCCTTATGAATACTACATGTTTCTGGCTAGAGAGCGAAAACCGATGGAAGGAAAACAGAAAGGCTTGTCCACCAATCAGGCAGCTGCTGCCATTGGTACTGCCCTGTAGCAGGCCCGCTTTGCCGCCCGCACAATGTCATCGACCTGTAAGCAAGCACAGCCGTATGTAATCTGTTAGCCACGGCAGTAACAAAACCAATGCGGCCTAAAGTAATACAAATGACAGGAAATCAGGGAATGTTGCAATATATGCACATAAGCGTTCATGCAGACATGTTTAAAAAGTAAGGTATAGCATTGTAGCAAAAAATTATATTCGCTTTCCATGAGCAACCCAAAAAAATGCTCCCCAATTGTCTCCCGAGTGAATCATTCCACTACCAAACCAGATCACACTCAATTCTTACTACTTTCCAGCCTTCTGCATAGCATCAAGCATTACAGCCAAGCTGCCAACCAATAATAGTGACGTTATGTTGTGTGAATGTGTGACCACTAACCACTTCGACCACAATGGCTACCTGGTATGCGCAACTAGGCAGACAAAGAAACCACCCAACTCCTAAGAGCGCATCTCCTCCAACAACTCTGAAAAATATTTTTCCCACTGCATAGGAATTGGAATCTCCCTAAAACTTTAAATCCTAAATAAAATGCTACTCCAACAACTCTCAATATTTTCTAAAAAACCTAATGAGTTAGCTTTTGGGTCTACAATTTCAATGTCAGTGAACGCCAACGTCATGTCACATCCGACATGAAGCAGCTGCTGCACCAGCCACCACCCGCAAGCAAGCTTCCTGATCCGATTTCTTTGAGAGGATAAAGATAAAACAAAAAGAAAAGAAACTTGCATGCGGTTTTGGATTGGGAACTACGCCAACGACGGGAATTTGCACTGCGGAAGGGAGCCTATTCACGTGCGGGAAAATAAGTACGCTAGATAGGTCACTGTTTGACGTGTTTTTCCCCTTTTTCCCTAAAATAAGGATTGGGACAAGGTTTTAAGGAGCTATTGAAGATACTCTAAACATGGCAGGACAATCCTGCAGGCATATCCGGGTGGCAGATAACAGCTACACGAAGTGGGCAAAAATGCAGGAGCTGAAAAGTGTCTGATTTGTGATTTAGTGTGGCTGTATGCAGCCCAAGTTATGTTAAAATCTCGTGCACATTTGATGGTTCCAAACATTTTTTGTGACTACTACTGACCATCTTTTACACAATTAGCCACTGGTAGAATTTCTAAGGATTGGACATAAAATTCATAAATGAAGTTAAACAAATAACTAGATGAAACTAGGGATACAGGATGTTATCATAAATAGCATAAGAAGAATGGAAGAGCGAGCAGTCTTGAGCAGTGTATACAACAGCTAATAGAAAACCTAGGATGGAAGGCGAAGAAGAGGACCTGCGGAACAGCCATTCTCTCAAGGTTGGCAGCATAGGGCATAGGTACATCAGCTCCAGCAATCCTCTCAACTGGTGCATCAAGGTACGCGAAGCTTTCTTCTACAACAGACATGCTGCAACAAACATGTGTTAGAATAATAGATACCACACAAATGTGTGAGAGGGTAAGGGCTAGAGAGAACCATATCTCGGCACCAATCCCATGTTGGGGGAACCCTTCTTCAACAGTCACCAATCGGTTGGTTTTCCTGACAGATGCATTAATAGCAGCTCTATCAAGTGGTCTGATTGATCGAAGGTTGATCACCTGTCAACAAATATGAACCAAAAGTAAGGTACTACAGATGGCATATGGAAAAACTAGATGGCTATACTGAACAACTGAAAGTATAACATCTACAAAAGGAATTACCTCAGCACTGATTCCTTCCTTGGACAGTATCTCTGCAGCCTGAAGACAAACTAAGCATGAGAATGCAGCAAAATAACAGCCCACTATGACGAAAAATGAAGAGAGGTGACATTAAGTACTACTAAAACCATCTTTCACCTAAATATCCCTCGTAGAATAAAAATCAAACTTACAATTTTCAAACGGACAACTGCTCTCCAAAACACACTCCCAATAAAGATCACTTTAATGAGTAAGAGCATCTCCAAGAGTTTCCAAAACACACTCCCAATCTAGATTTTTGTGGCAAGATTGAAAAAAAAAACTGCTCTCCAAAAACTCCCTATCTCAACTCTATTCCTGTACTTGGAGAATCGGCCTCATCGCACGGATATATATGCGTGTATCCATCACATCAATCCGAAGGTGGAAGGACGTGGGGATGAGTAAGTAGGATAGGGTTCCTGATGCAAACGTACGAGAGAAAGGAAGTATAAAAGTGGTTGGGGTGATTTAGAAATAGTTTGGGGTTCTTGATGTAAAATTACTTTCTATCTTTTAGGAGCGATATTTTGGAAACTGTTGGAGGAAGCCAACAAATATGCTCCCAACTTTTTCCAGACACTTGGAAGACTCATTAATTTACCAAGTGATTTTTTAGAAACTATTGGACTATTGGAGATGCTCTAATAAAAGTGCATTGATGCAGTACGCCAGTACATCCAAATCCCTACAGAAGTAAACATATATTGGGAAACACAGATGCTAACCATTTGTCAACCTATAGGGTAATGGTTAATGAACTAGTAATAATTCTCCTTTACATTGTTTACTAAGTACATCATGGCATACTAATAATTAATCCTCCTTCACATTGTTTACAAAGTACATCATGATTCATGACATACCTGGAGAGCATAGCCAACCATCTTGGAGAACGCAGTAATGGTAACATCTTTACCCTCACGTTCTATCTACAGAAAGATGAGGCCCACAGTAAAGTACACATAATATCAAGTATATTCTGGAAATGGAAATGAGGGAACCCCGTTTTGAAAGCATTCTTCCATATATAATAGGATCTATATACATATACCTACAAGTCTGTATCTGATTTCTACACCCAAGGTGGTTCATCAATAGGAACTCCACTCAAAACCGTCCAAGGGTAAACTTATGGAAATAGTTGTACCTAAACGAACCTCCTTCCCATACACCCATATGCACCCAAGACACAACATACCTTAGCTTTGCCAATCGGTAGGCAAAAACTAGAATCAAGCACTTCAGCAGAAACTGGGAAAGATTCTCCATAACTGCAAATGGTATGATAGAGCATTTCAGCTAAATGATAGGTAGCTAGCAAAATGGTTTAACAAGATCAGACTGACATACAGCAATTCATTTTCCAGGAAAATAACAGGATCAGGGTCCCTGATAGCAGCTTTGAGCAAGCCTCGGGCATCTTCTGAAGAGTATGGTGTGAGAACCTTAAGTCCTGGAACATGTGCAAACCAAGCTGCATAACACTGCATACAATTGAGTTAGTAAATTCCTGATAGTACGGTTATAATCTCATAATCAAGGTGCTAGCAAAAAAGGTAATATGTATCATTAAAGCTCATGATCATAATGAAACAATTACAAAACTTATCATTTTATTTTATACCATTAATTTATAGAAGTGTTGCAAACAGGTTCACAGAGCATCGAAGGATTGACATCGTGACAGTGGCAAGTATAACTAATACAAACAAGCACATAAAAGGATGGCAATAACATAAAGATGAAAAATTAGGAAGTAGAAGGATGATAATCAGACACATAATTACATAACTACATGAGCAATTCCATCTGACAAACCTGTGAGTGTTGAGCACCAACTCCAGCAGCAGCTCCGTTTGGTCCTCTAAAAACAATAGGAACAGATATCTGACCAGCTGACATATAATTTGACTTGGCAGCTGAATTGATGATATGATCAATAGCCTGAAGATACAGTATAGATTACTCAGGTTTTTTCACAAAAATATGGAATGTTGAATTTGGTGGATGACATTAATGGGGAAAAATCAGTACAGAAACTACTAGTCTCAGTCACATGAATTAAGCATGCACAAACGACAGCCTTTTGACAGTAATTCAGGGAAAATAAGGATGAGGAATTGATGCAAGCAACAATCAATAAAATTTCTCGATAATTATGAATCATTTGCAATCAGTGTGGAAGAAAACGTATGTTTGTGCTAGGAAGCAATTGCAAATTTGGAACTACTTTGAACCATTATTGCAAGCTTACCACTAGCAAATGGCAAAAATGCGACCAGAACTATCATTTGAGTGGCATTGGTGCAAAGACTAAATCAGTGACAAATGTGCCATAACTAAGTTGAAATTGATTTTCGTACAAAAAATACTGTCATACTACACAGAATTTAGATAGCTAAGAATCCTAAAGAAACAGGTGAATATTGCATAGCAAGCAGGGACCATTATAGTACACTCAGACGTCCAGGGATATACGTTAAGAAAGGCAAGTAAAAAACTTTAAATTTGTTACCAATATCAAAATCTGACCTGCATCGAGAAATTAAATGTCATAAACTCTATAATAGGCCGAAGACCATGATAAGCTGCACCAACACCAATGCCAGTAAAACCAGCCTGAGGGTAAACAGAGAAAGCAGTAAGTGTGTGCCTTTGTTATCATGTTTACACAGCCTGAAAGCAATGGTTTCAGGATTTTAATGTGCACCTCTGTGATAGGCGTGTCAAGAACCCTATCAGGACCATACCTATCAAGCAAGCCCTTAGAAATCTGCAACAGGACACCGATGAATATTACAAAAATGGTAGGATTTAAGATTTCAGTTTTACATTACCGACAGATAAAAGCAGACACATTAATCCTTATAACTTTTACAAACCTTGTATGCACCTTGGTACTCTCCAACCTACACAAATGAGTAGGAATATGGATTATACACCAGACACTGAACAGGAGAAAAGAGACCAGCAGAAAGTTTTTTTCCAGGCAATACCTCTTCTCCCATCAGAAAAACGGAAGGATCAGCAGACATCTCTTCATCCAATGCAGAGTTCAATGCATCACGGACAGTCATCTGAACATGTAGACTAATAATGTATATGACTTGCCACATAAAGATGTAGAAACTGCAGCATGGGAATAAAACACTAGCCGGAGCTGGCACAGGGACGAAATCAGGTAAAAAGAAAGAAGAAACAAAAAATGCATAACAAAATGTAGCTAAATACAATGATTTGATTACACATCAAATAAGCCCCATTTACAATTTTAACACTTAGAAACTACCAAACGTGCTTCATCTATACAGAAAGCACAAACAATTGCAAAACCAGGGCTTGGGTTTTCCCAACATAGCTTGTCAGGAATCTCGCACAAAAAAAGTTACTTCAACGAATATATTCTAGTAGCATTTCTCAACTAATATGCACCGCACAAAACGAAAGTGTATCCCACTAAGATGTAAGCCATAAATTAAAGCATGAAATCATTTCATTGGCCCACAAACCACTGCCATAACAAAGCGACCAACCCATCATCAAACTATGAAAAAAATCGCTTGTGGGATCATGGCAACTACTGCAGTAACTGAACTCGCAACCACACGTCTCCACCGCTTAAACCATCTACCCCCAATCTACATTTTAGCCGCCTGTCGACAGATCAAGACAACACGCTTACGATATACATGACGTCTAATACAGACACAACCTCCTCGCCTCCAAGGTTAAACGAAAAGATAGGTTTCGGTCAAGCGGCGCCTCACCTCCTTCGCCGCGGCGGAGTAGCCCCTCGCCACCTCAGCCGCCACCGCTGGTCGGAGTCTTCGCAAAACCTGTCCCAGCATCTGCACACCGTGACAAAAAAAAAGACCGTTACAGATCGAACATCGCGAGGCGATCAGAAACCCACGGAGGTAAAGCCTCGTTCGGCACTCACGGGACCGGATCCAAGCTGCCTCCTCGCTGCGCCCAGCATCCTCGTCGTCGTCGTCGACCGGTGCGGTGGATGGAAGAATTCGACGCGGCCTGGAGATGGAGGCGGCGAAGAAACGGGATGGAAAGGAGGGAGGGAGGAGGAGGAGACGCCCTGCCGGGATGGGAGAATGGCAGGAAAGGAGGGAGGAGGAATGGTAGAGGAATTGGTTCGTTGGCCTTGGCCGCGACCACGATGGAGGAGGCGAAGGAAAGTGTGGATTACTGGATTTGTCTCCTGCGTGAGATTTTTATTTGCGCGCTTTTTGCAGGTAAAGCCCCCGCGTGGTGTGATTTTACTGAGAGCATGCGCACGACGTTGGCCTACTAGGCGGGCCGCGGCCCGCGGTCCAACACCGTTGGAGGGCTGCCTAAATCCTAGATGTACGACGTGGAAGAAGTACAGAAGGCTTCTCGGTCTAGCAGAGCCACTCCAAGTTGGCCCGCGTAAATAATATGGGCAACAGTTTGTTTATTTAGGGTTTTATTCTTTTAGTTTTGAGACTAGTCCTTACCTTAGAGACTAAAGGTATTTAAAAACTTATTAAATAAATTATAAGAGAACTAATAATCATAGCATTCTTCCAACATTAGTGTAACTGAAATAAAGGAGCAGCAAAAAAGTGGAATTCATATGATTTAGTCCATTGCAGTCGTCCCTTAAGAGACTAGAGACTAAAATAGTTTAGTCTCTGTTTTAATCCCACCCTTAGTAATTTAGGAACTAAGGTGTTGTTTGGTTCACGAAATGTAACGTAAATGATAATGGTAATGATTCACACTCGACTACTGCTGGTAACAAGTTTGAATAATCTGGTATCCATTTTTAGTGTCGTATCTATTATGGTTGGATTTAAACAAACATAATATATCGTTATCGGTTATTCATTATGTTACCAATATTTAAACCAAACGGCATCTAAATGAGACTAAAATAGAGGACTAATAGTCTCTAAAACTAAACGGTACCTTATTATACAAATCTGATCGGCTGCACTTTTTGTGTTGCGGCTGCAGAAATCTGCTAGAATCTGAACATGAATCTTTGGAACCTAAACTATACACGCAACACCAGCTGCAGCACAAAAAAAAAGTGCAACTGTCTCTCCATGTGTCAAATATCTTTTCTAAGTAATTTTATTTGTTTTATTAGAATGTCGTCTCTCCATGCGTATTTACTCTGTTTGTTCATATGGACTTTGACCTTGACATATTAATTTTCTCTCGTAATTTATATATATATTAAAGCGCGGCGCAAAACTTGCACCTCAATAGGCTATGTCAACAAAAAACCACTGTAGTCGTTAGATTTTTCTATTTCTATATATTAAAGCGCAGCACAAAACTTGCGCCTCAAGTGGCCACGTCAAGTCGTCAACCCAAATCACTGCAACCGTTAGCTAGCCCGGCACCGGACATTCCAGCATTCAAACCATTCCAGACCGAAATAATAATCTTCGAGTTCTTCCTCCTCCCCGTCCCTCCCTCTATTCCTCCCCTATCGGCTCTAATCCCGCTCTTTCTCCTGGTCTTAGACGTGACTCGCCGCTCCTTGCGGCTGCACGCTCGATACGTGCCCGCTGGAGGCGGCCTCGACCGCGAGAAAGCCTCAGCGTCGCCGACGATATTGCGCCATGTAGGCCCCGCCAATCGTGACCGATAACAAATACCGTTCCCTTCACTGATGTGGATTCACACTTCTTCCTCGCTGCGTTCTTTGTCCGGGGTTTGCCAGGTTCTTCGTCGGAGGTGGTGTGATGAAGGAGACGATGAGAAGACACCAACGTTGAAGACGCCGGCAAGCCTCCCGCCACTGCGGCGACATACCCTACCCCCATCGGCCATTGGTCCGCAACCAAGGCATTCGTCTCCTTCAATAGTATGTCACAAGCTAACTAGGCTGACTGATTGAGTGTGATGTACTGAAAGCTGAGCGATTGTCTATTGAGTCACTGTACTAGCAAACTGTCGACGTTTTGAGACCGGGGGGTCCCTAAGCCGACGAGTGAATGTCGTCGCGTGCCCCAGCCCAGATGGGTCGACGCGAGGCCGAGCGCGAAGGGGGGAAGTGAGGTGGCCGGAGACATGCGTGAGAGAGGTGGAAATCCCGCGGCCTTCGTGTTCGTCCCGCGCCCAGGTCGGGTGCGCTTGCAGTAGGGGGTTACAAGCGTCCACGCGGGAGAGGGAGCGAGCGGCTTCAAGCGAGCGCCTGTCTCGCCCTCGTCCCCGCGCGGCCAACCTTCTCTAAGAGGGCCCTGGTCCTTCCTTTTATAGGCGTAAGGAGAGGATCCAGGTGTACAATGGGGGATGCAGCAGAGTGCTACGTGTCTAGCGGGGGAGAGCTAGCGCCCTAAGTACACGCCATCGTGGCGGCCGGAGAGGTTTTGGCGCCCGGTTTGTGTGATGTCGTGGCCGTCGGAGGAGAGCTGGAGCCTGGCGGAGGGACAGCTGTCGGGGCTGTCGAGTCCTTGCTGACGTCCTCTTGCTTCCGTAAGGGGGCCGAGAGCCGCCGTCGTCACGGAGTATGCGGGGCGCCATCATTGCCTATCTGGCGGAGCGAGCCAGATGGGACGCCGGTCTTGTTCCCCGTGGCCCGAGTCAGCTCGGGGTAGGGTGATGATGGCGCCTCCTGTTGACGTGGCTGGTCTGCGCCCTAGGTTGGGCGATGTGGAAGCTCCTCCGAAGCCGAGGTCGAGTCTGTCTCCCGTGGCTGAGGTCGAGTCCGAGCCCCTAGTTCGGGCGAGGCAGAGACCGTCGGCTGAGGCCAGAGTGGAGTCCGAGCCCTGGGGTCGGGCGGAGTGGAGTTCGTCGTCTTCTGGGACTTAGCGCGAGTCTGAGCCCTGGGTCGGGCGGAGCAGAGACCGTCGGCTGAGGCCAGGGTGGAGTCCGAGCCCTGGGGTCGGGCGGAGCGGAGTTCGTCGTCTTCTGGGGCTGAGCCCAAGTCCGAGCCCTGGGTCGGGCGGAGCGGAGTTCGCCGTCTTCCGGGGCTGAGCCCAAGTCCGAGCCCTGGGTCGGGCGGAGCGGAGTTCGCCGTCTTCCGGGGCTTAGCCCGAGTCCGAGCCCTGGGTCGGGCGGAGCGGAGTTCGCCGTCTTCCGGGGCTTAGCCCGAGTCCGAGCCCTGGGTCGAGCGGAGCGGAGCTTCCTATGGTGCCTGCGGCCGGGCCTGACTGCCTGTCAGCCTCACTCTGTCAAGTGGCACCGCAGTCGGAGCGGCGCAGGCGGCGCTGTCTTTTTGTCAGGCCGGCCAGTGGAGCGGCGAAGTGACGGCGGTCACTTCGGCTCTGTCGGCTGAAGGGCGCGCGTCAGGATAAAGGTGTCAGGCCACCTTTGCATTAAATGCTCCTGCGATTTGGTCGGTCGGTGCGGCAATTTGGTCAGGGTTGCTTCTTGGCGAAGACAGGGCCTCGGGCGAGCCGGAAATATGTTCGCCGCTGGAGGGGGGCCTCGGGCGAGACGGAGATCCTCCAGGGTCGGCTGCCCTTGTCCGAGGCTAGGCTCGGGCGAGGCGTGATCGAGTCCCTCGAATGGACTGATCCCTGACTTAATCGCACCCATCAGGCCTTTGCAGCTTTATGCTGATGGGGGTTACCAGCTGAGAATTAGGAGCCTTGAGGGTACCCCTAATTATGGTCCCCGACAGTAGCCCCCCGAGCCTCGAAGGGAGTGCTAGCACTCGCTTGGAGGCTTTCGTCGCACTTTTTTGCAAGGGGACCAGCCTTTCTCGGTTGCGTTTTGTTCCGGTGGGTGCGCGCGAGCGCACCCGCCGGGTGTAGCCCCCGAGGCCTCGGAGGAGTGGTTTGACTCCTCCGAGGTCTTAATGCCTCGCGCAATGCTTCGGCTGGTCTGGTCGTTCCCTCATGCGAGCTGGCCGTAGCCCGGGTGTATGGTCGGGTCCCAAGTTCTCGGGCTGGTATGTTGACGCTGTCAACGGTTCGGCCGGAGTCGGGTTTGTGAGAGCAGCCCCCGAGCCTCCGCACAGGGCGAGAGGGCGATCAGGGATAGACTCGACTTTTTTACATACACCCCTGCATCGCCTTTCCGCAAGGAGGAGGGGGGAAAGCGCCATGTTGCCCTCGGTGGGCGCCGAACATGGTGTCTCCGGTGAGCTGCAGGCGGGTAATCCGAGTGAACGTCCGTGCCCCATTCGTTAGGGGTCGGCTAGAGGCCCAGAGGCACGCCCAAAAGTACCTGCGGGTGATCTGTCGGACCCGGTCCCCTGGCGACGGGGTCCGAGGGCTCGATGCCTCCCTCTGATGGGATTCCGTTACAAGATCGTTCCCGCTGGTCTCAGAAATGTCCTAGGGTACCTCGGGAGCGCAGCCCGAGCCTTGGTTATGTATTGAACGTACCCATGGTCATCCCTCGCTCCGTGTGTGGGGGATAGATATCCCCCGGGTCCACTAAAAGAGTAAAAGACCTCACGAAAGGCCCAAGGGCCCAATAAATCGTAAGGTCATTCTTTCGTGGGCCTGGGGAGGGACAATCAGCAAAGCAGATCGACATGGGGCCAGATTGGTGCAAACCCGGACGGTCCACAACGTCGAGCGAGCGACCACAACAGAGATCCGACTTTCCGGCGCTGGAGCCCCCATGCAACGGAGCCATGCGAGGATAGGTCGGCAGAACTACTGAGAGATAAACTCAAACAGCTCACTATCTTTTAGCTACATATTGTTATCATATCCACGTGTATTGCCCCACGGTCGAGTATATAAGGCCTAGGGGGCACCCCTTCAGAACGATCGACCCTATTACTTAGCTATCCACTTCGACTCTCTGCATTCTCAGTTCAGAGAGCTCTCTTGTGACCTCATTCACTCAGCATACTCACCAGGACGTAGGGTGTTACGCATCTCTAAGTGGCCCGAACCTGTAAACCATGTCCACCGTCCCTCGTGCAATTGACACGAACCATTTTGCTACAGTCGTCGACACTGTCCTACTCCTAAAAACACCTTGAGGGCAACCCCGGGTGTGCGGTCGGACTCAAAACACCGACAGCTGGCGCGCCAGGTAGGGTGTGTGTCGACGATCCAAGCTAGCTCAATGGCCGTCACCTTCCACAACAAGATCACCCTCCGTCCCAGATCCGTATTCTGCTTCGGAACAATCTCATCCGTAGCAGATGAAGAGGGAACTCTACACCGCGTTGCGGATCCGCCGGAAAAGAAGTCTCCTCCAACAAACTCCGAAAATGTCGGAGAAGCGCAACCTCCAGCTCTCCGGAAAAAGATCGTCTTCGGAAAGTCAGGGGCCGAGGGCCCGCTGACCCGGAGAACTCCACTGTCTACTTCCTCGACGAAAGAATGGACACAGATCGCGAGGAAGAAGGAGACCAAGGGGAAGCAAGTCGTTCTTTCCGTTCCTCCGCCCTCAAAGGAGAACGGAAAGAAGGTCGCCACGACAGCAGCACCATTCTACCCCGACATCCTCTTCATCGGGAGAGTGGAGTCGCCTACCGTCTCCGACGACGAGCCGACTGCACCCGGAGAGGAACCGCCTCAACGAGAATCCCGCCGACGGAGGAACCGGCGCAGGAACGTTCGACGACATCACGCGGCCGGAGAACGGGATCCGGAGCAACCTGTCTCGCGAGACGAGGTCTCGGAGATAGGAGAAACTCTGGAGGAACGCGTCTTTAGAGAACGAAGGAACTCCCGACGACGTGATCGCCGCCGGGCTCAGGAACAAGCCGAGCAAGACGCAAGGCAACACCGGGAGAATCCATTCTTCGGGCGCAACCTGAACCCCGACTTCGCTCGAGCCATGAACACGCCGAGCAAAGTCGGAGGAGTACTAGCTCGGATAGCTGATGGACTCCCTCGGACTCCCGACGCCGAGGGCTACCGACGACTGTTCACCCAGGCGGCCAACCATCTTCTATCGCTTACTCACCCGTCGAATGATCTACGACACGCCATCAACAATCGCCGAGACGCGCGAAGCTCCATCAATGCTTCGCGTGAACGGCGGCATGAGAACGAGATCCGCCGCCGGGAGGAGTACGACAGGGATCATGGCATCCCAGCTCGGAGCCAGGCCACCAAAACTGAGTCGGCAACGGCCTCAACTGACGGTACCACCCGGGGACGGTCGAGGAACCACAACAACTACTCCCCTCCCCGGGACAGACATCATCCCCGACGACAGGAGGACACATGCGGAGTGTCTGCTCTTACTCCGCGCCTTAGGGCCATCCAATGGCCTCCCAACTTCAAGGTATACAATGTCGACAAGTATGAACCTAAGCAGGATCCAGGGGGTTGGCTAGCCGTCTACACCACCGCTGCTCGAGCTGCCGGGGCGTCCGAAGACGTGATGACCGCGTACTTACCCATTGTCCTTGGGCAAGACGCGCTGCAATGGCTGCGACATCTACCCCGACATTGCATCGACGACTGGGGCGACTTCAGTCAACGCTTCACCGCCAATTTTCAGTCCCTCTCCGACAAACCGGCGCAACCATGGGACCTCAAATCCATCAAGCGCCGGGGGGACGAAACTCTCTGGTCGTACCTCAAAAGGTTCCAGACCATGAGAAATCGCATCCCCGAGGTCACGGAGGCGGCCGTGATCGAGGACTTCTACAGAGGATCCAACGACTCGGCTTTCGTCCGAGCCGTATTACAAAAGGCGCCGACTACCTCCGAGGAGCTGTTCCAGGAAGCCGACCTCTACATCACCGCCGACGAGTGGGCCCAGGACCTCATTGGAGGAGCAAAGCCCGCACCAGCAGCACCACGACGCGACGCGAACCAGCAACCCGACAAACGATGGGAGAAGAGGCCTCGCGAAGAAGTGCACGCCGCCGGACCACCTGCCTCTCGCGCCTGAGGAGGACCTCGCGGAGGCGAGCGCACGCTGGACGACATCCTCGACGCCCAGTGCCCGTACCACAAGGACATGCGCCACACTCTTCGTAACTGCCGGGACTTCAAGCACTCCGTCGGGCACGGCCGACCCTTCCAACCTCTACCTCCTCCTCCGCCAAGGGGAGAACCAGATGAACCACGACAACCCCATCAGCAGGAGGGGGGGGGGGGAGGAGGAGCTTTCCCGCGCGTTGACAGGGAGGTCAACGTCATCTTCGGCGGACATGGGTCGCAGGAGAACAAAAGACAACAAAAGCTCAACGACCGCCAGATACTGGTGGCGACCACCGGTCCTCCCGCCCATACCGGTGGTCGGAGCACCCGATCACTTTCACTCGGGAGGATCAATGGCTCAACTTCGACCATCCGGGCAAATACCTGCTCCTCGTCGATCTGGTGATCCGAGAGAGCCGAGTGAAGAAGGTGCTAGTGGACGGGGGGAGCAGCATCAACGTCACCTTCCCCCGGACACTCCAAGGCTTGGGAGTTCACCTCAAAGAGCTCCACGAGTCGGACACTCCTTTCTTCGGCATCGTGCCGACGGAAGGGGAATACCCGCTGGGCCACATCTACATGCCTGTCACCTTCGGAACTCCGGAGAACTACAGAACCGAGTTCCTGAGGTTCGAAGTGGCGAACTTCGACTGCGGGTACAACGCCATCATCGGGAGGCCGGGATTGGCCAAATTCATGGCCATTCCACATTACACATACATGATACTGAAGATGCCGGGACCGCAAGGAATCATAACTGTGCGCGCCGACTTCCAAGGCGCCGCAGAGTGTTTCCGAGTGGCCATCCAAGCAGCCCTCACCACCAACCCGTCGACGGTTTCTTCAACACAGGCGAACTCTAAGCCTGAGGAGGACCTTACAGTACCGGCAAACGAAGCTCAGGCCGCGACCTCTATGCGGCCGACTGAAGAAACCAAGAGGATCAACCTGGGGTTCGCTGATGAACGCAAGACTGCCATCATCAGCTCCAGCCTGGACGACAAATAGGAAAGCGCGCTCGTCCAGTTTCTGCAAGATAACCGAGATGTATTCGCATGGCAACCTGCGGATATGCCGGGAGTCCCGAGAGAACTGACCAAGCACAAACTGAAGGTCTATCCCCAGGCAAGGCCGATTCGGCAAAAGCTACGTCGTTTCACGCCCGACAAGAGAGAGGCCATTCGCGCCGAGTTAGCTCGCTTGGTCGCGGCTGGATTTATTAGAGAGGTGTTACACCCCGAGTGGTTAGCCAACCCTGTTCTTGTACTCAAAAAGAATAAAGTGGATTGGCGCATGTGCGTCGACTATACTGATCTCAACAAACACTGTCCGAAGGATCCCTTCGGGCTCCCAAGGATAGATCAGGTGGTGGACTCCACCGCTGGATGTTCTTTGCTGTCTTTCTTGGATTGCTATTCCGGATACCATCAGATTAGCTTGGCGAAGGAAGACGAGGAAAAACAGCGTTCATCACTCCGTTTGGTGCTTTCTGTTATACCTCCATGCCGTTCGGCCTCAAAAACGCTGGAGCGACTTATCAGAGAGCCATTCAAACGTGCTTAGCCGATCACTGGGGCAAGCGTGTGGAGGCCTACGTAGATGATGTGGTAATCAAAACGGAGAATTCGGAAAACTTCATCGAAGACTTACAGCTGGTTTTCAACAGTCTGAGACGATATAGATGGAAGCTTAACCCCGAAAAATGTGTTTTCGGGGTACCAGCAGGAAAGTTACTCGGGTTTATTGTCAGCCACCGGGGAATTGAGGCTAATCTGGATAAGATTGAAGCTATCATGAAGATGGAAGCACCTCGATCACAAAAGAAGGTTCAGCGACTTACTGGATGTATGGCAGCTCTGAGCAGATTTATATCCAGGCTGGGGGAGAAAGGTTTACCATTTTACAAGCTACTCAAGAAGGTGGATAAGTTTCAGTGGACTTCGGAGGCACAGGAAGCTCTAGATGCACTGAAGAAATTCTTGACCACACCACCAGTACTGAAGCCACCCCGACGGGCTACGTCAACTCAACCAGCTGAAGATCTGCTACTGTATATCTCTTGCATGACTCACGTGGTAAGCACCGCGTTGGTAGTCGAGCGAGTAGAAGAAGGACATGCCTACCCAGTGCAACATCCTGTTTACTTCATCAGTGAAGTTCTAGGCCCCTCAAAGAAAAAGTATCCTCAAGTCCAGAAGCTATTATATGCAGTACTTCTAACTGCCCGCAAGCTACGCCACTACTTTGATGACCACAAAGTCATAGTAGTCACTGGTTTTCCGATAGGGGATATTCTTCACAACAAGGAAGCCATTGGCCGAATAGCCAAATGGGCTTGTGAGCTGGGATCTCATGACATCGAATTCCGACCTCGTACCGCCATCAAAACTCAAGCACTGGTTGATTTCGTATCAGAGTGGACTGAACAACAAGTACCAGATAACCCAGAGACTGCAGAAGTGTGGCGAACGTATTTTGATGGCTCGCTGAAATTACAGGGAGCAGGAGCGGGAATTCTCTTCATCGCACCTGGAGGCGAGCACCTCAAATATGCCCTCCAGTTGCTATTTCCGGCCTCCAACAATGCAGCCGAGTATGAAGCTCTGATCCATGGATTGAACATCGCCATATCATTGGGCATCAAGAGATTGATGGTGTACGGAGACTCTCTGGTAGTCATTAGCCAGATAAACAAAGAGTGGGATTGTTCAAGCGATTCAATGGGAAAATACTGTACTGCCGTCCGAAAACTGGAAGATAAGTTTGAGGGTCTGGAATTTCATCATGTAGAAAGAGATCGGAACACAGCAGCCGATGTGTTGTCCAAGCTAGGATCCAGTCGAATTCAGGTCCCACCTGGAGTTTTTGTGCAAGAAATACTACAGCCGAGCATTTCAATGGATCAAGCAGAAGAGTGTAATATTATAGATCAACCCGAGTCAGACTCTGATGACTGGAGAAGGCCAATCATCGGGTATATAAAGAATGAAGAGGAACCAGATGACAAGAATTTAGCCGAGCGCATTGCCAGACAGTCGGCTCACTACACACTCATTGGGGAGACATTGTACAGAAGGGGTGCATCAGGCGTCCTCATGAAGTGCATTCTCCCATCTACTGGGAAGCAACTTCTGGAGGAGGTCCATGCTGGGCAATGTGGAATACATGAAGCATCTAGAACACTAGTCGGGAAGGTCTTCAGGTCAGGATTCTATTGGCCAACAGCGAAGAATGATGCAGCCGAGTTAGTTCAGAGGTGCGAAGCTTGACAATACTTGTCAAAACAACAACATCTGCCAGCACAGCAACTGCAGACCATACCAGTAACTTGGCCTTTCGCATGCTGGGGACTGGATATGATTGGACCTTTCAAGAAAGCTCAAGGAGGATACACTCATGTATTGGTAGCAATCGACAAATTCACTAAATGGATAGAGTTCAAGCCCATTGCTTCTTTAACCTCTGCTAAGGCCGTGGAATTCATACAAGACATAATATTCAGATTCGGGATACCAAACAGCATTATAACTGACCTAGGATCCAACTTCACAAGTTCAGAGTTCTTCGACTTCTGCGAGCAAAAAAGCATTCAGATCAAGTATGCATCTGTAGCACATCCAAGAGCCAACGGGCAGGTTAAGCGAGCCAACGGGATGATACTAGAGGCACTCAGGAAAAAGGTCTTCGATAAGAATGAAAAATTCGCAGGAAAGTGGATAAGGGAGTTGCCCTACGTCATTTGGAGCCTAAGAACCCAACCTAGCCGAGCTCTGCATGGAAACACTCCTTTCTTCATGGTCTATGGGTCGGAGGCAGTGCTACCCGCTGATCTCAAGTTCGGGGCGCCAAGGTTGATCTTCGAAAACATAGCAGAAGTCGAGGCCACCAGGCTGGAGGACATTGATATACTTGAAGAAGAACGACTGAATGCGGTAATCCAATCAGCACGGTACCAGCAGACTCTAAGGCGCTATCACGACAAGGATGTGCGACATCGATCCTTCTCAGTAGGAGGTCTCGTCCTCCGCCGAATTCTAACGGGGGAGGGACGACACAAGTTATCACCCTTATGGGAAGGACCCTTCATAGTAGCAGAAGTCACTCGGCCAGGATCATATCGTCTCTGTTGGGGACTTGTTCTCAAATGCTATGAATTAAGAACAAGGCAACATAAAGTGTTAAATGTTAAATGTCCTTTGTCCAACGAAGCATTATTCCTTTGGGGATTAATGGACCTTGGACGAAGGTTGATGACAATACGATTACGAAGATTAAATCTTCGTAATTGTAATTTAATAGATTGTATAAAATAACATAAAGTATAGAGTATCAAAGGTGAACGAATCATAAACGAACCACATTGCATTTACTCAGTATATTTAATTATTGAATACAGTTATACCTCTGCCTTGGCAAAGATTGGTTTCCGAATGATGCGATTGCAGATACAGGAATGCGTGAACAGTAAAGGAATACTGTTCACTATTTATAGGCACAGGGCGCAGCCTGTGAGAGATTACAAGTATGTCCCTTATGAAAGTTTACAACATTGACTCAGACCTTTATGGACTAAAAGGTCATTCTATCTTTAAGTCGGTTTGTGACACCGAAGCTTCATGAAGAGGGACCTTCGGCCATCTTACACAAACAGCTTCAGCCGAAGGTCGCTTCTTCCTAGAAGACCTTCGGCGACGAAGCATAGGCCCAACAGTAGCCCCTTTCGTGGTGCTAGATCGTTTTTCGTAACGAGCTTGATCCGTGAAAAAAGTTTCTTAAGCTTCGGAGCGCCGAAGGTCTAAAAAACACCTTCCCTGAGCTCGTTGTCGAGAAACGATTCAATTTCTCAGCGTGTAGCGGCCTCACCTTGCAGAGTTACTGTTCGGTCTCTGCGGTCCACCACGCAGCGAGTACGAGCGGGTGTCCGCCTGGTGTAAAAATCCTGGCGCTTCGCCTTCTTACCTGCAACACTATATAAACAGACGAGTAGATGTGAAGTTACCACAGCATTCACTGCTATTTACACTGTTTTGCTGCCAAAATTTTTAACCGTCGCCGAAGCTTGTCTGTCGGAATCGAACGAAGCTCCAGTTTGATACCTGCTTCGGAGGAAGAAAGTATTAACGTTCCACAAGTTCATAATTAAATGGCCAGAGTGCGTTCTACCGCCAGGGTTGAGCGTGAAGGGGACGAGACTGAAGCTTCGGAGACTGTTCCCATCTTCGAAGCTATGCAACGATCCGGGCTGGTGATTTCGGAAAAGATCCCTCATGATGATGCAGAACAAGCAGAACAAACAATCGCTGAAGCAGAAGAAGAATATATGGAGGAAACTGATTCTGAAGATGATTATCGCATTGCCATGCCAAGCAAGCCCAGCCACTTGGACTTCGGGAAATCTACTGTTTCGAAAGCTGATCTGTCCAAGATGGTAAAATCGGGCTTTTTTACTGAAAATCAGAAGAAGCTATTGCGCTTCGGGGGAGAAGAGACTACCCCAAAGCCGGAGAAGGATGAAATTGTTATTTTCAAAAGCTTTCTAAAAGCTGGATTAAGGTTCCCCCTACATGGGATTATTGCAGAGGTACTGAAGAGGTTCGGTATTTATTTTCACCAGCTGACCCCCAACGCTATTGTTAGACTTATTGTTTATATCTGGGCACTCCGAAGCCAAGCAGTGGAACCATTTGCGGACAGCTTTTGCCGGGTTCACGAGTTGCATTATCAAACGAAGGCTAGAAAGGATGGATTGCACGACAATTTTGGTTGTTATAACTTCACCTATCGGAAAACTACAAAGTTTCCTGTAATTAGCTACCGAAGCAAATGGGCAGCAGGCTGGAAATCTGAGTGGTTCTATGTCAAGGTTGATGACGACAAGGAAAAGCTTGTACAAAGTCCACTTGAATTAATCTTCGGAGAAACCCGACCTCGCTGCAACATGACACCCGAAGGTCCAACACAACAATCAATGAGTGAATTCAGAATTATTGCAGAGCATATCAGCACAAGGGACCTGGTTCAAGAGTTTTTAGCTTTCAAAGTTTTTCCCAGTTTAAAAGAATGGGAAATGCCGAAGCTACAAGGGGAAAAGAAAGAAGGTGAACTTGTACGTTTACCTTACTACTTCAAGTTTAAGAAATACTTTAAAACACCTTGCCAAGAGTGGCTGGAAATGATTGAAGCGATGTGCAATGAAATACTTGGCAATTATTCTAAAAAAGAAGATCAGTTGATGACCGCAGCCTTCGGCACCCGTCCGAAGCGAAGACTAAACCGAGTGCTGGACGCCCTGGGTTTCGAATACCCTGATTACGAAAATCTGAACAAAGGTGCCGGAGGACAAAAAAGAAAGAGGATAACTGAAGCCTTAAATGAAGATGAAAAAGAACTATCAAAGAAGAAAATGCCGAAGAGGAAAAAAGCATCTTCTCCGAAGCATAAAATATCCGAAGAAGAAACCCCCGCATCACCCTCTGTCGCTGACGTTGAGGAAATTCTGAAGGTAATGACTGAATCCTTACCTGTGAAGCTAAGTCCACTGGGCCCTCAACTGACAAAGTTTTTTCAGAAGGACAAGGAGCCCGAAAAATCGAAGAAAACAATCAAGGCAAAGAAACAAAGAATTATCACTGTGACAGAGGTAATTGACAAGACGCCGCCTAGAGCTTCAGCCCAGAAAACACCAGCGGCTGCAGAGGAGACAGATATTGAAATTGCACCTTCGGAGACCGCAGCTGCCGAAGCTGCCTCAGTTGAAGATTTGAACCTGGAGAGCACAATTGAACACATTGACAAAATACTGCTAGACATGGCTGCAGAAGAAGCTACCACCGCCGCCGAAGGGGCCGCAACCGCAGCGTCGGAGAAAAGGAAAGAAATTGCTGATGAAGCTTCAGAAAACGAAGCCTTCATGTTTCAGAATTTAGTTGGAGAAAAACTGTCAAAAGCTGAAAGAGAAGAGCTTAGAGAATATGCAAAATCCTGCGGATACAAACCTGGAGCACTCCTCTTCGGAGGCATTGATGACGAAAAATTAGATTGTATTCGAGATCAAACTGGGGCCAAAATTATCGGTACTCTATCAAAGAGTATCGGTTTTCCGAAGCTAGAAACAGACATCAGCCGCTACCGACGACAACATATCGTCGGTAGCTTATTTTATTCCAACTTCAAGGTGAACTACTTGTCTCTTACTTTTTTGTTTCTAATAATAAAACATGTCTGACGAAGGTTGTTTTCGTGCAGAGTATGCTGTTGAGCAAAGCCTTGCAAATGCAGCAAGATTTTGAAGATAAGAAGCACGAAGTTATAATTGAAAATTTAGAAAGCAGAATAAAGGAGCAATCGGATGTTATTGAGAAAAAGAACTTTGAGCTCCAGGCAGCCGAAGGTTCATTGGCGGAAGCTGAAGCAAAAATAACAGAACTGAACACGAAGCTTCTCCGCCAGTCTGAACAGTTCGAGCGAGAAAAGCTAGAGCTTAATGCAAAACTTGAAGCCGAAGCTCAACAAAATTCAGATTTGAGAAAACTATTGACAAGCCTTCAAGAAAAATGTCTGGAATTTAGCAACAAATGCATTCAACGCTTAAGAAAGATTTTTTACTCAGTTGGAGCCAGCAGTGAAAAATTCACCCCCTCAGCTGAAGATCTACCGAAAACCTTCGAACATATTGAGGGGGAGATTGACGAGCTCGACGAAGTCATAGCTGGGCATGGTGACTTCTGTGCCTGGGTGGCTTCTCGAGGCACTGCTGCAGCTTTCCTGAAGGTTGGCTGCGATCATGCAAAGATTGTCAATAGGCCAAATTTCACTTTATCACCATCAATCCTGGATGACATTCCTGATCTCGCCCGGAGTATCTCGAATAGATTTGTAAAAATGATATGGACAAAAGGTGGGCGAGAAAAAGCTGGAGACGAAGCTTGTAGCCACCTTGAACCAGTAAGAAACCATACCTTGTGCTTACCTTTTCCTGTAAGCTTGATTTTGACTTACAACGACCTTAATCATATAGGATGACGAAGCCGAAGCCGATGATCAAAAATGACGCCGAAACCGAAGCTCCTTGGAGATTAGATAGTAGACTGTAGACAGTACTTGAGAAACTTTTGAGATAACTTTTGTAAATGTAACTAAAACTTTTAAGATGACTTCTGTTCATACCTTGTTATATATCCTTATCCTTCCATTGATGTATGATAAATGCTTTGGTGTGGACGAAATTTTCTTTTGAGCCGAAGGCGAAAAAACACCTTCCCTTCTTTTTCGTACGTAGCAAAGCATAAAAAACAACATTTTTCCTTTTTTCCGAAGCTCCCCTTTTTGTACACGAAGCTCTTTCTTCCCCTTCTTTTTCCTCTTTTTGCCGAAGCAACCATTTATGCCATGAAGATGATTATCCTACATATGCCTAGATGAATGTTTATGAATGCAAATGCTATGATGTAATGCGATGTGCAAATGAATGGCCAAACACGTATCCGAAGCCATATTCATAGCCATTATTTTCTTAAAAACAATCGCACCTCAGCTCTGCATTCCCTTAGGAACGACTTTGGAGCTTCTTCGCCTTTACTTTTGGCGGAATCAGCGTTGACTTTTCGCTGTAAGCTCTGCATTCCCCTAGGAACGACTTTGGAGCTTCTTCGCCTTTACTTTTGGCGGAATCAGCGTTGACTTTTCGCTGTAAGCTCTGCATTCCCTTAGGAACGACTTTGGAGCTTCTTCGCCTTTACTTTTTGGCACTCGATGGTGCGTTCTCAGCTTTTACATTTACATTCCTTGGGGGATTTTGCTCTTATAGAACTAAAAAAGGAAATTACATGTGCTGGCCCCATTAAAAACCTTTCTCCCCCTTCGGAAAGGAAAAGGGTGCCATGAAAGAAAAATATGAAAAATTACATCGAGTTATATATAATATCGCCGAAGCTCATCTGCATTCCAAGACCTAGGAACGTCGTTGCCGTCCATATCCTTCAGTCTGTATGAACCGGGTCTTGACGAAGATGCTACTAAGAAAGGTCCATCCCATTTTAACTGCAACTTGCCCACTGTTTCTGGGTTGGCCACTCTCCGAAGCACCAAGTGTCCTGGCTCAATATTCTTTAACCGAACCTTTCTATCTCGCCATTTAATTGTTTCGGCTTGATATTTATTAATGTTCTCCACGGCTTGCAGCCTGATCCCTTCTAAAGCATCTTTTTCCACAGAATAAGCAGCTTCGGAACCTGATTCTGCCGAAGCCATTACCCTTATTGATCCGGTTTTAGCTTCCTCCGGAGTTATTGCTTCGTCACCGAATAATAACTTGAATGGAGTAAAGCCTGTAGACCTTGATATTGTTGTATTGTGGCTCCACACCACTTTGGTTAACTGATCTGGCCATTTTCCCCTGGGTTGATTGAAGATTAACTTCATTATTCCTGTCATTATGATGCCATTGGCTCTTTCAACGAGTCCATTTGACTCCGGATGTCTAACTGATGCAAAATGGATCTTCGTACCAATTTGATCACAGAAATCCCTAAAAGCTTCGGAGTCAAACTGTGTTCCATTATCCACAGTAATAGCCTTTGGTACCCCGAACCGACAAACAATATTTTGCCAGAAAAACTTTTGGACGGTGGCCGAAGTTATTGTGGCTAAAGGCTTTGCCTCAATCCATTTAGAAAAATACTCCACCGCCACTACAACATATCTTAGGTTCCCTTGGGCCGGTGGTAACGGACCTAACAAATCAAGGCCCCACCTTTGCAATGGCCAAACGGGTTGTATGAGCTGTGTTAAGGACGAAGGTTGTTTTTGATCTCGTGCACATCTCTGACAACCTTCGCACTTTTGAACTAATTCCGCTGCATCCGAAGCTGCCTTCGGCCAATAAAATCCTTGGCGGAAAATTTTTCCAAGTAACGGCCTAGACCCAATGTGAGATCCACACAGGCCTGCATGTATCTCTTTCATCAACTCTATACCTTCGGTTCTGGATAAACACTTGAGTAGCGGAGCACAAACTCCATGCTTGTACAACTCCCCTTCTATCATGACATATGGACGAGCTCTTACCTCTATCCTCCTGTTATAAGCTTCGTCATCTGAAAGGAATTTTCCCTGAAGATAAGAGATGATCTCAGTTCTCCAATCTTCGCTATACACAGGAGTTATACTGAGGACTGCCCTTTCAAGAAGTTCCACCGAAGGTGCTTTTATTGTTTCGAAGAATACATCCGAAGGTAAAGGCAGCCCCTGTGCTGCTGACTTAGCTAACAAATCAGCGTGCTCATTTTGTCCTCGAGGGATATTTTTGACAGAAAATCCTTCGAAGGAAGCTTCAACTCTTCGAACCATATCCAGATATTTTTCAAGCTTCGGATCCTTAGCCTTGCAACTCTTGTCAATATGACCCGAAACAACCTGGGAATCAGTTTTGAGTATAGCCCTTCTGATTCCCATTGCTTTTAGCTTCCGAAGACCTAGAAGCGAGGCTTCGTACTCGGCAATGTTATTTGTGCAACTAAAATCAAGCTTTGCCGCATAACAAGTTTTGACCTTGGAAGGTGAAACCAACACAGCAGCCGCTCCTGCTCCGAAGGTTCCCCAAGATCCATCACAAAACACTATCCATGCTTCGGCGTCTTTATTTGCTTCTTCCTCCTGAGCCCCTGGCGTCCAGTCAGCAATGAAGTCTGCTAACGCCTGGGACTGAATCGAAGATCTATGAACATATTCAATACAAAATTCATTGAGCTCTGCAGCCCATTTTCCAATCCTTCCAGTAGCTTCTCGGTTCCTCATAATATCCTTCAGAGGTTGTGAAGAAGGAACGATTATGTTGTAAGCTTGAAAATAATGCCGAAGCTTTCTAGATGCCATCAAAACAGCATATAACACCTTCTCTAATTCTGTGTAGTTTTTCTTTGATATACTGAGAACTTCAGATACAAAATATACTGGGACCTGCCTCCTGGCTTGGCCATCAAGCTTCTCCTGGACAAGTGCTGCACTTACCGCTGAGTGCGAAGCTGCCACATATAATAATAAAGGAGCCCCTGGCACAGGTGGAGTTAATGCTGTTAGATCTATTAAATACTGCTTCAGGTCTTCGAAGGCCTTCTGCTGGATTGGTCCCCATTGAAAGACTTCGGCTGACTTCAGCACTTCGAAGAATGGTAAGTTTCTCTCTGCTGATCTGGATATGAATCTATTGAGAGATGCCAACCTTCCTGTCAATCTTTGAGCCCCCTTTTTTGTAGTTGGTGGCTCCATCCGAAGTATAGCTTCAATCTTACTTGGATTGGCTTCAATTCCCTTTGTTGAAACCAAGCATCCTAGAAATTTCCCCTTCTTTACTCCGAAGACGCATTTTTCTGGATTCAACTTTAAACCAGCTTGTCTGAAACTGGCGAAGGTCTCCTGCAAGTCAGCAATATGATTCTCCTGCTTCGTGCTTTTGACAATGATGTCATCAACATAAGTTAGCACATTTCTGCCTATCTGAGACTGGAGAACTTTCGCAGTCATTCTGCTGAAACTTCCTCCAGCGTTTTTGAGCCCCTCAGGCATCCGAAGATAACAATATGTGCCACTTGGAGTTATGAAGCTAGTCTTTGGCTCATCTTCCTTCTTCATCCAAATTTGATGATAGCCTGAATAACAGTCTAACAGACTCATGAGCTCTGAAGAAGCTGCTGCATCAACTAAAGAGTCTATCCTTGGCAATGGGAATTCATCCTTCGGACAAGCCTTGTTAAGATCTGTAAAATCAATACACATTCGCCACTTGCCATTAGCCTTTTTTACCATAACGGTATTAGCTAGCCATTCTGGGTACTTTACTTCTCTGATGACTCCTGCACTGAGGAGTCTTTTGACTTCGTTACGAGCACCT